>NC_079388.1:12571154-12899904 GCF_029220125.1 Pseudoliparis swirei
GGGTAAAGTTCCTCTAGTGTTTCTGACTGAACTAGGCTGTAGGCCTATTTTACTCGTGTTCTGAGCGCGAGTTGCTGTGTGATGCAACCGTGTCATGGGAGGTGTATCGCTAAGGACCCAGAGCCCATTGTTGAGTGTGAAGTTGTGTCAATGAGCGGTTCCCTATCGCTGCCAGCAGCAACACCGCAGCCAATCATTTGGCCCATTCGTAACAGGCACTATTTGATATATTGGGCAACGCACTTGAGAAACACAAAGATAGAACGCGAACATGACATCGACCATGTCATGTTCAGTCATGATTTACAAACCGAAACCTCCCAACCAACCTCTGGAGGCAAAGGTATTCTTTCTGTGCGCACTTTGACCTTTTGGAAACAGCAATGTTCAGAAAATATATTGGCAAGGGTTTGAACTTACACTCTTATACGTGTAGATTTCCAAAATCATAAAGAGTTTTAAATCCATTAAAACGGAATGTAAAATATAACAAATGGCTGTTCGAGATTATTAACACATGTAGCTCATGTTTATTTGGCACTCCCCCAAGGGGCTCTCTACCATTCCGGGCTTACATAACCTTCATTCCTACACAGAGATATCAGTGTGGAAGCCATGCAACGATTTGTGTGTCACTCTATCTTCAAAATGATTGTTTCCATTCTCAGATGGATTGAATAACGAGGAAGACTCTATTGTTTGCTTGCGTTATAAACAAACTGTAAAATGATCCAGCTCAAAGATGCATCCCAGGCCATGGGAAACACTATCCCTCACACTATTAACAGGATCTGTAAATATTGTGGATGTTGGAACTGGTGGAAAAGCCCATTTCAAAGAGTGTTTGAGCAGTATAAGATGGGGTGGGCAGCTTGCTGCTTATTTGAACCTCGTTCTATAATCCCTTTGCTTTTTTTATTCTTCTGTCCATTGATTACAAGTTTGAAACTGCTTCATGCAGCATTGAGAGTGAAAGATTTATCTATTTGCAATATAAATACAGTTAGTTATACTACCAGATATAAACTATAACTGCCGTGTTAATCACATTATAGACAGTCTTTGACCAACTTTACTGCGTTCAACTTGGTCCAACATGTTATGGCCTTGGCGTGCAACCATAGTGGGAACTAACGTCTCTCTCCTCCTGACACACACATGCTCACACACAAAACCTTTTCCCTTTAGCCCTTTTAAACTCAGGATATGAGCCCTGTGTGAGAGCAATAAAAGCAGTCCAATAAAACGGCCCTCTGTTCCGACAACTCCTGCAGCTCCTGCTGTTCTCTGCACGTATACGCATCTATGTGTGTTTCAGGCTATCCTTCCATCCATCCATGCATCGATCTATCTATCCGTTAATCATGCTGTCATGATATTATGGTCATACTGAGCTTTTTAAAATAACATTCAGTATTACACTCATGAGCCCACTTCTGAGTCCTCAGTAATACAGACTCAGCACTCGCATCTGACGGTGTCATTGCGTTTTCTCCGCCGGTAGATGGCAGACTTGAATACGTAATTCGTGCAGGGATAGAGGCGCGCGCATGGAGCTATGACGCGCGCGCAGCCAAGGGACTGCCCCCCACTCCCTGCTGCTTGGATATTCCGCCTCCGTGCGTCGACTCGTCTCGGTGCGGTGGCCGGGTGAAGAGTTCATGGTGCGGGCTCGTCGGCGGATGATGCGCGGGCCATGTCTAATCTCATTTTGCAGCGCGGTGAGAGCGACATGTTATATGACTGAAATCAAGAGAGGGGACCTAAAGAAAGCATGCTAATAAACAAAAGTAATGGACAGCCTCTCATTTATAACTATTAGGAACACTTAACCTTATGGTCAGGTTATGGTTATAGATAAATCCACCAGCCATTTACGGCAACGTTTTATTGAGAGGCTGCATACTGAATCATCGATATTAGATTACAAAAATAAAAGATATTTTATTGAGCTTATTTGCATCTTTTAGTGTCCACTGCAATTTAGGATGATATAGACTCAGCTCCCATGGTGAGAGAGAGAGAGAGAGAGAGAGAGAGAGAGAGAGAGAGAGAGAGAGAGAGAGAGAGAGAGAGAGAGAGAGAGAGAGAGCGTTATTCCACTACTAATGTACTGTTGATCAGTCTGTCCTTAAAAACTCTGCAATACCCAGTGCACCTGTCTCTTTCAATCAAGCTGTGTAGCCTATCCATCACTCACTCACACGCACGCAGACAGACACGGAAAGCCACACATTGTACCATAGTGTCAGAGCTAAACAGAGTTTGCTGTGTCCTTCAATGTAAAGATGCACTTAAATGATAATGGCCAGTGGGGAGCCCTCCGTGTTATCATAATGACCCATCTCCAGTGAGTTATATCGCAATTTGTTTGTATGAATCATGTTTCTGCATCAAATAGGTCTACATATAATCTCTACTTTTTGTGTTGCATCAGAGGTGTTTTGTGGTATGTGTTGTTGTGCAGTGGAAATAGGCAAATCTATTGAAGTCAAATACATGTGTGTATATATATATCTATGTATATAAATGTAAGTCTATTGACAGAAGTCCAAAAGATTAGAATTGCAAAAAGGATTGTTACCGCACTAACAATAGCTTTAGTTCTTTCAATATTATTCCCTTGGAAAATCTCTCTCGCTCTCTCTCTCTCTCTATATATATAGGGACGGAGGGGGGGGGGGGGGGAGAGAGAGAGAGAAAATAACATTTTACGAACTTTTATGAAAATTTAACTGCATCCTTCCCATAAATCTTTGTTAAATCCTTCCACTATCTAATCGGTTGCTTTGCCTGTGAATCCCCCAAAAGACAAAAGCCATTTCACAACATTTAAAATCTAAAAATAAAAATAAATCTACCTCCTTGAATGGTTTCAACATGAAATGCTAATTTTATATGTGCAGTGGCTGAAAGAGAAGAGGCAGAAGGATCTTCACATCCAGGGTGACTTCCCGCCAGTAGTTGGCAGCAGAGGTCTATCATGCTCACTCACTCACTCACACCTCCACCGCTGCATCCGCAGCTCTTTTGGCACCTTTTACATATGCAACCAAGTTAATAGAGAGTATACAGGACTGTCTCAGAAAATTAGAATATTGTGATAAAGTTATTTATTTTCTGTAATGCAATTAAAAAAACAAAAATGTCATGCATTCTGGATTCATTACAAATCAACTGAAATATTGCAAGCCTTTTATTCTTTTAATATTGCTGATTATGGCTTACAGCTTAAGAAAACTCTAAAATCCTATCTCATAAAATTTTAATATTTCCTCAGACCAAGTAAAAAAAAAGATTTATAACAGCTGAGTGTTTGTCAAGGCTCAGGAAACCCTTGCAGGTGTTTCGAGTTAATTAGACAATTCAAGTGATTTGTTTAATACCCTACTAGTATACTTTTTCATGATATTCTAATATTTAGAGATAGGATATTTGAGTTTTCTTAAACTGTAAGCCATAATCAGCAATATTAAAAGAATAAAAGGCTTGCAATATTTCAGTTGATTTGTAATGAATCCAGAATGCATGACATTTTTGTTTTTTTAATTGCATTACAGAAAATAAAGAACTTCATCACAATATTCTAATTTTCTGAGACAGTCCTGTACAGTCACACATTATATTGATCTTTATGCAACTGAGTTAAAAAATTTGCAACTATAAATATAAACATCAGAGGAAACTGTGAGGTGGAATAGTGATGCAGAAAAACAAGACTGAAAAGCATGGCTGGTCCAAGAAGTAAGACATGTTTTTCTAATTGTTTCGATGTATACCGCTATTCGTATTATTCCTTTAACCTATTATTCTTCTCCACTGGTTCAGTTAATACACAACCACACACACCTACACACAATTACCCCCCCCCCTTCACACACACACACACACACACACACACACACACACACACACACACACACACACACACACACACACACACACACACACACACACACACACACACACACACACACACACAAGGCAAGAGACACAGGCTGTGCTGCATGTGTCACCAGTCTGACCCAGACTGCACTTCCTGCTCACCAGACAACCATCACCCTGTAGTGACACACACACACACACACACACACGCACACACACACACACACACAGATTGAAGTGCTGACATTGACAGAGCTGATAACGGGGTTACCCTCATCATTCCCACTTACACCCTGACTACGCTGGGCCTCACACACACACACACACACACACACACAAGTCAGTGTATTATCTGTGGTCATTGCCCCCTGCTCGCGTCACACTCCTCTCCCCTTATCAGCACCTCTTTGCCCTGAGCTGTATGGCTCATCCTCTTGAGAAAGAAACGGAGACAGTGAGACGGAGCGTGTGTGTGTGTGTAGGTGTGTGTGTGTGTGTGTGTGTATACAGTATGTGGGATTGTGGGGAAAGGGGTAGACGTGTGGATGCCTAGCAAATTGATGGAGGGAGGAAGTGTGGAAAGATAGTGTGGGTGCAGAGGGCAGCAGGCAGACACCCAGCCTGGCAAGAGAGACTCTGTGAGAGACGACGGCGAGTGAAACTGGAGAGGATGTGTGGTCTGATTACTGAGGTGACTGTGTTGCCGGCCAGATGTGCTGCACCTCTGTATCTCCCCCTCACTTCTCCTGCTCTAATTCTGTCTCTATCTGTACTTGGTCTTTTCTCACTAACTTCAACTCCTGGCCTTTTGCTCGGCTGTGCTGCATCCTTCCTGCTGCAGGGCCCCTCCTTCCTTCATTCTTTCCGACAGCCGCTCTCACTCATCCGTCGTGTCCTCATCCTCATTTGTTTTTAACTATTTCAGTCTTTACAGTTAAAGCAAGACATTTTGGAATATATCATACTGTTTTATGGGGGTAGAAAGTGCTAGTTTGCATGGGCATGTTTTCTGTGAATCTATATACATAAGTTTTTATTTTTTCCACTTCTTTTCCCCTCTCCCTCACCCTACTCCTCATCTTCCCGCCTTACTCTGACCATTTAGCTCTAACAAGTGCTCTCATAGTCAATGAAAATTCCCTGTCTCAGCTCAGATATCTGCGATTAATCTTACTGTCCCTTCTCCCACTTCTAATCCTCTCACCTCTTAATAACACCTCCCCCATCTCCTCAAAGAAACAATAACTGCCTTCCCCTCTCATCTCTTATCTATAATGCCCCCCTCACCCTCACACACACACATTTTAATTTGCTCGTGTGTAATAATATGCACAGGAGAAGAGGACGAGGACGAGGAAGAGGAGGGCTCCGCCAACATTTGCCTAAGGCTCCGCAACCCGGATCGATAAGTGGTCTTAAGTTTATCTGATTTTTATCAGCGGGGCCGACACAGGGGCAGGTCGATGGGCTGTGCCCACGTCAAGTTGACCTTTTCAGGGACGACGGCGTGAGAGCTCCCCCTGGGACCCCCACGGTCCCCTGTCACCGTCTGACTGGCACAAGTCTGTTGCGCTCAACGACAAAGTCTGCAGAGACGTCTATATCAGCGCCCGGCGCGGCTGACAGGGCCTGGCTGTTGTATTTATAAACTGTCCTTTGGCCGTGACACTTTGCCAATGATCGGGCCTTAATTTATGCAGGCAAATCTCCTCGGTGCAAAAATGAAAGCTAATAGAGTCATTAGCTGCTAATTCGAGCCGGGATACCTTGTATAAATTGGCTTACTTTGTAAAGCCCTCCCCCGATAATACCCTCCATCTTCCTCTCTCCACCCCTCTCCCCTGTCTCTCTTTCATCTCTCACCCAGACCACAGCAGAACACCATACACACTCTGAGCACACACATTATTTTAGTGCCTCAATTGATGGTGTGTGTTTGTTTAATGGTGTGAGGCAAGACATCTAATGTGTGTGTGATTGTGGGTGTGTGTGTGCGTGCCGTGCAAAGCAGAGGTCGTATCCACCTCTGTATAAAATATACATAGTCAATGTACCAGAGATGTTACACAACAAAAGTGAGCCTGTGCATCCGTGTATGAGTGTGTGTGCGAGTGCATGCGTGTTGCCATCCTGCTGTCCGAGCCACAGAGCTCTTAGCGCTGATGTGTTATTGTGCCGCCTGATGGCTGATTATGACATTCAATGTGTATGAGCATTGATCAGCGATAGCCCCAAAGTGAGAGCCATTTCATATCCTCACTGGCCACTGCTTAACAGTATACTGATGGATGCATAATAATCTCCAATACAACTGAGACCTGCACACGCTGCATATCAACACATGCACACACAAGCACATCTTCACACACAGACACAGGCTCACAGACACACACTGTCACAACCCGGCTCCGAGGCTATGACAAATATGGAAAAGAACACAATGGCTAATGAAAAATTTAAGGTATTTATTATAATGAAGTAAATAAATAGGTACCAAGGGTCATTCTCTCATAATACATTAGAAGATCTGAAGTTGCACTAACACGTATTGGTTGCCGTTTTCTTTCCTCGTTTCTCGATCTTGTGTCTTTGAAAGCTGGATGGTTAGTGGGTACTGTTCGTTTATCACCAACCACACATTTTAAAGGCAGTAAGACGTCACTCTGTCCAGTGTTCTTATGGGTTACCATACCTCATTAGTTTGTATTCGCACAAGAAACTTGAACGTGAATCCATATTGGACAAACAATTGGTTCCAACACGTGAATGTAGTATGCCCTTTATGTCGTGAGAATGGTAAAAGTGTGAATTCAGTTTGGTGGATGAGCATGTAGCCTGTCATCAACCTTTTTACTCAATGACAATCTTTCTCTAAACATAGTCGGCTAACCCTACCGTAACTATTGTTTGTTTGCCATAACTATGAACTAACCTTATTTTGTGTTTCCTGCCGTGGCCAAGCAAAAGTATTTCATATTTAAATAGTGTTGGCATTGAATTATTTGTTTTGCAATTGGGTTCACCTACGTCCCTGTTGTCTGTGTTCTCCAGCGTTGTGTCTGCCTGTGTATACAGTGCATTCTGAAGTGTATACTCCATGTTGAATTGGTCTAAACAAACGGGCACGGACTGCAGTATATCTAACAGCCTCACCAGGACAATTATTCTATCTTTAGCATTCTGTATGCAGAAATGCAAGACGTAACATTGGGATAGTTAATTGTTTTCTGCTAGTGATTGTGGCCAGTGGTGGAACTCTGGCAGCACTGGGCAGCTCCCAGGATGTCTAACTGTAAGGCTGTGAAGGGAGGAATGTAGCTGCATGCATACTTAGAAAATTCCTTGCAGAACAAAAAAAAAAAAGAATAGGCCTACATGTGTTTCTGACTTTATTATTAGTCTGTCAAACGTTTCAGCAATAACAGGAAAGATGGTCAAAAATATGTTGCATGGATTTGGATTTGCAGATATGCAAATGGTCCACATAGGTGCTTTGGACCATTAACAGCTACCGTGATACCCAATAAATTTAAGCTGGCTACCAAGCTGGCCTGAACAACCATGATATAAGTCCATATTCATGATGTGAGTTATTGGACATTTAGCTTTCCATTTGAGTTGGTGTAAAGTTGAAGCCTTATTGCCAGGTATGACATATGCAGAAGCTCATGGGGAAGACCACGGCAGCTTTTTAAAAGAAGATCCAAAATTCCAGCATGTGTTCTCTGGAAAAGCTTACGGTCCTTGCAGCAGGTCCAGGAAACATCCCACACACCCGGTAACAGCAGGCAGCAGATGGGAAAGGCAACGTGGAATCACAAAATCTATTTCCAGAAGCGTTGGAAGTCACATATGGGAATAGGATCACAGCCTTAACTCTTCATTAAGATAGTTAATCATCTATGTTATTAACAATATGAAAAACTGAAACAATTGTGTTTTTTGGCTCAGATTTAAGAGCTTGTGAGACGGGCTGTCCAGATGTTCCTTTATCTGATCGTTCCAATAACAAATCATCCCGAAACTTGGAAGCCACTTTGACTCTGTCATGAGAGGGAATCTGAAACGTCCCCGAAATGTGCTGCAAAGAGGTAACAAAAATAGTTTATTTGGCTGAGAGGTGAATGAGAGATACTTGACGTCTTTCATCTGTAAACATGAGCAACACTGACTGGGAATCAAAAGCAGAACACAGCGCACCTCATTGCACCCCCTAATTTGAATATGCAATCCAACTTTTCTCTGACTTTAAGGATTGAGAAATAAATAATTAAGTCAATCCAATTACCTAATTAATTATTTCATTAATCATGTGCTCACACATTTCCTTCCCCTCCATTCGTCATGCGGCTCAATGGCTTCATTACGGATCAATGTGGATCCGTCCACATCCAGAGTCGCACTGTCATCGTCAAGATTAATCAAGATGTTGCCTGCATACAGAGCATTGCTATGGTAACCAGCATGTAACACTGGGAGCAATCTGAAAGTGTGAGAGATGACAGGGTGATTGAATGTTTGCAGAAACTAACCGGTGTTTGAATTGAACAAAACACAAGTTTTTCCTTGAGTCCCACTCGGTTAGCAGCAACAAAGGATGCCACACAAGTAGTTACACTAAATATAATTAGTTTTTGTTATATATGTTAACATTGTCTTCATATCCCAACAGCAATCAGTAAATCAACACTCTGGAAAAAGTAAGTTTAACATATCTGGGATCACTCTTGCCTGTGCACTCATTCCACACGCTGCTATACTTGCACTAGCAAAAGTTAGTTTTTTTTCCGTTATTCTGATCATTTTGGGGCTTTATCGCTAGATTTAGGGATTTTTGGATCTAGTGCTGCGTTACTTTCATTGGAAAAGATTTGTCAACACTGGGCAACTGTCTGGAGTAAATAGGAAAAAGAGGTTTGCAGCCAAAGAAACGCAAACGGCACAATCCAAAGCAGAAAAGAAATCTGAAACAAATATTTGCCACTAAAACTTGTGGTGAGCAAACTATTCCAAAATTGAAAAATAGAGATAGAAACCCAATGCCGACATTATGATATTATAGAAAGACATTCAGGGCATGCGGTTCAGTCATCCAAGTAGAGCCATAAACTACATATTGTATCAGCTTGAGCATCAACACTTTCCTCCTCAAGTAATACGTTTTAACAATATATTTAAAATACTGTTACGTGGATCACATTTATCAGTCCTGAGTTTATGGCTATTGTATTCATTTGCACAAATACAGTTTAATCACAGAAGAATTTGTTTGCCATTTACAGCCTGTGGATGTGATTGGTAGTATGGTCAGGAGCCACAGGGCTTTGAAATAATATAAATGGTCATAATTTAGGAAGACGTCTAATCAGGTAGAAGAAGTAGAAAGACCCGAGTATGTGAATACATGGGTGAGGCTCAGTACAGTATATTGCAGTTACAAGTTAGCATGCTGTTAATGAAAACTGTCCTTCCAAAATGACTTATGTTGTTCCCCTTAAGTGACAAAGCCCTGGAGCGGCTTTAGTAATTATGAAGGGAACACAGGAGGAATAAGGTGACTTCATTATAGAGCGGTCAACACCAGACGGGTGACAGAGGTAAATGCTTGTTTTGGTTGCATGAATTGTTCCCCAAGTCTAATGACCTGATGCTTAGAACTGTTTCCATGATGCCAAATGTCCCTTAACTATTGCAAATTGAAGCCACAATGTTCCCCTAAAAATCACTTATTTACTTATTTGAATCCAAACCAAGATAATTCGCTTATTTCTAAACTTTAAGGTATTTTATCATCGGTACAATACTTACACAACACTTGTTTTGTGGCTAAATATGACTCAGAATGCTTTGATGTTGTGGTTTTGTTTGTTTGAATTGAATCATTAGCCTTGATAACTACCTTTTTTCACTGCTTCCACTGTACACCACAGAAGCAAGCATACAGTAAAGATCCTTGAAGTCCACAGCCTCTGGAGCAGCACGGGGCTTTACATTGACACATGTGACAGAATGCTTACAGTGGTCAAGCCTTTTTCCATTTCACAGTCATAGGTCTCACTATTTTACAATATGCTGACTAAAGGGAGGAGGCAAGTGTAAAGTTTGACCGGACAGATAGGAAATATATTGCTCGACTCAAATTTGGATGTAAATCTTGAAGTAAATCCATGTGTGTTGTTGTCCAGCTATGCTTCTCTTTACGTGCAAAGACAAGCAGATTGTGAACAGTTCCAGCGGAACACCAAATAAAGCAATGAGTGAGTGGATGAATGTCAAACTGATTTTTCGGAAGATCTTTCCTATCTCACGTGTCCGGTGGAGGCTGTTTGTGCAATAACGTGTGTGTGCATGCACGTCTGCATTATCGTGTGTTTCAAGCTGCAGCGTCTGTGTGTCACAGAATGTAGACAAGAATAAACAGAGGAGCTGCAAGACGACAGAGTAAGGACAGCGGGGAGAGATCTTCCCTGTTTAAGTCTAAATTCCTCGTTTATTTGTTTGATTAATTTGCTCGACGGAATGCTGTAACCCCGTTCTGTCACACGCCTCCTTCAACGGGGTTTATTTTCGCAGGGCGGTAACTGGCCCCATAATGTCACCATAATACTGGGTCAGGCTTTTCCGAATGGAGGGATGGGACTAGGGGGGGAAGAGAGAGCAAGGGATGAGAATATGCGAGAGGAGGAGGAGGAAAACGTCCCTCGTTCATCTTCTGAAAGTGAGTGTTAAAATAACACCTGGCCTGACTGGATTCGCTGTGGGTGTGCTGAAAAGATCTGCACAAGCAGGCTAACAAGAACTGTCAGTGGGAGAGTGCACACAGTCACTGAGAGAGAGACGGAAGCCGACGCTCCATCTTAAAAAGTAAGAATTCGTAGTGAGGGCCCGAACCGACATGCTATAGCTGTCATTATCCTCAACGGTCAAAACCTCTTGTTGGGATGCGATTGGTTGAACTGGTTGTACCATTTCACAGGGCTGTGTGTGTGTGTGTGTCTGTGTGCATGTGACACGGTAGAGTTTAGAGGGATAGAAGAAGGGACATCTTGCATATTCAACGCTCTGTCGCCCGGCTGTCATCGGCCGACTGAGCACGAGGAGATAGGGAACTAGTCAAATTACCGGCCGTGCCCGATTCTGTCTCCCGCACTGACAAGTCTGTCAGAGAAGGGATTTAATCTCTTAATAACGAACAGGGCTGGGGAATGTTTTTTTTCTTTCATCTCGTCCTCCTCCTACTCTCCCTCTTTTTCCTCGGACCATCTTCCGATCACATCTGGTCGTGTCGACAAAATCACACGCATCTCCGAAAGAGAAATATCCATGTCTGAATATCTTATATATTCCCCTCTCTCTTCCTCTGTATCTCTCCATCCCTCCATCTCTCCGTCTCTAATACAAGCTGTCGTGCGAGATCATGATTGATCAGGGCCGTAGTGGCCGACGCCAGCTCTCCCTCTCCCCGCCACGGAAATGAATGGGGATCAGATGCGCTCCGGCTATGAAGTTGGACGCTGAGTTATTGGTGACTCGAGAGAGAGAGAGAGAGAGAGAGAGAAAGAGAGAGTAAGAGGAGGGATGGAAATGAGGAGGAGGCAGATAAAACCAGATGAAAATGTACTCTGGGATGTATCCTCTCTTAGAAGTTTTCGGATTTCCGGGGAAGACTTACGAAACACTTGAATACATGATACCAAATCCTCATGCCTGTGATATGAGAACAGTTGGTACTCCTATCTCTGCATTTGTGTTCCTGCTCACCCTGAAACTCTTACCGGATCAGATGATGATAGACCCATCTGTGATTGATGTCCTTGTAATAGGTGTGACCATATTAGGAAGTGAAAACCAAGCCAAATATTTACGTTGCCCAAGTAATAAACCATGTAAATTAAATCCATACGTATTATATCTTATATTTTATATAATAGCTGATGCTATTGGGTGGAACACCATTGCTTGCTGACAACATGATGAGCTGGGTTTTGGCACTACTTAATGACATGAATATTAGAGTCTCATTTTGCATCAAATGAAGCCGTTATCGGATTGTCCAACAGGGCCTGAAGTCGTGAACGCTGCCATTTTGAGGGCTGTGTCTGTCAGTTACGACCCCGTAATGTAATGTATGGCCGGCTGTTTGTTTTTCTTGTTTCTTCTCACAACTACTTTTTGTCACATTTTTGCATTTTGAAAAAGTGCTTGAGGACAGACAGTCTGAAAGTGTGTGTCATTTAATCTCCTACATTAACCCCTCACCTCCACTCAGGAACAGACGTAACGTTCTTCGACGTGGTTGGGTGACACTGACATGTTTGAATATAATGGATTATCAAAACTGGTGTTACAACATGGTTGTGATGTGTTTTTATGTGATACTCTGAATATGAACATGTGAGTGAAGGAAAAGAGAAGTTAAGCCATTCTTAGCTAGTCACGCAAAAACTTAAATCCAAGTAAACACCACACCACTGAATGGTTATCGCTTGCATATGATTTGCTTTCATACCTACAGCCATTGGTTCTATCTGGTGTGAATAGAATGTTTTACAATGACCACGAGTGGTCAAACAGATTATTGACAAGTGGACACATGATCTCAACCACTTTAGGGGGTCAAACAAAAAGAGAGCACACCTCGACTGTGTGAGTTCACACAAATATGTCAAGTAAGGTCAAAGTTACCTGGAAACTGTGATGGGCGTTTTGTTCAGAACTTTACCGTTTGCCTTTAGTTTGCCCTGCAACATATTTACATTGAAGAGAGAACATCTAAATGTCTAACTTTGGTGATTAATGGACATCGTCGATTATAAGGCAGAAGTTTGTTACATAATAGTTTTACGAGTAGCTGATGAAAATGTTTCTCAAACAGCCCCTCCCCCTCCACCTGCTGGCGGTGAACTCAGCACGTCACTGGTGCTGTCGTCCCAGAGCTTCATCCTCCCTCCCTTCCGTATGGCAGTCACTATATGGCGACAGTTGTAACTCCGGTGATTAATGCCCCAGGAAATGAAAGTCTTGCCAGGGACGATGTGGGAACATTGTAACTTCCTGTGTTCCACGGGGCTGGAATGCTTTTGGTGTCCGACATCGAGCCGTTAGCTAATTAGCTAAATCAGCTCGCTGGGGCTTAATTAGAAGCAGCTCACAGACACACCTGTGTCCAGGGGCTCTTTAATTACCCCCAGGTTCATTAAGAGAGAAGAGCCTCAAGCCCTAATTAACAGGCTCTGTGCACTTATTGGTGTGTGTGTGTGCTTTTGTTGTGTGTATGAAAGCGACCCATATGATGCCAAAATTAATAAACTAAACTGCGCTGCAAATATGGTTAACAGATCACAACTTTTGATTTAGGCTCAACCAGGGAGAGGATAGTAAATGTGGATGAGAGACTGGATGAGAGATGGTGATAGAAATTTCTGCATCCAGTGAGTGACGCTTTGGAGAGGAGGAGAAATGGGATGGAGAGGCAGAGTGAAGGAGTGTAACAGAGTGTGAGAGAGGGGAAGTGATGAAGATGGAAGGAGGGAGATGGTGCCAGTCTTGTGTTATCTGTCCTTCCATGGTGGTTGTCAGCCAAAGAGGCCAAATGCCTTCATGTTGTCTCACCATGGACAAACAGCAGTAATTGGAGAGACGGGGTGATGGAGTGACAACACACTCACCCTACAGTGCACAACATCATACACACAGAGATCTGCAAAAGCATCTGTTCACATCATTTGGTTCTGATGGCAAAAAATACTCAATAAAAAATAAATAATCTTACAACAGTAAATCATTTCGAATAGTCAGTTTTCATAGTGGACATTTTAGTGATAACATTCACAATGTTTCCATTGCCCTCCTCTGCTGTTTGCACAGCAGATATGTTGGCATGCCATGGCAGGAACAACTCAGGTGGTATTATCAAGAGCACTCCATTTATTTGAGCTGGTTCCAGGATGCTGGTGTCGTACATGCTGCTCTCCTTATGGGGCTCTTAATGGAACAGAGCCATCATTAACACAATTGGTATCGTTGCTTTCCCCACTGTGACAAAGGTCTCTTCCAGTAACCGACATGAGAGGGAGGAGGCAATTATCTTTGGACCAACTCTCCACTAAATCTGAAAACTCTGTTTCCATGAGAAAAGGACTTGCATCCACACTGACATTTTCACGTATTCTTTTGTGAATATCTCCACACTGAAAAGCCTGAATAATAGAACATTGGAAAAAATATTGTTTTTCTTGCTTTCGATCTGCAAACATGTAAAATGAGCGCTGCCTGGTTACTCTGCTGAGCCTGTCCTCGTACTCCCCATGATAACCTTATGTGCTGTTTAATTTCGGAACTCTTTTAATTGAGTTGTCCTCATTGACATATATCACTCAGTGCGTTTACATGATGGTATAATTCGAATCTTGCTTTAGTCGGACTATGCTATCTTTTGGGGGATCTGCTATTATCCCAATATACATGGCAGTGAGTAATTCGAATCATTGGCCGAAAGCATGTCATATCCGATACGATAGGTGGCGCTGTTTTCATTACAACTCGTGGTGATACAGCCATTTCCGCTTGACCTCTTCACCACTACCACTACCAACAACAACAACATCAACATTTCGAGAAAGATGGCGAACAGAGAGCAAGGCGAAGCTACATCCCTCTACTGTTCTTGCATGATGTTAATAGGAGGACAGCGAATGCAAATTGCGCTATCGGCGTTGTTTGTTTGTTTTCTGCCGGCCAGGCTCCCGGCAGTGACAACTTATCGTCTCTTTCGACTTCCGGGTCACGACATGGGAGGGAGGGGGGAGTAGGGAGGCGGGATCTCAAGCATGCGCAAAGACGCAAAGTCCAGTTCCTAATCCAATTCACCGTTACATGCCGCGATAGTCGAATTATCAACCGGATCGGATCGAGTTATCCAGGGGTGTTAAGCGGATCATAGTCGGACCGCACATAGTCGAACAAAGGTGTTTACATGAAACGGATAATTCGATTTCAGTCCGACTAAGCCAGTTATTCGAATGCATGTAAACACGGTCATTGTGTTCAATCAGTTTTCAGACAACTAACCATGCATGACCTAGAGTTGCAAGGATAGCTCAGAAACACTCTTCAGTGTATAATCACGTGAAAATAATTACGTTTTTGTTACTTTAGAATGAACTGTTTGAATCTACATTAAAAATGGGTCTTCTTTACGGAGCCGGCCGCATGTTTCTACAGTATAGCCCAGAACAGACGTTCTAAACGTCACTAGCTCTCCAACATGCTTGGAAGGGGAAGAGTGAGTGAAGGGTTACTCAGATGTTCTGATCTGCACCTCACTGCTGAATGCCATTACATCCTACACACGGCTCCTTTAAACCAGACTTTTTATGGATTTGCTTATAAATAGTTTCACCTTGATTCTGTGTTTGAACAGTTTAATGAAGCCTTTGCTGTCAGTGTCTCATGGATGTGTTGGCTGACTCCCAGTGACTCTACACAGGTTTAAAAATAAATAAATGTACACTTTTATTCATCCCCGTGGGGAAATTCGTCTCTGCATTTAACCCATTCTTAGTTATCCAGGAGCAGTCGGCTGCAGTGAAGCGCCCAGGCAGTAAAGAGGTTCAGTGTCTTGCTCAAGGACACTTCAACATGCAACGAACGGGGATCAAACTGGGTACCTTGATGTATTGGTCAAGGTAGCAACAGTAACCAAGGGGGGTGTACAAGTAGTGGTGTTAACCAGTGGTGGAAGAAGCACATTATGCAGAGACGTTGATCGTTTCCCCACAAACATGAATGCATTACTTTCATGTACCCTTTCGTCTCCTCATAGCTCCAAAGTGAAAGTGAAAGAAACACTTTTTTGTTGTGGGTTTGGGTCACGAATGGAATCGACTTTAAACCTGGGATCCAAGCGGACCAGAGAAGATATATTTTCATTTAAGGATTCCTTTACCAACAGTTAGTGCTGGGTGAGAACTTAGTCAAACTTCAACATCCTATTGTTGGCCACGATGTTGTGTGTGTGTGTGTAACGTTTCCACGTCTTGTTGTTGTGCTCTTCAAAAAGTGCTGTGCCACACTGTGTCAGGCCCGGGTGAGACAGGCTTGGTATGGATTCATTGATTGACAAGATGACTGGAAGCTGCCAGGCTTGAAGCATTGAGTTGGTTCAGTCGATGTGTCCTTGGCTGACAGAGAGGACTGTGATGACACACAGAAAGAGCAGGCTATCAAAACACAGAGTCAGGCTAATAGAGTACAGCGACACCGAGAGTGATGGGAATGCATACACGGCAGGGCGAGGTCAGAGGTTTCGTCATGATGATGGTGACGACAAACAATTAATGTGTGGTTGTTTGTATTGATGATGCTAATGTTGCTGAAGATGTTGATCATTGTCTTTATGCCATTTCAGTGTTTCTGCTTCCAGTTATATTCATTTAGTCATGGTTGGCCAATGACCTCCATTCAATGAGGTATATGCAGATTGGAGGCTATATTTGACAAAAAGAGAGCAATTCATCAGCTCGGTCGAGGAATCGTGAGACAAAAAGTTGGTTCGATTGGGTCAACCCCGGATAAAGTTAATGGAAATGATGATGATGTTGTGCTAATGATGAAGATTATGACGTGAATGCTGATTATTGATTCTGGAGGAACATGAAGTTGGTGACGAATTTAATAATGATAATCGCGGGGTTAAAAAAAGGATTTGGGTGTGAATGGTCTCGATCAAAGTAATCTTAACGTTGTGATGATGAAGATGTTGAGGTGTTTAGGATGACGATGATGACGATGATGATGATGATGATAAAGTTGCCGCTGATGTTGTTGTGGCTTGATAATAATGTGTCCATAGTATAGATATAGAGGTGATGACAATATTTTGGTAATCATTGATATTAACTCTACAATTATAATGAAGATGATACATTTAACAATGATTTTGATGATGATGGTGATGATGCCGACAGCAAAGACAACAATGTCGGTGAGAACTGACGGTGCTCTCTGGCACTAGGGTCCACACGCTCTTTGCAAAGAGTAACAATCACATATTTGATGGTAACGCTATATATTATATGCCGATTGTGTGATATAACAGATCCTTGGAGTGTAAGTGATCTCAAACACACACACATGGACACGCACACGCACAGTGCACCGCCACAGCCTGACAGTCCTCCCTCTCCTTCCGACTGGAGAGAACGCACCTTCAGCCATTCATCAGTGTCACCCTGTCGCCGTCGGTTACAGCCTGGGGCCCGTCGCGTCTTCATTACGGTCCGAATAAATCTGAAATAAAACCACAGATGATTTATTAGCTTCCGATGGCGTCGCGCTGGTTATCATGGTCTGCCGCCACTCGGGCCTGGAGAGGCAGTCCTCAGGCTTGAGCAGCAGAAATCCGATGTGACAGAGAGACGTCTGTGTGATGATATCAGTCTGTGATCACAAGTTCTGCCTGATGAGAGGCAGAGGAGGGCATCCGGGAAACTGTCACACACCAGCAGAGTTTATTTGCTGCATGTATGTGGGATATGTTGTCACTAATGCTCAGACTACAAGCTCCCTCTCAGAGAAAAGCACAGAGTTCAAATATCTTTATATATTTAATGCAAAATCCTACATTGTTTCTTATTCAGTGATGTATCTTCTGTCTGATATAATGCATGTATTAAATAGATGAATATAACAAGGTGGATCAAGATTTTTACTTGACAAATGATGAACAGAATTATTCCCCAAAATGTTTATATAAATGAATAAACAAACCTGAAATGGGAAATAGATGTAAAGAATGAAGAGAAACGTTTATTTTTCACAACTGATAAATAACTCTTTTTCAACGGTACTCACTCAACCAGAAACTCCGAAACCCCGAATTTCAATACAGAAAATAGTTGATTACACACAATGCGTCCTCACATTATTTCACAAATGGTTCACCGTCATATCAATTCAGTATGCCTAGCTGTTTTCTTCATTTCAGTTAAGCAATGAGAACAACACAATCCACACAGGCAGGGGATGCATATCAGAAAGACAATTACATTTGAATAGGCAGTTCAGATACGCAGATTAATATATTTAAATATATATACTTTTGTTTTTTTACCCCTTGCATAGTGTTTGAATATTTAACCACGATTGACATTAGTAATATCTCTGTTGGACAACCCCAAAAGTCATGTGCATCATTTTATCTTTGACAGTCTTCATGTTGCGCCACTTTATTATTTATATGTGCGTGTGAGAGAGTGGGAAGAGAAGCTGCGCTTATGCCTGCAGTTTAAAATAATGTTCAAGATGGATGTCATATAACATCTTTCTTTTTGCCTTGATTTGTTTTTTTTCCATCTAAAATACAAAAGGTTAGCATTTAAACTGATATTTGTGGTGTACGCAGTGGAGCCTCCAACCCTGGATCAGTCCCAGAATGGGCATTTCAGCTGAGGCCACTCCACATGACAGAGCTCCAGCTGACTCCAGGCCAGTTCAGCTGGGAGAGGCACAGCTGAGACCTGCAGGTGTCACATTGTCCTGGTTGTCACTAACCCAATTACACCTGGATCGCCTTGGAGACGTCGCTCCAGCGTGCAACATGAGAACACAGAACCACACACACACGCACACACACACGCACACACACGAAAACAGGTAATACATGCACACACATACATAATAATAAGACACGAGAGAAGCACTCATGTGCCGTGTGGGGGAAAGATGAGGTAAGCCTAAAAACTGACATCCAGGAAATTAATTTCTTATAGGATACTTGTCGTTAATTAATTATGCATTAGAAAAGGCAAATAGAGACGTTAA
This sequence comes from Pseudoliparis swirei, assembly GCF_029220125.1. NCBI lineage: Eukaryota > Metazoa > Chordata > Actinopteri > Perciformes > Liparidae > Pseudoliparis > Pseudoliparis swirei. The sequence goes on from NC_079388.1 coordinate 12,589,863, forward strand.
AGGAAAAGTGGATTTTCAACTCCCTTCCACCCTCATCTATATATCTCTGTACCTTCTTTTCTTCATTGTTCTTTCACTTTCTCCTATTGCTCTTTTACCTTCAGCTACAACCAATCCTTCTGGCAGTCACTCTCCTCCTCTCGTTGGTCTAATGGTGAGTGTGTGTGTGTGTGTGTGTGCGTGTGTGGGTGCGTGCGTGTGTGCTCTAATGGTGTTTAATGCCCAGACTAATGGTTTCAGCAGGGAATCCTTGTGCAGAGCTTGAGTCCAAGCCTGGGCTGATCGCTGGCAGGACCATCCCTCATCCTGATACCGCATGGAGGTGAGAGCCAGGGGAACGCGCACATACACATTCATGCACACACATACACATACACACACGTACAAACACACTCACTCTCACACACACACACACACAAACTGTCTCTGCTTCTCACTAGCTTGCTTGCTCACACATACTCACAGATTCTCTTCCTTTGTTTCTCACTGACTCCTGTCTTGTACCTCCTGCGTCCTCACACTATTCTTACCTTCCTCAAAGCATCAAATTGCTCTGTCCCATGTTTAAGGGGCATGAATATATTTTATTTATGCATTCTTTTTGTCCTCAATTGCCATAAAAACCCGCAACTCAACAATAAATTGATCCTACTTACAGGTAACATCTGTATAGCTAAAGCCTGATATTGCATCTTCCTATCTGCTATAAACGTCATCACAGTTAATCACCTGAATAAGATAAACATACGCACTTTAGTTGATTTTGAGTATTTTACATTCACAGCACAAATAATGAGCTAATAGCCAATATGTATTCATCTATGGCTGTAAATAGTCCCCATAGGAAAAATACACTATAACTACTGTTTGCTTAAAAAGTACAGTGCCCAGCATTTTCTTTTAATGATTCTACAATTATCAATATATTTGTGGCGGATATCTAAGGATTTACATTTTCCAATATTACCAATAAGCTTGAGGATGATAGTCACTGACAGGCTTGTCCATTCCAAATTGTGGCTGTTGGTCTCTTCATGACATTTGTTTACAATAGGAAAAATATAGAATGGCGCCATGCTGATCCTTTAAATTATGTATTGCTATTATTAATATAATCATTTTTTCAGTTTTGCTCTTACAATGACAGCACGAACCAAAATTCATTAAAAAAAGAATTAACTTCATGATGTGCACACAAGTGAATAGATCTACAGAAATGTCCTGGTTGAAAACAACAACAACAACAACGACAACAAACCATTCTGAAATACGATTTCTCTGTATTTTTATTGAGGGTACCATATACGAGGCACAAAAGGGCAGTTGTTGGCCTCGAGGTTGCTTGCTTATAGGATTAAGGGTTGTTTTTGACCTCAGGAACCTGAATCACAGGAACCTTACTGGCAGGTAGAGAGGGCTAAAGATCCTTAAGATACTGGAACCAGAGTACAGAAGAGGCGTTTGGTTTGCAGCAAAGTGTATGTGTGTGTGTGTGTGTTTTGGGAATTCACATGCTATGATGTATTTACTGCATGTGTAAATCTGTGTGCGTGCATGAGGGAGTTAAGATACATTTCGGGAAGAGCAGAATCAGATTAAGAGAGAGTTAGTGTGGCTGGTATATATAAAAGAGGGAGTGGAGGGGTCATAGCTTGTGTGAAAGAGAAAAGAAAATGCAAGGCTAAAGGTGATACGATCGAAAAAGTGAGGCTTTGGTTAATATGAAGCTGCGGGTTGCACAGAAAGGTTAGGGGAGGGGAGAAAGATGAAGGAGTGCAGAGGTGCGGAGTGCAAAGTGGTAAAGACAAGATATACGGTGGGGCTTAAGTTTGGGGAATAGAGTGCAGGGTCGGGCTAAGATAAAACAGGAGGCAAAGGAGTACAAAGGAAACGGTACGGTGTGTGTGTGTGTGTGTGTGTGTGTGTGAGAGAAGGGCAGAAGCTAGGAAGCGAGGGGAAGGCGTGGCGTATTTGGGTGCGTGCGTGGTTGTGTGTATAGGGGTGTAGGTGGTTTGGGGGTATGCTGGAGCAGGGCAGTGGGGCTAGAGGGGTGTGTCAGTACAGATGCTCTGTGACCGGGTGTCACAACTCGGGCCAGGAAGCTGAATCCAACGATTAATCACCAGGCCCCTCCGCTTGTAATCAAACGGGCTCTGGCCATGATGTATGAGCCATGTCACAATTACTGACTCGCACTCGCACGCTTGCGCACATACACACTGCACTCAGAGTTGATCATGTGCACACATGCATTCACACATGTATGAGGTATGAATACACACACACACACACACACTGAATAACCTCGGGCGGCTCACTGGGATTATGGCTGTCTTCCAGGAGGCCACTGGGGCAGACTTCAAAGACACAAACATAAACATCCTACAAAGCCAACACATTATAATCTTAGTCAGCAACAGCAGAGGAGACAATGTCAGCACGGGGAAAGACAGGAGGAGAAAGAAATAGAAAATGAGTCAGTGGGAGTTCAGGACCAATAAGGAAGACAGATATACTGAATAATGGGAGTAGAAGAAAGACAGATGAAAAGATTGGAGAAGTAAGGCAGACTGAAAGTTGGAGTGAGGGGAGAGATGCTCTAAATGAATGAATCGGGGAAGAGATAATGAGAGAGAGAGAGAGAGAGAGAGGAGGAAGTGAGGGCTGAGCAGGGGATGAAGAGGTGAATCCGTGGGGATGGGGGTAAAGCGCTTGGTCAGCGGTTTCCACCGTGATGGTGGACAGGTCAGCTGACAGGATGAATAATTTAGGACGAGGTGTGGACATCGATCCCACAATGCACTTCTGCCTGACCACATTGTCCTAAGCACATATTCTTAGACACACTTGGATGTACGCACACACAAATCATCCTCAGCAGTTCCTTAGATCTGAGCTGACCTCTGTCAAGCCTTCACACAGACACATGATTACTGTGTTACACACCTTGCATTAGTTACATCAGTTTCTAAATATTTTAATTTATTGAAAGATGATTTTGAATAAGTTTTTTCTTCATATTCGATGGGGAGGAAAAAAAAGATGAAATCCAGGAAGTAGGAGTTAATGAGTCAAAAATCCCCATCGATATATAGACATTTACGAAAATATAATGACACACACACACACACACACATAATAATGTTCTATCCCTGCGCTGACAGACCCTGATCGCTGTGAATGCTGCTGGCTTTCAGTAGCCTCCTCTGCGTAAAGTCCTTCCTGTTTGGTCCACTGACTTCCTGTCTACTGCAACCTGATATTTCCTGGTTGAGTCAAATGTCTTTGACCCCACCGGCCTGCCTTCCAAACCAAATACAGCGACTTCCACTGCACTTCTCCTGTAGGGAAGCAGAAATGGACAAAGGGAAGTAGCACATTTAGGATACATCGTTTACTTGCAAAATCTCTCACTGAGCAAATCTGCACAATCAAATGGCTAATGTTAATATTTTATGAGTTTATTACATTGCCGAGATTGATATTAAACATTGGTGTTGATGAACATCCACCTAAGTTGCCGTCTTAAATACATTTTCTTAACATTCCCTCAGCCTCTGGCACATCACAAGACCATTTTTAACCACGCGGAACAATGTTTCTCCCAAATCTCTCCGGCTTTGCAGGCACCTCTCCTCTTCATTCATCACACAGCCTGAACGAGTGACCGGGGAATGACCTCGCTTGCACGCAGACGCACACAAACACACACACACACACACAAATTCACAAACACGGTATCAACTCGCACAAAAGCAGGATTCATTCATCACAAACGATGGATACCTTGGAACATATGTTCAAACACGCGTGTGCACACACACACACACAGACACGCACCTAAATGCACGCACACTCACACATCGCGGTTTCTATCACATCCGTTACAGATGGGTTCTCCTCCTCCTCAGACCTAAATGAATATAAATATGTCTGTTTGACATCATTCATCTGCCATGCAGGGAGGAACACATTTACCGCATCCAGCCAAAAGAGGCAGTGTTACTCTTCTACGCTGAGTTGGGATGCATATGGAAGAAGGCAAATTGAAGAGGAAGGGGAGAGGAGAGTGAGCTGGGATAAAATAACATTAGCAGAAATAAGGCTGATCCAAGGGCATAATAAAGCAATACATTTAGCTAAAGACTTCTTTCTTTCTTTCAGACACATATAGACATGCAGATAAACAATATTCCCTCTTTTTTTATATACGGTTTATTTTGCCGCTGTCTCCCCCTAATTAAATCTGATCCTATCTCTCCCCTCTTAACAGGTTGCATTCACAATAAAGCATTTGAAAGCCCATTAGCTCTACTTTCCAGCAGCTTAAAGCAAACAGCAATCCGATATCATCAGTAACAGTCCACGAGAAGATGACGGCCAGACGACAAGTGAGATGTGGACAGACTAAAGGAGCTGCGAGCAGGAAGAGATATCGGTGATGGGAACAAATTGAAACAAAATGGCGGGTGAGATGCCGCGGGGAGATGCCGCGGGAGATGTCATACGGACCAGCGGCGAGAAATTACAAAAGAAGGCATCTCATTATTGTGTGGTGTCTTAGATAATGATCGTTGGGAACGGATGTTTTGGGAATTGAAAAAGAAAGTAACACACCTGTTTAGAGCCACTTTCCATCAGATGTAAATCTGTTTCAGATCTTGAAGAGATATTTAAAATGATCATTTGATAACTTTTAAAGTTCTCCAGACATAACATGTGTGCTCAGTCACCACGTCTTCACAATGTAGTGCTCACGAAGCCCTGAGGGAGGCGACAGCGTTTTCAAAGTAAGCCGGGCTTCCGCTGCAATCTGTGCTCCATATGTCATTAAGCCCATTAGGGAAACACTAGGTTAACATTACAGCTAGAGTACCCGCCTTTGCAGCCGCTGGTCGACATTAAAGTGGTGTCTCACTTTGTCTCCCTTCCTCTCTTTTTCTGGCCGTCTGTATTAACAAGCTATTGTCTTATTCTCCCCGCTACGCTCTCTGAATTGCATCCTCCATTTCCTTGCCTTGAGTCATTTCTCTTTCACTCAGCCTTTTTTATGCTTCTCCCCATTTCACCTTCATTGGCCGTGCAATGCACCACTGGAGGCAGAAGAAAATGCGTCTGCTTTCTGGAAAGCATTTAGGCAGCATTGTCTGTCAGCATGGAGTAGGCTAATGACGAGTCGGGTATATGTCCTTCCTCCTGCTGTCCGAGAACATTAGCTTGTTCTCTTCTCTTCTGTATGAATCTGTATGAACAGAAGCATTACAAGTGTCTTAAAAAGAGATCAATTTAGTTGTAGAATTTCTTTTAACTCAGGTGACAACTTGTCTTTGTTTGGTCCGGAAAATGACCAATAGGAGCCTTCCCTTCCAGGAAAGCAGGAAACCAGTGCGGCACGTTCACCTAGAGGTCAGGTAGAGGTCAGGGTGGCGTGTCATGCCTCTACTCAACTCTCCCTCCCTCCTCCTCCTTCCCCATTCCTGTGACAAAGAGAGCCAGGTTGGTTGCCAGGGAAACAGGCTTTTTCCATGGCGTTGCTGGAACACGTGGGATAGGCAGGGCGGCTTTGTTTCGACCTGTGATGAAGGATTCTCCCCATGCATGTTTAATCGCCAGACTTATGGTCCCAAACCCAACAGCCGAGCCCATTTACCACAGCCTGATTATGTTCAATGGAGCTTCTGACACCCTCATTTTGCCATGCAGTTTTATCACGCTGTGCAGCTCCCTCCGTGGGCACCTTAGCTATTGTTGCACATTGCTCCTGATGAGTACAGCTGAGACCACAGATAGTCAGACCAAACAAAGAAGGTACACATGTGTGTTCCTTTAGGAGTAACCGAAATACCCCGTACCAAATAAACACACTCACTTTACATACAAACACTCTGAAACAGACATAAGACCGGGCACACAATCCCTTTTGTCTTTTCTCGTATCTCGGCACCCACCCACCACTGTTTGGCTTAACACGGTTGGGGGACCAAAAATGGCAGATCACCATGGCAACCATGTGTGCCGTTCTGCTACAGCTGTGATGTATGTGGTGACACTTTTGACCCTCCAGTGAACTCTATAATGCAGGAGCTGTGTCCAAATAGACCCCAACTGCCCTGCCTATCCTGCCACTGTAATGTATCATACACTGTATGTGTACTCTTTATATGCTTTATATGACAAGGGCGCCATGACAACAGATTCTCCGGCAAAGACCCAATCGGACAAGATCAAGGCTGCATACCTTTGTGATGGAGAGTAAATGAAATCTCAACAAAGTCTTCATTAACACCAGTTTGCTGAGTGATACTTTGTTGACTTCATCGATTCAAATGTAATCAGGTACCTTTAGTTACATAATGCATCAAATGGACAATCCTACACATGTTTAGTCACTGTAGGTTTCTTGTCTCAAATGTTAAAGTCAGATCCTAATCTACCACATCCACTGTTTAATCTGTGAATCTGAAGGCAAAGGCAGTCTGTGTTGGAGGATGCGTTGTATGTTTGGCCCTCGCTTGTGTGTTTCCGACTTGCCTCAGTTGTGTTTGTCCTTTATTGTCACACAACACAACACTTCTTTAGAACCTCTGTTAGAATGCCATTCCCACTGACATTTACAAATCATGCACACTACATAGATAGAAAGCCCAGATGTGCAAGTGAACACACATAGATACAGATAACCTTATCCAGTGATGCATTTAAAGACACACACACACACACACAGACACACATATACACACACCCACACACACTCCGGCTTTTTCTGTGATGAGATGGACAGACTCGCGTAGAAAAGTCACATATGTGTGCGTGGGTCACCACCCTCACACACACACACACACACACACACACAAACACTTGTGTCACTGATATTCTGCAAAAACACAGCACACAGAAAAACAAAAGCCATACTCGTGCACACAAGCTCTCTCAATCAGCACTTGACTCATCCTGTCTTGTTGCTTTTGCAGAAACGTTGTACTGTTTCTAGTTTCCACCACTGGGAGTGCTGCAGCTTTGCAAAAATCCAGTGCTCCCAAAATCTGCCACAGCTGCTGCTGCCTCACACTGAGCCGCTCTGACAGAGGAAGGGGAGCTGACACCCAGTAAACGCAGGCGAGCAGACACCTTCTTAATCATTCACATTGGCTTTATTTTATTAAGAAACAATTGGTACCACATGGCATCAGGCGTATAGAACATATATAATATGGGACATATAGATAATGCAGACAAGTGGCTGTCTAACACCACAAATATGTTCTTAAAGAAAAAAGACTGCTCTTAAAATAAATCAAATTTGTTGTTGCTTAGGAGATGACAATTACATAGGAAGAAAAAAAGTTTTCTGTATCCTCAGTTATAACACAGCACTGCCTGAGCTTCTATACGTTTTTGATGAAAGTCACGTGACGTTATTTATGTAAACTCATTCATTCTTTTGCTGCACAGGGAGGAATTTACCACCTTTTCTAACAAAAAAAGTGAAACAAAGCAAAAGGGACATTCCATGTCCGGTTGTAGCTCCTCAGTCCTGTTTGTCCAGGTCCCAGACTGGGAGGGTCGTGACCCTTGAAGATACACTCAGACCTGCCATACCACTGAGGTGTCAACCTGCAGGGCGGGAGGGGGAGGGAACTACAGTAAATAATGTTCACATATCTTTGCTGTTTCTTTATCATACTTTTGTTTTGGCCATCGGTTCTACGGTTATCATAACACTGTAAGTATTAAGACGATTGCTAAGATGTGGATTACTGTGGCAGCCTTTCTAAAAAGAAGTCAGACAATGGATTAAAAATGTAATTCCAAACAGGAAAAAATATTGACTCGGTTTAACTTTATCATACGGAACTTACTGAAGTTCTGCACACTTTTTCTGTGCAAAAGAAGATTGTTAATGACATTGTAGGTGAGCTTGCTGGTTTTTTTCCTGCAAGTTAAGTGGTTTTGATAGTATCTTTCATCCACTGGCTCGTTTACAACATGTCTGAACGATCCCGCTTTATGCCCCGTCAGATTTTCACAGTGTTCCCAGATTCTGGCAACTGATGCGTACAGTGTTATCATAACCAATAGAAAATGATTGACAAAACAAATAAATAAGAACCACATTGTCGTTAAATGGAACAATCCTTTGTCACTCAATGCATGCGCGTGCTTAGATATGTCATGCATGCTCCATGCATAGATGGCCCTGCCAATCATGGCCAACACGTTTGGGGACAGTCCCGTCCGCCCATCCACCCCTCCCTCCCTGTCCCAGCCTGTGGTCCTGCCACTGATGTTGAGTGGGTGACCTTTTCTCTTGGCTAATCCACACCAAAAAGCCCTAATTACTGCTGCCGCTCCACCAACCTCCCGTGGCCCAATAATCAATAGAGCCGATTGGCCGGCGGATCACCCCGTCAGACACAAGCGCTTTACATTTGACTCGGTTTATGTGCATGTATTTCTGAGAAGGATGTAAGAAAAGTAGCAAAATACCACAGATAGAAAAAGAGCGAACAAGAAATATTTCATGAGCCACATAAAAGGTAAACATTGGACTGTGAATTAACCATCACACTATCACACGTATACACACTTGCACACACACATTCCTCCCTCCATCCTGGGTGTTGTGACACCAGTTGACCTTATTGAGCTGCTGCTCTGTAAAGAGTCCCTGATTAGAATATCTTCCCTTTAACCTTTAGCAGAGTGACGCGCCTCCCGAAAGCAAAGAAATAAGCCATCGGTTTATGCAGAGAGGTGAATGCATTCTGTCGTTATTTCATTAAGCTGTGGCATTTCACTAAACGTCCCGATGACATTGCTGCAAATTTCGCTTTCAACAGTAAAACTTGCCTTTTAATGTTATTTTGAAACATGCAGGTGTGCACTTCTGAAAATAAAGGCCTATAGTGATGAGCTGACACTGTAGAATGCTGCCTGGAGCACTCGTGCTTCTATCTCTAAATTTTTTCTCACATGTATGTGTGTGTATGTAATGCATCTGTGTGTGTGAAACGCCCTGAAGACATTTAAGAAGCAACAAAAGGCCAAGCACAATGTTATCGTAAGGAAAAAGGAAGTTTCAATTCAGATGCAGTTTTTGTAAAAAAAAAAGAGGAGGCAACCGCTCTTTCTCCTTCTTGTCTTCCTTTTCTTTCTCTTTCTGTCACTCTTGCTGACAGTCTTTGATTGTATCAGACGAGTTAATGAAAAGCAACACAGAAGAAACAACTGGCAGCTCTTCGTGCAGCCTGCACCTGCCAAAGTATATGTCTGTGTGTGCATACCTGCAAGTGCCTTATGGCTGGCCGTCTCGTGTCCTCAGGCATGCCAGCCAGTCAACACGATGATGAGACAGTAAGAGAGTGATGAGAAGCTTGTCCATACCTTCGGGGTGGGGTCCGTTCTGCAGACGTGAAATGGTTATAAAATGCTGTTTCAACACTGCAATAAGAAAGCTATACTTTATGTTGAGACCCCATTATCATGAGCTCTTAATAAAGTGAACAAACAATATTATATGGATTTTTAATGAGACTCGCTGAATTACATGATTGACTATGCACAATGTGTCAAAATGTTGCATATCAGTCTATCAGAAAGGTCAAATTAATTGAGCTTTTGATAGAGCTGCAGATACATTACACGCCAGTCCTATTCAGCAAATTAAATAGCCACAGACAGCGTCAGAACAATCTTAAGACACGCGTAAATAAATATCCATCATAAATAAGTGCTAGGAGATGTCCAAGGCAAAGGCTATTACTATAGTAACTATGCTCATTGGATACATCTGAACCACAAGATGTATGTCTGATTGCCAATTCAGGAAGTAGTGTGCCCTTCATGTATCATGACAGAGTAAAGGTGTGGAGATCAAGTGGATTATGACATGAAATCTGATTTCCATGTAGAAGACTGCAGTTCATGTCACAGATCACAGACCTGCATTTAAAGGTCACCTTTTGTTATAAAATCTTGAACCAAGTTATTTCCCTCACCTTGGAATGGTGTTTTACTTCGCAAAGCCTGACTTAATCATATAGTTTATTTTCCATGTTGAAAATAATGTAGAAAGCAGGAAAAGAAATTCTGAATCGTTCCATGGGGTGAGGTGCTGTGTATTGACTTCAGTAAAAAGGTGAAGTGGATACAGCCAACCACCATCACAAAACTACTCCTGATTGAACAAATCTATACATATACTTTGTCGGTTTTGTGGTATATTAAAAGGTGATGGTTCCTTTAAGTACCATTTAGCCACAAGTTAATAGTTGTCAGTGTGGAACAAACAATAGGCATCAAAGTTACTATTTAAATAACTGATGGCTACATTTTGTTTGTCCACCACCAGTGGTGAGATGATCAGCTGACACAATTAGAGTGACCTGCAGGTCAGCTGTGATTGCTCTATTGGCTTTGAGTGAGACCAGGTAATATTCTTTAAAGTATGTTGACGTATTAACATAGTATCTCTGATATGCCGTTTCAGTTTATGGTATTACAGTGTTCTGAATTGGGAAATAATCATTGATGTTTAAATGGACAGCTCAATCCCTCCCAATTTAATGGTAGGTGTCAATTCTATAATGCCAGCCACCAACAATAAAAGGCATATTATATTGATTTAATGGGTGCTCTACAAAATGGAAATGACTACCGTATATATGTTAAAGCTACAATAAATCAAAGCACAGCACAACATGACCATAATAAGTCAGTGGAAGTTAATGAAATCAATAACAGTGACTGAACAATTGTTTTCCGGATACTTAAAAACATGTCATCTAAACTAACATAACTTGAGTTATGTTGCAGTAAGTTGATGTTGCAGGTCTTAAAAGGAAAAGTCAGTGAACCTTAAACAAGTTTAAACCAATCCAGTGTTTCCTATTCAGTGTCATAGTCTGTGTCTACTAGTGGTGTCGACGTGAGCAGAATCTCTACAATGAAGGAAGTTAATAAAGTGTATCTACAACTGACCGGCATGTTAGCAACAATTAGAAAAATAAGTAAAACCTTTAAACGCTGAAAGGTCCCTTCTAAATACTCAACATGTTCCTGATTGGCAGCAGAGTGTATAGGCTACACATACTTCTGCCAACATCCTGTGTGTGTATCTATGAGTGCAGAATGTGCACATGTTTCTATGTGAATGTGATGGTGGACTGGAGACATGCAGCCCCACAGAGACCTGCCCTGTCAGCCGGGCCTGCTGAGTGAAACCCTGTGATAATGTTTAGCTTAGGGGGTGAAAAAGAAGGTGAGTGGGGGGAAAGGAAGGAGGGAAGGATGAGAGGATGACATGGTTGGGGGTTCTGTGGGTAGACAGAGAGTGAAGAGAGCGAAGAGGGTAGCAGTTGAAGGGAAGGAGGGATGGGTCATGGAGGAATGACGGGGAGAGGGAGGGAAGGAAGGATGAAAGGTCCAACTGGGACGGATAGCGGGAGAGGTCTCGTCAGTCAGTCGTCTCTCTCTGACACCTGAACCTCCACTGACCGGGTCGTGACTGCCTCGCTGGCACAGGAGATATCACTAGGGGGGCTGACCTTTGACCTTTCACCTCCTCATCGCCACCACAGCCCTCGCCCCGCCTTTTCAACACCCCCTTACTCACCTCCCCACCTTAATTTCTTTTTAGCTCTCTCTCCTCCGCTCCTTTCACTAGCAGTTTGGTTTCCCAGAGCTCTAAGAAAGGTGCTCGGCTTTATTCGTCATGAACTCTAAATGTAATGTAAATAATTTGCTTCTAGTGACAGTTTGATCTTTATAAGGAAAGCAAAACAAAACGACTTACCAATAAGATATTTGAAAAATAAAGGCCTTCCATAACACAACGTTATGTAAGGGAAGCCTAAGGCCGTGTTCAGACAGACTTTATCAATGCATGGTATAACTCAAGATGTATGTCAATTAGGCCTCTGTTGATTCAGCCGGTATCATGATGCAGAGGGCTACATGACACAGCCCCTTGTGTATTTTCGGCGTAGCAGGGGTGTTCTGGGCTTGATGTCACTTGAAGGAAACCCTGTGGGCCTTTAGACCAGCTGTAGTGCTATATGGAGCAATCCTTTACGAGTGGGTACTTTTTTCCGCGGCAATGCAATAAATATTCCTGTTACTGGATTCACACTATTCCACTGATTGACAGTTAGTGGCAGCAATGTGCCAATAAGCACCTCTGCAGGTAATGTAGAAAAAAATTGCTAGCTTACACGATACAAGATATTTAAAACATGACATTTGCAATTGGCTTTGTTTTATGAGGAAGAAAAGTCCCTCAACCCATTTGCTAGATCTCGAGGATAGACTAAATGCTTTCTGGTACATTGATCCGCTTAATGTTAACATTATGTTTATTTGTTTACAATAAAAATCCCAGGCCACTTGTAATCCTTTTTATAGTGTCAACGGCAAGTAGAGGTTTCCACACCATAGATTTTATAATATAAAATACATCATGTAAAGCTGCACATTTTGACACCTTGAACACATACATGAATTACACTGTCTCCAAGAACTTGTGTGTACTGAGCCATTGGGACCGTACATGCTCTGAAAGGCAGCCTTTTTGAACAGCAGGCGTACTCGGGTCGGAACATACACACACACACACACTCACACACACAAACTCACACGATCATGCACACACATATCCCTAGACAGTTAGACCTAATCCCAGGTTTACATTGTTAGGACAACAGGGATAATCCTGCCAACAGGGTGTTTATCTAGAAACTGCAAACACTGAATCCCCAACCCACACAGTATTGACCCGCAGAGAAAATTAGCTAGGGGGTGAGAGGGAGAGAGAGAGAGAGGGAGAGGGAGTGGGAGAGAGTGTTGAAGACATCCAGGAAAGGTAAATAAAGAAAAGAGAAAAGTCAGTGGGAATTAAGAAGAAATTGCGGTAAAAGGTTGCACGGAGGAAGAGAGAGAGAGGGAGAGAGGGAGAGATGGAGGAAAGGGGGTTGGAAGTAGGAAGAAAAAGGTCTGTGCTGTCAGGTATGCAGATGAGAATGTGATGCCATCAATGCAGGAGTGGACATAGCTTGTCCCTCAGGACCGCACAAACGAGCCAGAACACACACACACACACACACACACACACACACACACACACACCTAATGGCACACCAAAGAGCATGTCAGCCTACATTAGAGATAATAATAAAAACACGACTCACAAATGGAACAAAATAAGATCACACTGGTGGAGACACAGACCTTCTGGTCAAAAACATACATTTAAAAGAAACGTGATGAGCACAATAATAAAAGAACTAATCTACTTTAAAGTGATAGTGTATAAGCTAAATTATTTAATTTTAATTTTAATTCAAATAATATTTTTTATAGGGCAATGTGTTTTTTTTCACTGTACTTTCAATTAGCGTTGTGACGGACTGGTGCCTTGTCCACGGGCATATGGAAGATATAGAAAATTAATCAATTGATGGCTATACTTTCCTGGAGTTATACTTTAAATACAGTCAGGGTTCCAGTCCAGTTGCATCTTTTGTTTGGATTTCTCGATGAAGTTTGATGTTATGCCGATGACACATTTCTTTTTTGTTTGTCTGAGCTGCTCCTGCTAACGACTGAATGTGTCTTCCCGCACAAACTGGCAATACATTTTAAGGCATGATCTATCCTGATCATGTGGGCCAATACATCCATCTTGTCCTGTCAACTATCAACAAAAGAAATCGGAAGCTTTACCATAAATCAAAACCTATGCCATAGATATGTGTAGGTAAAACTGTCAACGCCTCGTGCCAACCAGCAATCTATAATAGTTAACTGACAATAGGCGTTTACATATTTGTTTCCCCAACTATACCATTTGCAGCAATACTTGCTAATTTGAATTTTTAAGTAACTGCCTCTGGCTTGCTGAACATGCCTGTGATGAGTAATCACATCAGGCTTATGTGAAACTGATTCTAAGTTTAAAAGAGTTTGAGCTGAACCATAAGCAGAGGAAATGACTTTTAATGGGAGAAGGCACCTTTTAAAAGTTTGCCTTAATACAAGTAACATTCTAATGAAAATGAACTGGCTATTTAATGATCTGCACAAATGCAAGTTCATGACATCTGACTGATAACCAACAAAAGACAAGCTGCACCACACGTATTCATACACTCGTCTCTACTTTCCCTGTGGGGCTCAAACTTCACTGGCTAACTGCCACTCGGGTATCTAATTCTGCCTGTCGGAATATTGCGCCGGCTGGCATTAACTTGTTGTTGGGGGAGGTTAGGGCGGCAGGGGGGATATCGGCGGAACAACGCGCATGCTTAAGCATGCATGTCAGGGCTGGGGGACGCTCCCTGAGCCAAATGCCAGTCTATAGATCGCAGAGGGGACTAAAGATCACATCATCGTCCACCCGGACACGGGTGACATCGGACAGCGGACGTGGGAGAGAGGGAGGACCAAATGATCCCAGCCAGGACGAGCCGTTATAGACAGCCGCTGTCATTACAGGCCAAACATGCACACGTACAAGTGCACACACGCACACACACACACACACACGGAGAAACACACACACACACGCTCGCACACACACACACACACACACACACACGTACACGAGCCGTGACAACGACGTTATAGACAAGCGCTGTCATTAGAAGAGTCTCTGTGGAGCTCAAATGATAACGAGCGAGGGAGGAGGGGGAGGGGGAGGGGGAGGGTGTTGACGAGGGTGACTGTCCGGCTGTCTGCAGGTGAGCATTTGGTGTTGGAGAGGTCAGCTCGCTTTCTCACGCACACACACACACACACACACACACACACACACACACACACGTGTATAGAATGGATACAAACTGTCTGCTTTGCTTTCCATTATATTTCACATGCTGGTTTTTGGTCATGAAATATATATTTACAATGTACGTCGATACCATTGTTGTGTTGAATGCTGTTAACCACTTATCTCTAACCAACACCATGAGGGTGTCATTGTCATTTTAACAGAGGGAACACGATTTCACCAACTCTGGTTTAACACCAGCACTTTAAGGGCATGTTATAGGCTTCAATTTGTTGATATCTAAAAGGTCAAGTGGCCTTATTTTAGCATTAAAATTAGCAAATTTTGTTTCAATTCTTAAGAAACAAAAATTATACGACACACATTCAATTAAATGCCTTTATGAATACCTCAATAATGCATTATAAAACACTTAAAGGAAGAGTTTGTAACATTTCGGGGGATTAATTGGCATAAAGGGAATTTAATATATATAATATGTTGTAATCACCTTAAACTAAGAACCATTGTGGGGGTTTTTTTATCTAAGAGAAATGGCATTTATATCAACAGGGAGTGGGTCCTTTTCAGGCAGCTGACAACTTGACCGCAGTTTTTTGTCCCCTGCTGCTCTCGCCGGCTCTTGTCTATTTCCAGGGGAGGCGCAGTTCTTCTCGAACGAGACTGTCGTGAGTATGTTCCTTAGTTTCCTGGCGCGTTCACATTGTTAATTAAGAGTATAGCTATCACCAGGATAGGTTTACTTACAAGCTTTGACTATAGCTTGCTCGCTAGCCAGACAGAGACGAGATCTGAGATGAAAACGTTGATGGAGGACGGAGATATGAACTCTCTGGAGGACGGCCATGCAGACTCAAGGCCAGGGAGGGCAGCTGGCAACTGATGACCATTTATAATGCCACTCCAGTAGAGAGCAGATTGGTACTTTTGACAGCTGCCGCTCAAAAGGAACTTGGGACCGTTGGGGCTGAGCCAGAACTCGGCCCTGCGAGAACATGAAATCGCCGAGCCGTAACAGGAAATTGCTACGACAGGAACGGGTGTCATCACTGTCTACGAGCAACCAGGAATAAGCTTGCCGTCTGCTGGCGGTCAAGCCGTGCCTCCTGCCTGTACCGTGTGGTAGGGGCGTGGTTCCAGACTCATCTCCTTCTGGCTCCTTGATTAGACCAACCTCACCTGCTCAAGCAACCAAGCTGCCTTCAATTAACTAATCACCCTGCTGTTTATCTACCCCAGTTCCTCATCCAATCATTGCCAGATCGTTGTCTCAGCTGACCTGGTATACAGTGGCTGCTCCTGGCTGCTCTTATGGCGAAGATTCAACCGAATTGCATTTGCCTTACCTCTGACCCTGTCTTTCTTATTCTCGCAGTCATCCGTCCTCCCGGTTCCCCTGTCTGCCTGCTGTTCCCTGCCTGGACTCCCCCCCCCGTCTGGATTTCCCTCCAATTCCCCCGACTGCTCCTCCGTAGCTGTTTCCCCTTTCTTGTCTTTGGTCTGCGTTTAGGTCCGCCACCACATATCGTTAGTGCTGGAGCCCAAACTTGTATAGGCCGGACGGTCGACCGGAAACAAGGAGTGGGGTTCGGCCAGACCACAGCACATTATTACCGACCTCAATGCCCTTTTTGGCAAGACCTGCCACGTGCACCAATCAAGCACTAGGATTGGCCAGACCTTCATGCCGATACGGTTGTTTCGGTTGACTCATGGGCAATCCTGACCCGATCTACTCGAGGTCAATGCCCAACCTTGACCAATCGTCTGCCTCAACCAGCTATAGGGCGGGTTTTTCCAAGAAGAACATTGGGATTCATAATAACGCATTGCGCACTGACACTTTCAACCTTGAAAAATGTAGCGCATAGCAGATCCACTCTATCATTTCTTACCTTTCACAGTAAAAGCCATATGACGTATCATCTTCACAGATGTGTATTTCACATTTAAATTGTGTTGATTCACCACGTGCCTGGTGTGTAAAGCACAGTTTTATGATTATGATAGCTTTTCTATTATCAGGCTGTGCAGTTACCTCTGAAAAGAATCATAGTTTACGTTGGACTCTGTTTAATTGCTGCTCTGTCAATGTCTCAACTCTAACTGTATGTTACAATTGTTTACATAACTATACACTTACAGTATCTCTCACATTTAACTCAGTTTCAATTTATTTTGATAAACTTACTGTTGAGAGTGTTGTGAGATTCAAATCTAGACTTCTCTTTGCCTAAAGGCGAAAGGCAGTCTATCAATGCATAGTTTCACTCTGCCTCTGAGACTCCCACAGTGAGATGCACTCCAGGCGTGTACAAACGAGACGCTTAGAATTACACAAAGCCTAACATCTGTCACTGAAACATCTGTCATTCTTTACAATAACACGTTGCTGTATTAGGACTGTTTGTTTCACCATACAGCAATCCAGCTGTGTGCGTGTGTGTTTGTGTGTGCGTCTGTGTGTGTGTGGGTGTGTAATTTCTGGCAGCAAATCTTGACTTTCCTTCTGAAGCTTCAGTTTACGTGATGGCTTACATTATATATATTTTTTCAATTAGTGCTATTGAAATAAGAAATGCTCTGACAGAGCCATTAAACTACTGGCAGAAGGAGAAAGCGTGTCAAGTGCAACAATTTATAATCTAAATTGCTTGATGTTACCTGGTCTGCTAACTCTTGACAGCAGCCATCAAAGAGGTTGAGCGCTTCATTTTGTGTCAGTTAACGCACAAATTGCTCCTTAATCCCTCCCAGATTGTGTTCCTATGGTCTTCTGTCACAACGCGCGTGAGCACCATTGCTCTTCCTATGGGGCGGACTGACAGGTAGCTCAAAAGTAAAAGGGTGTCAGGTGAGCTCAAACGTCCCGACATTGCAGCACGTCGCTCCGAGCGGAGTCCAACGCTCACACTCTCTCCAAATTATCCCTGACATGGAGATGTTTAATCTGTGGTGTTGAAACCTCTCTTCTGCCCCGGAGCGCTGTGTGTTTGTGTGGGAGTAGTGGTTCTGTGTATCTTTCTGTGATATTTCTTGCAATTATCTCCTTGAGGCCATTTTAACTTGTGCTACTTTGCCTGTGTAGTTAATCGTGAGACCTAAACCCAAGGCTCGGGTCCTTGATATGAAAGGCTTGGCTCAGGATGTACTTGTTGATGAGCACTCGGCAAATGCTGTCAGGTGTGTTGCTGGCTATGCAGTTTTAGGGTTTGGAGATTATGTTTGAGCTTTATGTATTGATCTCAATTCTTTGTCTCAATAACTAGCACTACAATTCACTACTGTGAATAAAAAAACACAGTTAATGTATGCAGTACAGATCTAATGGTGTTTTCTCCTCTTTGCCTGACGAGGGACCGGTTACTTTCTAGATAGTCATGATCGTTAAGGCACTGAACACAGAACTGTATTATTACTATGACAAAGTTAGACAGTGAAAGCTATATAGAAAATGTTTTGTTTTATTTGCCCGAGATGGCAAAGTCTATTTTTATCATACTCAGTAATTTCATTTGTGACTTAATTATCTGTGTTTTACATGCACTGGGACAACAAGGTCACCTGAGTGGTTACCATTACATACTGTAGGTCAGTTTTAGGAAGCATGACACTAGTTTTATAACACTCTACAGTTACCGATCCCAGTATTGCTCAGTTACTTTGGACATATTTGGGGGGGAAGTTTTTTCTTTCTTACCAGGAGTTTGTTATAATTTCTTGCACAATGTGCCTCCTGTTCACTCAAAAGTTGTCCTTTTATTCAGTTATATTTCCTTTTGTTGTGTCTTCTTAGCTGCTAACCAACCTTTGACAGTTGTGCCTTCATTCTGTTGAGCTTTCAGGTGAGAAGACATCTCTGAATTGCTGCACATGGTCCGTCAGTGGGACGAAGCGAAGCTACGCCGTTTTCTAATTGTAGACTTGTTCAGTTCTAAAATGTGACATGTGGGTGTTGAGGAATTTGAGTTGGTAGAAGGCAGCTTTGATAAGGCTGTGCTGCATAATACAGGTAATCTTACCAAGCAATGCAACTGAATGTTTAACTGTTGAGCAATTAGAAATGTAATTTAATTAAGTTTGATATACAGTAGGCCAATTCTTAGAAAATACAAAATGATAGAAAACAATTCAGACCTCTATCGTTATCTATAAAAGAGAACGGGGAGTGTGTTTTTTTAATTTTTATATTCACATATATATAATGGCATCATGCCTTAAGAATATCTCCAAACGAGCCCATGGAGATAAAACACAGGTCAAACATAATAGTATTTCCCTTTTGAACAGTTAAAATATTGAGTTTGAACTGTTTTGGCTTTTGAGTCAAAAATATATTGCGTCCCCGATCCAGGTCTGTCTTTATTCTAGCTATTCTGACCTATACTCTTCAGTCAGGATGTTCCTGTCTGATGGGTGTGTGTGGACACTGGAAAGAGAGAGAGAGAGAGATAAAAACATGGGATGAACAGCCCGTCAGTCAGGTTTTGATACTCACATTAGTCACGTAAGAAACAAAGGATTCTGGGAAGCGACGATCGCAAGCACAAAGAACATCCAGACTCCACTCAGAGTCACCCGATCTCTTCTCTGTGTGTGTGTGTCTGTGTGTGTGACTAGGTAAGTGTGTATATATGTGTGTGTTTGTGTGGTTGGGGGCTTTCTTTAGAGGGTGAGGGCGCCTCATTGGCTGCCATGCCGGGGTCAAGCTGAGGTTAGGACATGTGTGATGGATGGACCTCTGTCTCTAGACCACTGCCCTTCTGCCAGTCCTCTCTCCTCATCGGGGCCTCAGACCTTTTAAAGCGTCCTGGCTGTGCTCTGTTCACTTTGAGTCACTCCATTCGTAGGACTGCTTCGACAGACAAAAGGAGCGTAAAGAACACTGCAGACAAGTCTTTGAGGTGAGTTCTGCTGTGGACGTGCAGCGCTCCAGTCAACCTCTAACCTACCACCTCAACTGTGCCTTTCCTCACTCTAAAAACCACAATACTGCTCTACTGTTTCATCACATACACATAAATCTGACCACATGATGTCATCTCTCCTCTTTTTCACCGTCTTCTCTTCCTCCATCATACTGTCAATCCCTCTATCGGCTCTGTCCCTTTATCGTCACCTGGAGACTCACATCTGTCGATGGAGGAATTCATTTTGGCTGCCAATCACAACAAGGGAGTGGTCAATGAGTGCAGATGTGCCAATACCCCGGCTACCCTGATGAGTGACTTCTGTCTGTCCACTTCTGTCTCTCTGGGCTTCCAGCACTTTGTTTTCGCTGTTGTGTGATCACAAATAGACAAAGAAAGTGTCTGTCTCACTTTCTGGTTTGAGTTTTATACCGTGCCCAGCTGTGGGCCAAGTATAGCTGATTATAAACAAACCACTAAGGTATATGTCTAAAAGCACAATCTGATTAGAGGCCAACCCACTAAATATGTGCGTTTACATCACTGTACCTTCATTTATATAATACTTTAGGACACCTATGATTTCTCTATTACAATACAACCTCAAAGGATTTAAAGGCAATGTCAAATGTATCGTAATGACAACATCTTCTGAATTTACCTTTGCCTGTAAATGTGTTGTTTCCGTCTAAATCTTTCTTGTGAATTCTCTCTGAACTGTCTTTTACGCACAAACACACACACACACACACACACACAATTAAACCTCTATGAAAATTAAAGAAATGTAATCAACAAGGTTAGGCAGAAGTAGTTTGACAATCCAGGGATGATGAAATCTTTCTTATTCTTCTCTTCCTCTTTGTGTGTGTGTGTGTGTGTGTGTGTATACGCGTGTGTGCATGTTAGCATGCGTGCACGTGCAAACTCATCCCTGACCTTCACCTGCACTTAATAACCTCAGATATCTTGTGACTCCATTTGTGTGAAAGTGTGTGTTGATAAATATCTGGGCACTGTCAAGTGGCCGACTATGAATCTTGTTACTCTGCTTCCTTCTCCTGTCTCACAAATGATCTTTCTGTGGTGCTGCTGGAGAAAAAGAAACAATCACACGCTTCTTGTCCTTCAACTGCATCAATTCAGTCTTATGAAAAACATCAAATCAACTGTTTCTCATGCAGCGGCACAAAGGAAACTTTATCTTCAACCAATTTCCAGCACTCTTTGAAAGGTTTCTTTTTCCCCTTCAGGTTGTGAGCCCAAAGAGGGCTGACATGAAATGCTTTCTCACATCCTTCAAAAGTGACAAATAACGACTACGATTATTTGGATGATTCATTATTTTTTTTGTAAATTAGCCCATACAAAAATACAATGAATAGAGAAACGAGTTAATACAAGAGAATATATACAAATCTGAGTAAAAATGTATTTCTAAATATATTTGGGGAATTACATTTCCTTATAGTTATACTTCAATTCTTGCAAAAAATGAAAATAACCTTTCAAAATATTTACTTCAGGTCACATTTGCTCAAATATATGTAATAAATCAATTGTAAACTATATTGCAACAATATTTTTGTCCAGAATATAATTGTCATATTTACAAGTTCATATTTTAAAGAAACAAGGTTTCTAAATTATGCTTTGCCGAGGCTTTTTCTCTTGTGAGGTTATCCAAAATTATATGTGTTGTACATAAAATATACTTTTTTTTTTTAGATAACATCTTCAATTGCTTTGAATATTTTAACAACCTCTGTAGAATATATTACACGATTTCAGAATAGTTGTGTATTTCCAAATACACCATTTTGCGAATTAATATTTAGATGTATATATTTTAAATAGAGATTAACTTTTTGACTCCATGTCAAATATCTCTCTTTTTTCGTTGTTATAATTATTTTTAAAGGCTTACTTATTTCACCAAAATTCAAAACAAAATTATTTTCTGTCATATGTTGTATCCCAATCATTTCCTTGGCTCATGGCGCATGCATGTTTTAGGTCAATCAAGGACGCGCAACATAAATCTCTGTATTGTTTCGGCGTCTTTTCCTTAAGTCCAAAGTGTTAAACGTCCATTCGTCCGTCACACACCCTTAATGGTTTTCGTCAAACATCTGTCACCATGCCTGTGTTTATCCGAGGCTCTAATAACCATCAGCTTTGCGCTGGGCGAGATTGTGGCAATGGGACCATGGAAGACGTCCGAAGAGATCTTCTTTTCTGAGGTCATTTCTTGCATTCAGCAGCGAGTCCGAGGGTGTGTTGGTCAAACACGCCCTCGGAGCTGGACTGTGACTGCGTTGTTTGCCTAGTGTGGTCTGGTAACTGTTGTCGGTGGGTGGTGCTGCGACAACAAACTCAAAGTGTGACCGGGGACTGACCCCGTTTCTTTTCAGGGTCAGCTGCGGTTTCAATCCACTCTGTGGGGATCCCGCATCGGGCACAGGGTCCTGGAGGGAGAAACAAACTTCCCAAAATTGCAGTCCGGGAACAACCAAAAGTCTTTTGGGGAGATATTGGTGGGCCTCCAGAAATGCATGCTTGAATTTGACTATTTATTTGTATCTAAAAATGCACCAAAAAATAGAAACAACTATTTAAAATATGCGAGAATAAATTACCGTGTGTTGTCATGTTACTCTGTACTTCCACATCTCTTGTTTAAATTTAAATTATCCCACACAAACAGGTATAAATACTCAAAGAATAAAGGGATATTTGTATTTGCAACCACATGTTTAGATTTAGTGGAATTACTCTGAAAACGTGAAATGTCGTTTGGCTGCTGTTTACAATGAAAAGGTAAAACAATCTAATCAATAAAGTCGCTGTGATGCATTAATATGGAGATAATGAGGAAATAAACATTTTTCAAATAGTTTTTCCAAATAGTTTCTGGCTTTACTTTAATAACTCGCTAAAGTATTAAAAACTGAGGGACTTTAATATCAGCATTGAAATGTATTCCTTTGTTGAAAAAAAAAGTGTGACAATAAAAAAAAAATTTAAACAACTTCTCAATATCCTTATACTAATTTTAAGATTGTTAAATACCTACTTTCCCATTATAAGTATTAATTTTAGAATGTTTAAAAAGTTAACATTTAGAAATATAGATATATTGCATCAACAATTAATGAAAGTGTAGACTTATTGTTCAAATAATACTTGTTTGTGTAGCACATATAATTCAGGCCCCTTGAGTTACCGAAATAATCCTCTCACAACAAAATGAGGGAGTTTGAAGTTACCAAACTAACCTTGTCACTATAGTTTCATAGAGCAACTAAGTCCTGTTTGTATGAAAAACACCTTGACACAACCCATTAACAACACATATGAACATAAAACAATGGGAGATTATTAAAACAAAGGTTGATGGACGTGCAGCCTGAATTTAAGGAATTAAAACAGAGAAATGAAGAATCAGGAAACATTTCTTTTGGAAACTGGACAGAGGAGGTCGGCTATCTTAAAAAAGTAAATAAAAAATAAAGCTAAACTAAACGTTCTGATTAAATGCAGTTTAGACACGTGTGTTTTTTTTAAACAATGAATATTAATTTAAAAAAATGTTTTTCATTCAAACTCTTAAAAGGAGCAGATTAACAAATCAGGCGTAAATATAACGGATACTGAAATAATTGAAAAGGCTAATCTGTGTAGCTGACTGTGCGACATGGAGTGCTGCAAGTTTTCACTGTCCATCTTGTCATCAGGTGTGGAAGATGACACCTCCGTGTGACTTGGGGAACGGAGGAGTTAGCGCTGACAGGGCCAGTGGGGCCCCATCCTTGTCAATAGCCTAACCTCTATGTTTTAATCGATAGAGTTTCTTTTTTGTCCCCTCAATAAGCCAAGAGCTCGATAAGGTTGTCATCACAAATGACGCTGACATCCGCGCTCTCATCTCCTGCGCGGATAAACATGCCTTTATTATGCCAATAACTCGTTACCCCGGGGACGGCGGCGCGCGCGGCCGCATACATTGAGAGAATCTGTGGTGCCAAAAGAGACACATGCAGCTTCTCAAACGAGGGGGAAATGGACAGTGATTTCTTTCCATGTCCGAGGAGCTAGAATAAAGGTCTTATTTGCGTATATATATTTTTAAATTCCTATGTCTCCCATCAGCAATGACACAAAGGGATAGTTGTTTCGAGGAAAACGCACTTTAATACACATGATTGACCCGTAAACGTCTCTCTGGACAGAACATATTGTGCTCCACTGGAATAAATATACAACAGATAAAAGCCTGGAACATACATGGCCTTACATGACCAGTTCCCCAACTGATACAACTCAGCGCCCCGCTAGTAAAACATGAAAGCATTACGCATCATGCGAATCTCACACAATAGACATCCAAACAGCCGCGACACACAAACACACAGGCACTAAACACAGAGGTGATAGTGATTAAGGAGATACTGCAGTGCACTCTATTACGATTAATAAACTATAGGTCATCTCTTTGATTGTGTGATGCCTATATTGAGCACATCCAGTGGAATCCCCCACACCTTTGGGACATTTGAGGTATTTGTTTGTGTGTGCATGTTGTGAATTAACACTGCATGCATGGCACATTCAGCCTCACTGGTCAGGAGCAGGTGTGAGGAAGGAGCAGGATATCTTTTGTACCATATAGTCGTGGTGCAACGCCGATTTAACGTCAACATTTCAAAAGAAAGTGGACACATTTAAACCATCACCATAAATTTGTTTGGACAACAATGTCGCCATTCTTCCGTAAACAAAACACAATATAAAACAAATGTATAACACAGAAATGGTCCAAATTGTCCAAAGTTTCACATAGTGCATTAATTCATCCTACATATCCATTTGTCATCAACCAGGACTCTGGCTTTCATACACTGCATGGCTCGAGCTTTGGTAGACACAGGCCGCCATGACCCGAAGAGGAAAGGGGCCAATTGGTTCTTAGTTGGAAGAGTAAGGATCAGACACCGTGGAGGATGTTGGGGACGGAGTAGAGGGGGCTGAAATGGACTTCTCTGATGCTCCATCCTCTATTTTCTCTTGACTGCTCTCTCTCGGATCTGAGGTTGGCGCTTTGGCCGACAGCAGACCTTCTTTCTCTCTCTTCTTCTGCTTCATCCTCCGGTTCTGGAACCAGATTTTCACTTGAGTCTCATTCAGCTGCAGCGCAGCTGCGATCTCAACGCGCCGCGCACGTGTCAGGTACTTGTTGAAGTGGAACTCCTTTTCCAGCTCCGTCAGCTGCTTGGTGGTGAAGTTGGTTCGCACCGTGTTCAGCTGACCCCCATAACCGTACTCCCCAGACCTACCTGCAGACAAAGAAACACATCACCGTGAACTTGGAGACAAACAAGTGACCCATATGTTCTCATGATCACAACATGTAGTCATTAGACTAACTGTTAGTGTCTCCATATGCTGTAATAACGCAGCATGTGTGGAACTTTATTGTCCAATAAGAAGTATTTCCATCCCTCTGTCTTCTCCCACAAGATAACATGATTATAATCGAGGCTCAATCGCAACAAGTGTCAATAAAGTATCCACATGTAACTCCACAACATGTGCTGGTTTCCCAGTGTGTCCAAATATCTACCAACATTTTCTGACCACTTACATTTTAAGAGTTTGGATAACTTAAGCCAGTGTGTTCGACGAACACATTGGTGCCACTGCACACAATGGCACGCACCTGTTTTTGGAGGGTTCCTCTTGACTTTCATCCAGTCGAAGGTCTGTGCAGAAGATGCGCCCTCAGACAGAGGTGAACAGCAAGCGTCCAGGTGAGCTGCCTGCAGTGGTGACAGCGAGTTGGAGCACCGAGGAAAAGGGGCTGCTTGCTCGTGCCCGCCGCCGTAGGCAGCGTGGGCATACTGCAGCTGACCCAAGGGGGCGGCACTGTAACCTTGGCGATGCTGAGCGACCATGGAGGAGGAAATGTTACCCGAGTACATTAGTGGGCTGCACTGGGGGAATCCCGCGGTGGAGTCTACTTCCTGGTTGAGCGCGTAATGGTTATACGTAGCACAGAAACTTTGGGGTCCAAAGCTGGAGCTGCAGGCCGGATGGGCCCCATAGGCGAGACCCAGAGTGTTCGCATTAGACTGGTATGACCCCGGCTGATGAGGGACGCCGTCAGGTGAAGCCCTGCTCCCCATGAAGCGATCATCAGTCCCGCAATTGTTGACAGTGACTGCACAGGACTGGAAAGTTGTAATCCCGTGGTCCGAGTGGAAAGCCCTGACAGAGCATGAGCCACCTTCACCGCTCATCACCGAGTAGTCTAAGAAGCTGCTCATTGTAGCATTGTTCTACTGGGACCGAGGGACTGTCCGCTCTACAGACACCCTCTGATCTATTCCTCTCTCTCTCGCTCTCTCTCTCCTCTTACCCCAAGTGACCGTGCCAACCTTTACCTTTTCTGTGTCCATATCAGAGGAGGGAGGGGGCGCACGGGCCGATATCAATGAACGGGTGCTGTCACGTGGGCCCGGGTCAGCCAGTAAGGTACTTGTCCTTATCCCTTTAGCCGGTGACAGATTGGTGTTTGAGTGGCTATTTAAATTCCAGGCGCTCGTCGATCAAGGTGACGCGCGTCGCCACTAATGTATTGGCCGTGCAAACAATGAGCAGGGAGGCAGACGGCGGTGGACAGCTCCCGGGTCGCATGAAGAGCGGCGAACGGGCAAACACGTCCTCTTCTAACCCCCCGCGGCACGCGCTCCCGTCCGGGGAAAGATTAACGCTTCACCCTCGGCAACCCCTCCACGAGGACGACCTAGCACTCTGACCCCAGGTAGCTTACGGTATTTTTGGAATAGAGAGGGGAACAGTTGTCTGTGCGTGTTGGTGCGCGCACGCGGTTGTGCGCATGTCCTTATTGCGTGCCTGTACGCGCCCGCGCGTAACAACCGTGAAGTCATATGTATAATTGTGTCATTCTCTCCCGGATGGATGGATGGCTCAGTGTGTGTGCGTGCACGTGTGTGTCTGTGCGTGTGCGGGGCGTGTGTTCGTGTGTGTGTGTGTTTGTGTGTGCGTGTGTGTGTGCGCGCGTGTGTGCCACTGCCACGGGATATGTGCCATCAGTGTCCCATTCCAATGCAAAGTGTTTCACGCTTCAACACCATGAGGGATTTGCTCAGCAAATATGTTCACAGTGTGACAGTGAGGGTTTCTCTCCTGGCATACAAAAAGTACTCGAGTTTAGTCAAAGAGAGTGTTCTAATAACTGTGTTCCCCATCAAGGTCGCATTAGAAATGTTTGGCATCTTTTCAGTACTTGCTGGGAGGTCACAGGTGATGTAACGACAAGGAAATCTATTAAACATTAAGATGATTTAGTATTAATGTTTTCTCTCCCGGGGTCATAGGGTCTGCCATCTACTCTCATTTCACTCCCACATGTATTCATTAAGTGATCACATGATCTGATAATGTGAGGCCCGAGCTAATGCACACATATACAGCCCGAGGTGCGACTGTGGGCTGATTATCCTGTTAAGTTCATCAAATAAAGCTGTTGCTTTATTGCTTGGAATTAATGGCGAATAGCTGCCCTGAAAAAAAGGAGAGAGAGAGAGAGAGAGAGAGAGAGAGAGAGAGAGAGAGAGAGAGAGAGAGAGAGAGAGAGAGAGAGAGAGAGAGAGAGAGAGA
This sequence comes from Pseudoliparis swirei, assembly GCF_029220125.1. Taxonomy (NCBI): domain Eukaryota; kingdom Metazoa; phylum Chordata; class Actinopteri; order Perciformes; family Liparidae; genus Pseudoliparis; species Pseudoliparis swirei. The sequence continues at coordinate 12,617,241 of NC_079388.1, forward strand.
GAGAGAGAGAGAGAGAGAGAGCTGCAGTGTGTCGATAGCAGAGTGCTGAGGCAACCTCTCACTGAGGAAGGAAAAGAAAGAGGAGGGGAGAAATAAGGAGGAAAGGAGGAGGGGAGGGGGATCACACGGATGGGTGAGCGCCCCCAACGGTCGTCTGTGGTTAAACACCCAATATGTTTTCCACATGTGTTCAGACAGACAGAAGAACATTTTAGGCTGAACTGACTAGTCCATGACAGTAAACCAATACATTTAGAAGCACCTCGACCTGCTGCAGTATTCAAATGGTGCTTGCACGTGATCCGTTGTAATAACCTGATAATAAAGTATAAGCTAAGTGATTCGGCAACATTGGGAGGGCACATTCTGCTCTTTACCTGCTAATAGTTATGTACTTCTATAAGTACCCAATTTGAAAATGTGTTTCTTGTATCGGAGTTGTAGTCTGGTGTGTCTGATTTAAATGAAAACAGCATACATAGAAATTACCTATACGTACTAAACGATTTTTAGCTGCTTCAAACTCATGGAACATTAAAGAAAGTGAGGAGGTGATGCAAACTTCCCACCAGTGAAAAACCCCCACAGCGCATTGGGGTCAGTATGAGCCCCTCCTCCCTCCTCTTGGTCTTCCCAGCTGCCTCTGCAACAGTATAGTGAGTGGGCGCAGGAGATCCTGCCTCGACTGCCTGCGGAAACTTCGCCAGGCCTCGGAGCTTTCTGGCTCTTTGTGTGAACACATGGGAGCAGAAAAGGCGCGCTGTCTTGGAATGATTTGGTTATGCTGGCCCCGCCGCTAGTCACTGGTTGCTGGAGTGCAGGAGTGTAGAGTATCTGCCACCCCCCTTCTTACTCCGATACCCCTCTTTAAACACACACACACACACACACACGCACGCACGCACGCACGCACGCACGCACGCACGCACACACAAACCAGCCTTCTGTTAAACCAGGCTTCTTATGGCTTCCAGGTTATTCAATAAACCGCTGCTGAACACTCAGTGTGTTCATATCACACGTGACATTCTGAATCGATCCGTACAGGCCGGCGTCGCAACCAGTGGTTGTTTTTGCTCTTGTTACACAGAACGCTGCGTTCAAGTGCACTGGAAAAACCCATTAAGTCAAGCTGTGTGCATGAGCTAATAACTGATTCCCATAAATCAGCTCAAGTGTAATACAATAGAGCAAGAGCATCCATAATCCCTATATTGAACTTCAGACTTCCCATTCTTACAGAACTCCAAACAATGTATTACAAAAAAATCCCCCTTAAAATGCACAAACTCTCATGATAAGAAAAAAAGACAGATATTGCTCAATGATCTCCACTCCGAAGCTTATATTTAGTAAATATGTTTTGATGAATATATATCACAGTCTAAAAGTCGTCTGTTTTGAGCTGGAGCTATATGAGGGAGCGAGTGCAGCCTCATAACCCGAGCAGCCTGCTCCTGCACGCGCGCTGCCGCTGTTCCCGAGCCACAGTCGTTTTTAAAGAAGCTATAAAAATGAATTATTGCCCAACGCACGCGGGGACTCAGTCCCTTTTCTAGCACAGGAATTGGGGAGTCCCGTATGAAAATGTAAGTGAGGTTTTATTTGTGCACATTACGCCACAATTGGTCTCCTTAATGTCCGTCTCATTCATGCCACGGAGTGATTTATGAGCTCCTGAAGGCAAACGTGGCTCGGGTATTCGCCTGCAACATGCACCCGATGTGAAGAGCCCTGTCATGTTACGATGCGTGTTTGCTTTTACTCTCCATAGTATGAACGTTTGAAGGTGGAAATAAAAATAATCTGCATTAGGGTTTCTGGATGTGGCAACTTCAAATATAATGCCAACATGTCTGTGTAAATCTAAGGGAAAACAAATTAATAATTGCAGCAAAACAAATGCTTCATTATGCATCAATCGATATAATGCTAATTAGCAGATATTTAAAAGTAATTTTACGTTTTAAAAAAAAGTTTTAGCACCAAAGTTTGAAATTAAAACCGTGTCGGCCTTAGCATTACTTTTATAAAAAGACCGACATATTAGGTTTCAGTGAACTATTTAAAACCAATGCATTATGTTGAAATTAAATTCTATTAAAATCCAATGTAAATGAGGTGTGTGCTTTCACAACTCAACGCGATCTAGAATATTTGTATTCATTACCAACCTGTTGTTGAATTTGCATACCGTCTCTATCTTTTCATGCCCTAGTTCTTTTATTTTGCATAATTTATACACAAATAGGTCAAGCTAAAATAGTACATCTGTAAATTGAATAAGAAATGACTCAAAACATCAGAAGAAAGGGATTGTAGCAAGTTAATTGTATTCTAACAAAAATATCCAAGACATTGGAAGCTATACAAAAATAAAATGACCAGGTTCCATAGGCCTAATATTGTGTAATTATTCACAAACACTCATAATTTCCATTCCGAGAGAACAATTTGTTATGTAAATTACAAGCCACGTGTGATTAGAGCTATTTCAGTGATTCAATTTCATCCTTACCTTATTAATCGTCATGTCAAATATCAATAGAATAAATGTGCCGAATATACAAATAACAGCAGAGTTAATAGCATCGAAACCTGATATTTATTGTCCCAAAGGAAGAAGAAAAAAGGAAGCATTTGTGATTGATTTCAGTTAATAGTTCAGATGCTGCAGGTCGATTGTAGTTAGGGACTCCGAGAAAAAATAGAAGCTGTCCGCAGAAATGTCCACGGAGCTGTCCAGAGACTCCGATAAACTCGGAGAGGCTGCATCGGAGAGCTGTAGGCAGGAATCCGAGGAGAAAGGTTGAAAATCGTGTATAGAAACATCCAGGGCCGGGGGACTGTCGCCATTGTCCAGGCCAGATGCCGAGCCTGGGCCCATTGTTGACATGCAGCTCAGAACAGTGGGTGACGGGTTGGGAAAATGTTTGAGATTTTTGTCATTGCTGTTCAGCGGCGCAGCAGCAAAGCTCATAGACTCGCTATTGTGGAGCTGCTGCGTGGAGCCGAGAGAGTTATTCTGAAAGGAGCAGGTATCTCTCTCCAGCAGGGCCCCGCTCCGCTCGTACAGGGGGCCCTCGTCGTCCTCGTCGCTGTGGATGCCGTCCTCTGGGCACGGCCCTTTGCCCTCCCCGTTGTGGTTCTCCTTGCTCTGGTTCTGCCTCTTGTGCTTCATGCGCCGGTTCTGGAACCACACTTTGACCTGCCTCTCCGTCAGGTCCAGCAGGGCCGCTATTTCCACTCTCCTCGGCCGGCACAGATACTTGTTGAAGTGGAACTCCTTCTCCAGCTCCAGCAGCTGTGTGTTGGTGTACGCTGTCCTCAGCCGGCGGGAGCCCCCTCCTCCCCCACCGCTCTCCACAATCTCAGGCGAGCCTGGAAAATAAACATCACGGGTAGCACGGGATTAAAAAACGCAGGACACCAGAGTTACATAAACCCGCTGCTCCTGAATCTAACATTAAGGCTATCACAAACCACCAGAGAGTGGCTCACTATACGCGCTGCAGCAAAATGGCCGCTGGAGCGAGTGACCCAAGCGTATAGCTCGTACTCGATTTATCCTAAAAATCATTAGGGCAGAGAGATACTCATCAGATTGTTTTACACACAAAATAACGTCTAGCGTGAGCGTGAAGCAAACACGGTGCACTAAAAGCAGTGAGGTCCACGCTGGTGTGGGATACTAATGAATGCTCCAGCTGCCCTCCTCGGCTACGGCACTCCATCACTCTTCATTACTGTCACACATCAAAACTCTCCTACGGCTAGGGGAATAAATCATCTCACCAAACTTTTACCCAAACTGTTTTTTTCTTCGTTCTTGCTTCATCCACAATCACAGCGAAGCAATAACCACAATATGTATCACAATAATCTAGCATATTTGTTCTTTAGTTTTAGGAAAGGCTTGCGCGTATAGTTACCGAGCTCGCATTTAGCAACAGATAGGAAAACACTTTTTGCAGTAAAGTGTTCCGGTGTTTTGAAATCACCCACCTTTTGGAGAAAAGCACTCGTGTCCATTGGATATGGTGGTAGCGGTGGATGTTGGCAGGTGGTTCCTCTTGGAGGCTTTCTTCTCCCGCATCCAGGGGTACTCCGGGGGTAAGGAGGCGGTGGGCAGCGAGCTGCATCCGTCGGGGCTGTGTCTGGGCCGGTCGTGCCGCGGATGGCTGCCCGGATTCAAGCTAGGAATGGTCTGCTCAAAGGGAGGAGGAATCAGTGTCGGGCGTGAAAGCGTCGAGCACTTGATTGATGAACTTTGAAATGAATCAGCGACAAGGGGGAAAGATGTCAGGCACTCAGCAAGCGACGGCTGACTATTGATAAAACCGCTCTCTCGTTCGAATTCGTAATTCATCTCCGCTCCCTGAGAGCCGAGGAAAGTTTGCACGCGTATTTTTATAAATGTTGCGGCTCAGTGAGGACGAGGAAAAAAAAGTCATTAAAAAATATCCTGGTGGTGTTTTTTATTCTATATCACTGATTACGGCCGTGTGGGGACCGAGCTACTATTAAACTATTGAATTCATGGAGACAAGGTTGAAATTGGACCGAATTGCCTGTCACATGATTACCTCTGCCCAATGACAATTTGGAGTTTAATCAAAAGGAGCCACTGTCTGCCTGATTGATCCAAAAACGCTGATGAAGAACGCCTCGATCAGCTGGGGGACGACTGTTTTTTATTTACATCTTTGTCGTCTCAGTTTATCCTCCTCTCGCCCTTCCAGTCCAGTCCACTAAGCTACAAAATGTGTTTTTTAAGAATGGCTGACGCTCACTATTACAGGGAAGGAGACCAGCATAGGGTGCGCGGATTCGTGCACTCCTCTTTCTCGTATTGTTTGAGGATGTCAGTCGAGAACGCCCCCCACCACAGACACACACAGACGCACACAGAGACTCACACTCACACATTTCACGCCAGTGGCTATTCATATAGGCAAGAGTCAGACTTCAGAGGTGAAAAAAAATCACCATAAACCAAAAACTGATATTGAGACTGAACTGGACAGAGACAACCCCCAATAATCCAGTCGGTTCTGTGAGTGTGGACTCCAGAGTATATGTGATTCTTTAAAGACGCATAATAATGAAATATGCAGTGCACCCATCGACATGTGTAGCAATAAAAAGCCCATCCATTAAGTTAATAGTGACGGGTATGACACGTCCAGACCATTTCATCCCATAACAGCTGTTTAACATTTAAAGCTCAGGTCCAGAAACTTGTGAAAAAGAAAAAAAGACCCACACGCATGAGTCTATGCATGTGTAGTCATGAACATTGTTTTATTTTGGGCTATGTATGTGGCCTCTATATATATATATATGTATATGTATATTAAAGCATACAATGTTTCGTTTATTCCACAAAGGTTGATTTTATAACGAGGTCATGCAGGTGCACAACAAAGAACACCATGCTATACAAACCCGATTTATTTATGTTATGGTTGGTAACAGTCACTGTTTTCGATAACCAAAGTATGCTATAATTATAATTATTTTAAATATGTTCCTAATGTTAAGGATGCATATTCATGTTAATAGTGGACATACAACCACGAGACTGGGAGGGATTAATGGGATTAAATGCAATGCTGGGGGAAAACATCTCACTGTATTTCCAGTATCAATACATTTTTGTAATAAAGCTAAACAAGTTTAGAATCGACCAGTTGCAATGAATCCATTTGCAGTGTTATTGTGTAAATATAATTGTTATTGAAGGGCGATAACCTGCAGTGTTTTGTTTCATAGCCCTTCCGGAATAATCTGCGAGAGACACATTTGGGATGTTTTTCGTCAAGCAGTACATGTATTTTCATTTAAAAAATATATGACGGTGACTAAGAGAGGGGAAGAAGAGAAGTGGTAGGCCTCTCTCGGTTTGTTGCTTATATACCAAACAAAGAGTCCTGGAAGCCTGTGCGCGATCAATCTTACTCGCCAAAAGGTCTGACAGCTCGGTGCCCTCACAACACATTTAAGGCTTCTAACTCTCCCCCGGATCAAATGCAGCCAGGAAGCGGCGAGAAACACTGCGGCCACTCAGATTAGAACCAGTCTCTGCTCGCAGTTGTAGTCTGGCTGTCGCTGGAGGGATCTTTTATAAGATAAATAAGAATCCATCGACACAAGATGCGACCATTTCCTTTTTTGTGGAGGCGGTAATGCGCCAACGGTGAGTAGGGCGAAGCAGCTTCTCCACCTGGCTTTTATCTTTTTGAATTGTGATCGCATTTACAAAAAAAGACACGCATTTTTGGTCGTTTTGGTAGAGCTGCAGGTTTGTGAGCGGACCAGAGCGTGTGATGTAGGAAGGAGTTGCTAGGGGAAGAGATGGATGGCTTTTTGGGGGGGGGGGGAATTACGCGCAGGCTTTGTGTGCAAGGAAAGGAGTGGGTGGCGGCATTTAGTGGAGCCCAGTATGTCCCACACACTTGTCTTTACAGCAGGATTGATTTAAGATCACTTTCCCACGGTTTGTAATGCAATGAAAGAAATATGCACCTTATCTTAGTTAAAACGTTATTTATGTGCTACCTGCATGCGCATATGGGTCAAATCAGCGTCTTGCTGTGCATGCGTGTGCATGTGTGCGCGTGTGTGTGTGTTGGATGCAGGAATACTCAGTGCATCCGTTTTTTTTCTTTACTGGGACACACCATGCATGGTTCAATTGTTCTAGGTTTCCCTGCTAACCATATGTCAGGGTTACTAATGTCATTGCCCTCTTATATCAATCAGATGTAGTGCTGAACAGTATTTATGGGGCAGATGAGACCAAACTATACTGCAGTTACATAAAGGCATACGCACACAAAGTAAACATGGTAGGAAAAGGTTTTGTTTCAAGAGAAAAGTCATGCATGGTAAAAAAATAAATAAAAAAAAGGCAGATATACAAAACAGGTATTTTGGGTGTATTTTTTTCCATCAATGCTTTGAATTACTGCAAACAATGAATAGGGAATTCAATTTTTTTAAATAGATAACACTAAGTATAATAATTTGTCTGCGGGCCTTTCATCTGAACAAAATAGACCAGACGGGATTCAAACCCATTGTTCAGCTTTACACTAATAATTTGCTTTGCTGTTTTTGCTGTATTCATCCACGAGACGCGTTGAGCGGCTTCACGCTGGCATCTGCAAATGTGTAATATAATGACACAAATAAGCCCCGTTACGATTCTGCTTTATCTTCTATATCCTCTCTGAACGCATTTGACTGACTGCACATATCAGGGAATATTTTTTTATAACGATTTCTCATTTAGCTTGTTGTCTTCTTGCAGAATCTCCAGAAGGGCCAGTGTGACATTTTTATTAATATGGATGTGCCCACGCAGATGAGAGGAGGTGAAAAGGCCACCCGAGACTTTTCTTCACGTCGAATCAAGAGGAGGAGAGAGAAAAACAAGCTTTAATTCAATATTGACTAAATATGCAACCATTTCCTTTTCGGTGATTGAATATTAAATGTGGCGACTGGTTTCATGTGTTTTTGGATGCATAGATATTATACAGATGTATAAATAGTATCAATTAGGATCAATGGTTTATTAAACTATTCAAATTGTATTCTTTTTTCCAATGTCTAAAAACATGTTTTCTCTTTTATTGTTATCACCTTGACAATTGTATACAGTCTTGAAATATATAACAGCAATAACTAAATGTAATAATTGGAAAACTAGAAAAGTATTTAAACATTATTATTTAGGAAACTGTCTTGTATTTCATTTTGTGATCGTGTGAAATGTTTCTGTTGTGTCTAAATTAAAAGTACGAGGTTGGCTGAAATTATATTTCAATTATTTTTATTTATTTCTTCGAATTGGAGCAGCGAGGAATGTATGGCATCGAAAAAAAGTAAATTGATGATCTTTTTTTCTTCAAGAAAGGAAAATGCTAATGTTTGTCCTTCTTTCCACCGTTATTGCATGACTGATTGATTTACATTCGCTGAGAAAATAAAACACCTCCTTGAAGAAGAAGAAACGGAAACATAGCCTAATGGCAACATGATGCTGCTGGGGAGCTTCTGACTACATGTAAGGGCTGGTGAAGGGCCGTGGGGCTAGCTTCCGACCAACCTTGTCCCCACACAAAGATCGCAGAGGTGTCAAATAATACTAAAGGACGCTTTCATCTTAACACCAAACAAAATAAATAACATTTTTTTTAAAAGTCCAATAGAACCACAACAAGCAAGGGAGGCAGGGTGTGAGCTCATGTCCCTTGTTTTTGAAAATGTATTTCCTCATAATCCCAACTCGTGGCTCTTGAAGGATCCTCTCACAAGTGCAACAAAATGCAAAACACAATTCTTCAACTGCGGATAAATAAAAGACGGACAAAATTCACATTAAAATGAATAACATATGTTCATAATACCCTGTTTGAGCTTCGATTTTAAAACAAGTAAAACAAAAAAAAGATTAAATAGGCCTATACTTATACTGTAAGCGTATACCCCCCCCCCCTCCCTCCCACACTAAACGTCCTACATCCGAGATAAAGGTCTTTGTGAGACAATGACACGAGCAAATAGAGAAAAATTCAAGCAAGTCGTAATTATTTATCCTACACTACTTCACACATCAAACTATAGAAAACATAAACAAAAGCTGAGAGAAGGTGGAAGCCGTGAGTAGGCGCGGAAACAAAGCAGTGATGTGTCTGGAGGTGGATTAGACAATGGGCGGAGTGATCCGCGCAGCGCCACCGCTACAGATGCGTCAGTTTGGGCGCTTCCTGGATTCTTCCCTGAGAGTAGTGCGACGTAAGGTCTGTGTACGTCGGTGTCGGATCACACACTCCATGATGCTGACTGCTGCCCATTGTGATTGCTCCATTGTAGTCCATGTTTGCGGACGGCGGGTGCGTGAGGTGGGTTAGACCGAAAACGGAGGTCCCAGAATTGGGCATTGTGTCGATGTAACCTCCGCCGACATAAACGGGGCTGCCCTGCATGTGAGCCCCGTAGTTGCCATTGCCTTGGAGAGGATGCGCGTCATACTCGGGCGTGGCCGAGTCGGTCCCGGGATACCTCTTCTGGGAGGGCGGGCAGTTGTTGAGGGAGCTGTTCAAAGGAGGGGGGTATGCCGTGGCCATAGCGTATGCATTTTGATGAGGTTTATTGTAAGACGTTGGCGACTGGGATTCATAAGGTACATTGTTTACTCGAGAATGCATAGAGTTGAGGTATCCTACACCACCGCCACCACCAGCACCACCGGAGACCGGGCCCACGGGACTCCGAGGGGACTGCCCGCCAGGAGAAGGCATCATTCCGACACCTTTCTGATCCTTCTTGTATTTCATTCTTCGGTTCTGGAACCAGATTTTGATCTGTCTCTCAGTGAGGTTGAGCAGGTTGGCCATCTCCACCCTCCGGGGTCTGCACAGGTACCGGTTAAAGTGGAACTCCTTCTCCAGCTCCACTAGCTGGGCGCTGGTGTAAGCTGTCCGGGCCCTCTTCGAAGCTGCTGACCCTGGAGGGCTCTTGTCTCCGGGGCAACTCTCCACTGTCAGGGAGGAGGAGAGGAGGGTGTCAATCAGTAATCCATTACAGAGGGAGATATGGTGTGTGTGTGTGTGTTGGGGGGGGGGGGGGATAGAGAGAGAGAGAGGGAGAGAGAGAGAGGCAGAGACAGGAGAGTGAGAGTAGAATCGTCTGACAACACGCGCACAGCTGATAACAGCACTTTCAACCATCAAGAGGGGGTGGTTTACTAAATAAATATGCCCTGCTCCACGACTTAAATAGGGGTGTTATCATCGATTTTTTCTTTCTTCATCACCTTCTTCCTCATGTGCGCGTGAGCATTTGCGCACATTTTGATAAACGCCTACTGCAAAGCATAAGGGTTATCATGAGGGCTCCATAAGACAATTAACTATCAACACACGCTACACGAACAAAGAAAAAACTGAAGAGCATGATATTTGATATGGAATCAGGTAACCTTCTAAAACATTTGACCCTCCTCTTCCCCCGTAGTCAGAGTAGCACACGTGTAATGCAAACACAAGCATTATGTATTCCTCGGGGTGTTTAAACCACTGCCCTCAGTGATAAGCAGAACCTGCAGCATGGCTGCAGAATAGCGAGGTGTTGGCATGCGGCCAACACTTAATACATTTCACTACCTGTCGTCTAAACGTGGAGCACGAGGAATGCAGCATGACATAACCACCTATTAGGTTACACAGATAAGAGAGAAGTTAACACAGAGAATACTCTTGAATGTCAATAATGATAACAATTATTTGTGTATGATAATTTACTGTGTAGTTGAACTAAGACTGTGTGTGAAGGGCAGGAATGTAATTTATCTGGCGTGCATGCGTAAAAGTATTAAATATAATAATAAGAATAATTAGCACCTCAATAATCAAAACTCCTCACCATGCTGTTGTATATTTTTAAAATAATGAATGTGGAAATTACCAATGAATTACAAAAAGGGAAGGCCATGGGAAATGGGAAGATTTACTGACATGTTTAGATTTGGGGTGTTACACAAATCCTCCCCCTGACCCGCACCAGTGTTCCTCCATTTAAAAAGCAGAATGGCTGCGTGCGTGAACCTGCTTCACATACTTTCATGCTCGCACTTTTATCAGTTGATGAAATATTATGAGAACATCTTCCCAACATAAATAACAATGACGGCTGCCATACTGCTGAGTATGTTAGCTTATAGACGATTACCTCAAAGACAAATTCCCCACTGTGACCCACCAAGCTTTCCTCCAATTAAACAGCAGGACCTGACCTGCATACGTGCGTAAATCGTGCACGTTAACACGTCAACATGCTGTTAAAACGTATGGAAAACTTTCCAAAAACAGAAACATATAATTAGATTAAATGAAAGGCACTATCTTCTTGAACATTTTTTTTTTACTAAAAGAAACCTACTTAAATAAAAACAAAGAAGGTCAAAGAAGATAAGCATCTCTTAATCTTTAAGTTAAATTTATATAAATAAAGATCCCAAACTCCCCAACCTGACGTATTTTTTCCTGTCATCAAAACAGCAGGATCTGGCTTGCATGGATAAACAAGCCTTTGCATAAATCAAAATTAGGCCTCAGAATTACAGTTTTTCGGTTGACTATTATCTGTACCTTAATCGAAATAGTGCCTACTGCATTTACACAAAATAACCAGATCATAGGAAGATAAGCATCACTTCATTTTTTTGTTTGTCTCTAAATAAACACTCCAAACAACACCCCCCACTCTGACCTACCAAGTTTCCCTCTGATCAAAACAGCAGGACAAACTGAAACAACTGTTGTGCGTGTTTGTTTGTTTGTTGTCTCTCCAGGAACACTATGTGATCAGTGCATGATGTTTACAGTAAGGACAGGTCAGCTGCAGGGCACAGGGATACCAAATGGTGGACTCTACTTCCAACGTTGAGGCACATCATTATTATATAACCTTAGAGTATGTGTATTATAATGTTTTGGGGATCATTTTTATATAATTTACAAGATGTAACTTAGTTATTACAGGATACAGCTGTCAAATAGGTGTTGATTAAACTCTGTGGTCATGTTTGGGCTAGTTCCTGACTAACTCGAGGCTTCCTCAGAGGGAACACAATATAAATATATATATATATATATATATATATATATATATATACATAAATCAATATAATACCACGAACAACTGATTTGAAAATGATGGACTAAAACGAACACATCTCTAACACTAACACTCTCTCTTGTCCCTTTACCTTACCAACAAAAGTGTGTCCTCCTCTCTCAACAACACATATGTAACTTTATGGTTAGAGGTTATCGAGCTATGTGTGTGTGTTTGAGATGAAAGTACCTGAACTGGAGCTACTGTTGGGTTTCTGCTTCGTGTTCTGGCGGGATTCCTTCATCCAGGGGAAGATCTGTTTGCGAGGAGTAGAGGTCGGGGAGCCGTTCTTGGCACTGGGCTGGTTGGACCCGTTGCTTGTGTTTTGGCTGATAGCACCAGGGGATTGTGAGGGAGGAGGTGGGCCTGACACGGGCACCTGTGGTTCATTGCTTTCGGGATGAACCTTAGACTGCGCTGCCTGAATGGCTGTGGTCCTGTCGCAGCTCTCTGCCATCTCCCCCGGCTTCTGCAGAGCCACGGAGCCGTCAGCAGACTGCAGGGAGCAGGCAGGTCGATGGTACTCACTTTCCACATGAGAGGCCCGGGGATATTGGACCTGATTGGCATCATAACTGAAGCCATTTGCGCTTTGATATGGGTAGCCACTGTAAATTGCGGAGCTGTCGTAGTAGGTTGCCTTTTGCATCTCGCCGTTTCCCAATATTTATTTCAGAAACTGACAGGGTCTTGACACCCTTGTAGAATAACATTGGCACCCCGTGGTCACGTGACGCCTCTCCGCCAATGGCCTCCTCGGGTGAACCTAGGGTTACAAGACGCACTGTGAGGAGAAGAAATGGTGGCGATCCATCTTACTTTTCAATACAGGCCTGACACTGGAGACTATGGAAGCAAGATAGGGCCAACAGTCCTGTAGACTGTTACCGTTTACCTTATGGCTTACACAAAGGCACGCACTAACCTTGCATTACCATCTGTGCCACACCACATCAAAACAAACCTTTAAAAAAACATTTCAGATTGCCAAATCAATTTTAGGATCTAAACTGCATGCCATTTTATGTCTGAGCTTATTGAAAATTAAACTGAATATAGAGTTACAGAACACCTTTGAGAGAAAATGCAGAAGGTAAAAAGTGAGCTGTATGCTATAGGGAAATCTTATGAGCGGGTAAGCACACCGGAATATAATATCTCTGATATGTTGTTATTTTGCCAACATAGCTGTCAACACTGTATGCAATTTCTTGTGTAGCAAGTGAATACATTCCATGTGGCACACAAACTTTCAACACATTTTTTTTTTCACTTGTATTTCACAACAAATTCTTCCTTTAGAAAACCGGATCGATCTCAATGCGCTGTGGTTCCCCGGCCACCTGACGTAAAACATAAACAACCACATTCTCTTGCTTTTTTTTTCTTTCTTTGCATGCTGCAAGATAAATGGAGGGGCCACGAGGAAACCAGAAAAACTGGGCGAGCATCCGTGCATCTCCATGCCCACGGTGTGAACTTTTCCTTGCAGGCCCATAATAATGGCTGCTGCCGGTGCTGTCTACGCGGCGTCCAGTCGCGGTGATATATGGGGGTCAGTGGGCCGGCACGGCCTGCTCAAAATGAGTGGCCCGGTGAGCAGCCAAGCCCGGTAGGCGGACAGAAACCCGGCATGGCACAGCTAGAGCCGCTAAACTACCATAATTCACCTAGGTAACCATGGGGATCCGCCTCTAAAAGATTATTTGGGAAACTATAAACCATAATTGACACAGATACACGGGTCATCATGGGGAAGATCTTTTATGATGTCACATTACAAATGAAATATTTAATGTGGACAAGAGACATATTTAATGTGGATTTCTGGTGTTTCAATCATTGTGCAATGCATACCAATAATGATTACACTAATAGCAATTAAAAAGTAATAATGATTGCATTAACAATACTAATAATGTGCAGCATTACCTTTAAATAAAAGTGACTAATTTTAAATAGGCCCACACATATGAAATGAAACCCGCCCTATATTAGGTTGGGTAATTATGCAGTTCCTTTGTCTGTACTCTAGATGTAACTATTACAGTCGATCCAATCAAGAAAGAAAATAATCTGGAGACTATATTAAATAAATAATAACTCAATGAAATCAAAATAAATTGATTGCGACCCTAACTTCTAATTTGCTGAAACTATAATAGTCTGTGTTTGATTGTAAATGTGAGCTCAACATTAACAATGTTAATACTGTAGGCTGTAATACAAAGTTATTGTAAATCCGGAGCAAACATATAACTAGAATGCATTTTCTTAAAATTAACGCAAAGAAGTAAAAGGAGAATGTCCGCAAACTTGTGCAGCCGCGCGCAAAGCAAATTAGTATAAAATGAACCCTGAGCTTGTCTTTAAAGCAGTGACACCGAGAAGTGAAAGAAGGTGTCTCCGCTGTATCCGCACACACGATGAACTGGAGAAGATATCACAAAGCGTTGAGGTCGATATCTCCAGGCGAGCCATAGCGATAGTCATAAAAGAGAGAAAGAGAGACAAATGACAGAGTTTCTGCGCAGCGCTCTGCTCCACGTTAGAGAAATCCGGCTGCCTGACTGTGTGTGTGAACTCTTCCTGAACCGAGATCTAAGTCATACGGTGATAAATCACCGCGCGACACACAAACGCCGCCATTTACAACCGAGGGAGCCTATTCCTGGCCTGCTTACCTTATCCTGTGACGACGAATGCAGAGCACCAAGCGATATGTTCTCATTCAGCGACGAAATCGATCAAAGCAGTAATCCAGAGAAAAGTTTAAAGGCAGGGCTGGCTGCAGGGTGAAGCAGCAGCAGCAGAGTGCGCCCTGCCAGGCACCAGGCATTAGCAGCCACAACAAAAAAAGGGAAGAGCCGAGAGAACCCCCTTTCCTTTTCCCCTTTTCTTTTTTTTTACCCCCTACTCGACGTGGATGGGTAAAACGAGATTACGAAAGCAGGCGTGAGCAGTCGGGTCAGCGAGATAAGAGTTATCTGGCCTCAAGATTGAATGTATATCGTCATGCTTTAGAGCAATGGCCAGGGCTTCATAGAAATTTTAAACTCAGCCAAGGCTATATGCTAGACGATGTGATCCTTCACCAGTACCACGCAGACACCAGTGAACTGCCCCGAACCAGAGCGTCACCATAGACAAAAAAAAATTATGCAAATAAGTAGTGCCTTGGAAAGCCAGTTCAAATCAAGTGGCTGTCTCTCCTCCTCCTCCCCCAACCAAATGAGGTAGTGTATCTAGAAGAAAAAAATTATCGTGTCAAATATATTGGAAGTCCATCCCTGAAGTGTTTTAAATTCAAAATGTTTGTTATTATTTACTCCACGTCTTGTGCTGGAATTATTAGCCCCGTGAATGAGATGTTGGAGAGAGGGGATAATACAAAGGAATAATCAGCCGCTGACCATGCTGCATTCCCATTTCCACGGGACATAAAGGGCTTCTATCCGCGGCTTGATCATTAACCCGCATTTTTGCAGATAGTCTTCAATCTTTAGGGCACGCGCAATCTGTTTTCATTCCAGCTCCAGTATATGCCACTGCCTGCGTTGTATGGCTTCTTGCATGAGGAACACAACAAGGTATTATTTTAAGATTATAAAGGACAACAACTTCACATCAAAGCCGTGTTCGAGGTATGTCAAGGGGAAACCCCCACCGGGAGCAGGGTGTGAAAAATGGAGAGAAGGTTCATCACCAAAAGGCAGAGCGGAGGACATGCGGCGACAAGAGAGGAGAAGAGAGTCGGCAGCATGAGAGGATCCCTCTGCGTGGCAATGCTGCTCTTTTGCAGCCAAAGAAAGAATGGAAGAACATAGATGTATGTCCTCTCAGCTTGCTCTGGCCGTAAACACGTAGACAGAGCTGCAGCTTCTTTTCTGGCTTCAGGCTCTGAGACCAACATCTAATGACAATTAGAATATAGAGCACACGGACGGCGTGGGAGACTGAGTGGGACAAAAATTCACGCGTGAGGATTTTTTTTCTGCCAACTCGGCCTTTTCTTTTCGAAACCAGAGTAGTCACATTGTTTAATTATTGACTTCTTTGTATTTTGATAAAATGCTGATTCGTCTCTCTTTAGTTTAGCCCTGAGCTGAGGGTGAAATGTCATCAGGGTGCATGGTCGTATGGTGCCGTGCACAATATGGCGTAAATAATGTGGAAGGGAGGGAAAAAAGCCTGAACTGTTGATGAAAGAAAATACATTTTCAAAACTTCAGTGCAGTAAACTATATCAGCTATAAGCAGATGGCTTTCACTGAAAGTAGTTTTTGAAAGGAGCAAGGCACCGCTCCAAGAGCTCCGATTCCCCTCGTCACTTTTATAGTGACAAATTACACCACAAAGACAAGTGGAAGAGAAGGAATTATTGCTCTCGGGCTGGTCATATTGCTGCTACAAGGAAATGTACAAGCCATAGGCTGCTTCTCTATCCCTGCGAGTGCTTTGGTGGGCGTGTGTGGTACTTATTAGAAATTGAATAAGGATATCACCATCAAGCATTTATAACATAAATCAATAAAGATATATGGACTTACCGAAGGCAGTTCAAGGTGTCTCGGAGACTTTGCAGCGGCCTGAATTTACTTGGCTGGATTTCTGTAAAGAGGAATAAACATTTTACATTTCTCAGGAGATTATACAGCATTTAAACGTGTTCTGGAAAATATATAAGAGTTTTATTTTTTGTGGTACGACAATTTTCTTAAAAATAAGTATATTGTTATTATAGGCAATTGAGTAGGCCTTATTTTTTTAAAGGCGCAGAATGAAACAGACTAACCTTCATTTAATTAAATGTGATGCAAAAATTTTATATATACTTATTTGGTTTATATTTTATATTTAGCAGCAGGCTCCAAGTCACTGCGTTAAGCTATATCCTGACAGATATTAATATCTTCATGTTATTTTTCTGCACTTCGTAACAAAATATCAACACAAATATATCTGTAGGAAACAGAAGAACATAATGTAAAAAAAACACAAGGAATGCATAACTAAAAGGCAGAATACAAAGACCAAAACAGTATTACAACCAAATAGTGCTCCCTATTAGCGTAATATCACTAATAACATAAAACGGGCCAATGCAAATAACGTGTTTGTAGTTTCCCTGCTGACCTGTAAGCATTTTCTCCACAAACGGATCGAATAGTCATTAGCTCTCGCGCACCATCTTCCCCAAGTCCCCGCGCCCATAAATCACGGAGCTGCGCGGTGACCTCAGCACGGCCGCGCGATCCCGGACGGCACTCCGTCTTCCATTATATCCTCGTTTCCCTGGCGGAGCGACACAACCTCGCCGCTTTCCCCTACTTTTTATGTAAATCTTCTTGATGTATCATTTACACAAAATACCCACGTGAAGAGGAGATGTTTGGTTGTATATAGGACTGGTTGCACCTTGTAGCAGCCGCACGCTCTGCATGATGGCTTTGCTCTTCTTCTAGGAAGCCGGTAAATGGCCGCTTTATTTACAAACTGTTACAGGCCCCTTTATCCAAATGGCTGCTTTGGCTATCAGAAATATGAATACGACAGAAATAATTTACTCTGTCTTCCTCAAATTTGCATGTAAACTAATAGTGGCTTTAATATAATTATTAACCTAAAAGGCATACCATGCATGGAACAATGCGTGTATCCTAATTGCCTATGAATCCTCAAATCGTCCCCTGTATATACTCTGTATCTAAAATCTGAAGGTCTGTTTATGCTTCGATTAGCTCTGACGAATCGGAGATATTAAGAGATAAATGAATAGCGGTACTTCTTGGTACCTGTCTGTATTTCCTCGCCCTGCAGAAAGCCGGGACCCCTATTTCTCTGACCTCTGCCTCGCGCAGCAATAACTCACGACAGTAATGAACAATCGGCGGAAATACCTCAAAATAAAATCCATCCTCCCAAAGCTCGGTCTCTGACTCTGTCCGCGTGGAAAAACATATCCGTCCGTGACAGCAGTATATAATACATCCACAAACCCGGGATCCTCTCTCTTTCAGTTTGCCTCTCTTTTCTTTTTCTCAGCTCGAAAAGCAAACTATAAATCCCGGACTCCCCTTACGGAAAGTGGGGGTAACCCGCATATAATCAGCATCATATGGCCAGACCGGGGCTCCGGTTTTCTTCCCCGTGCCATAACATCGCGCAGTATTATGCGCCCCACTCACGTGACGCAACGTCAACTTAAATCCCTTTTATTTGAGCCCGTGAATCATTAATGGAGGCAGTCATTGCCCCTGAGGAGAAACGGATCAGTTCGGAGGGAGAAGAAGAAGAGAGGGCTATGTGACACCGCAATGCATCTGGCAGAGGAGCAAGTCTCTCGCAGAGAAGCAGCTTTTCCACGTGTCGCCCATTCAGAGGGAAAGACCGCTCTGTCAGTTTTAAAGTGCCATATATTTGGTGCCTGTTAGCGGATGAAAGAGCTAATGCTGCCTGCATTATGCACAGTTTCAAGTGCAGCCAGCTCTGCTCTGAGCCAGGCGAAAACCCCAGAATGTTTAGCACTGCAGCGTGACAGTTCGCACTATGTGAGGATGCTGAGGGCTTTCCCTATAAATACTGTTTTATGAGTGGCATAATGACAACTCCAGCACAGGTCTGCTCATTTCTCTTTACCACACAGCCAGGGATGAAGAGAGCTTTACTCAATATCGCCCCCCACGTCCACAGTGTTACAGTTTGGGTGTAGCACCATTTAATCAGCATTTGGTTCTCCATTAACAAAAAAATATCACACGTGTACCTGTCCTACGTGAGGAGTGTCTCCTGGTGGTCGTGAGGGGTGTGTGTCAGTCAGCAGTGAGCGGAAAGTGGAGGTGAGGTAACCAAAGAGAGGCTGCTCGACCCCGCTGATCACTACATGCACCCCCATTTGACCTAAATGCACTTCTCCGTTTCCTTTGAGCAACTGAGTGGCGTTTGAAATTACAGATTTTTTTCTTTCTACAAATGATGCTTTGTGAGTGGTGGGGGGTTGGGTGCAAAGATGCCGACTATACGAAAAACAATCCTGCTATTTGCCAAAAGCACCCATCATATAAATGAAGTCCTATGATGACGTAGTAAATAGATAAACTTTGGCCAAAAAAAGTCACATCCCGGAAGAGATTGTCCTTTCTCGGCACCGTTTGGCGCTCGCTTTCCGTCAACAGCGAGCAGCGGGCGTGGAAAAATCCCACCACACCGATTAATCATTCGGGGCGGACACAGACAGCATCCCACTCCCACAGCAGCCTTTGTCTTCTCAAACTACAACTTGAGCGGTAAACTTTTAAAGACAAGATCGGAAGCAGACCAGCTCTTATTCATTTAATCGCTTCACAAACTGAAGAGAAAAAAAGAAGAGGAGGATTACCAGACCAGAGCGAGAAAATCAGTTTCAGACGCATGCATGTGTTTTGTGTGACACAGTTTATCTCTAATGTTTTATCATGTTCTCTTTCTGTTCCTGCAAATACAGATGTGGAGCTGTCACCATAGGCTGATGTGGCTGGACGTGACCCTGCTCTGGAAGCTAATCTCTCTTTGGCTTTTCGCCACAGCACCTGAACTTTTCCCTGACCCGGGCCGAGACACAGAGAATCGAGTGGGAAGTTATTTTGGGTTCCAAAACAAGGAAAAGATGGAAACCAATTAAAGGCCCTCGTCTGGAAGCCTACTTTTTTGTTATTTTTTCTTGCAATTTTGATCCGGACTCAAAAGTAGTAGATGATTGATTGTGTCTTATATCTCAACTGTTTTCGCATAAAACAAATGTTTCAGAGCTATTTACACAAATCAGGGCTCCTTATCACTGTCAGCAAAGAGGAGTTAGAGGGGCAGACCTCTGGATGTTGGCCAGACGGCGGTCCATATCTCCCCGCAATGTTGACACTCAGAGCTCTTAACAGCCAGGCTTGGGTTACCGATACACTCAGGCGAAGGGAACTCTTTCTGCGAGGTTTACATCGGCCAACTTTACGGCTCATGTGAAATCCAACGCCTTAAGACTTGGAGACGTCTCTCGCGCACAGATGCAGACAAACTAACGTAATTATTTGCATAAATGTAGTTGCAATAAAACAATTTTCATGTCGAACTTACTGGCTCTGCATGACTGAAAATGTCCCTCCACCATATCAACATATGTATCCTTTAACACCGTCACAGAAGTTTGATGAAATAGTTACACATTTAAATATATGGGTAGCTTTTGTCAATATAGCTTTCGGTTACATTTTGGAGGTATTTGCTTTTTAGTATTTACGTATTATTATTATGATTATTTAATATTATTCTCGTTATTATTATTATTATTATTATTATTCACATTGTCACATACCCTCTGGAACTTGTTAATGTTTAATCTGTGCCTAAATTGTCTTTTGTGTTCTCGCTCATTGAGGCTCTCTCGAACAACAGAAGTCCTTTGTATTGATGTTGAAATACACTGACTCTCATCTTTAAATTCAATAGTGGGATTAATAGATTGATGACAATCATAACAATTAATAACAAACGGAAACGTTTCCATTTTAAAATCCATACAAACAACCACCTTAGTTCCATCTTGAGTGTTTTGGAGTTAAACTGCCGATTTGAAGTGATTGTTTTACTTTTGCCCAATAAAGTTTGAAGCTGCATCCATACGACATCATTAACTCTGCAATCACACCAATTCATTTAAAATAAATATGGATTATTTGTTTTTTTAAACATTTGTTGGCAAAGTTATTATTACATTTATTCGTCCTAATTTGTCGTGGTTTGACGATTTAAGGACTTAGAAATTCGGCTTGCTGTCTTGCGTCATATTTCCTAAGAGGTTCAAGTGTTCAGAGGTTTAAGCACAAACACTATACACATATTTAGTCATATGTGATTTATAAGTTAAAACAAATGTTTTACGTTCAAATTTAGAAATACAATTAGTTGAGTTGAATAATGAATTGTAAAATAAGCAAGCTCAGAAACGTTCAAGTAATAGCTGGACATAAGCAGATCATATTACAATACACATGAATATTCGCAAGAAGATCATGAAGCAAACTCCACTTCCGGGATATCCTTTAACACCTCCACAAGGACAAAAACATCCAAATCTACTCACAGGTCATGACGGTCTGAGTCCAGCGGACAGTTTTCTGTGACTGTCAGATGAGAAGAGATCTGACTTGCACCCTGCAGAGGATCACTTCAAATGAAAATAAGGCAGATTTGCAGATCTATTTCTGACCCCGGGGCATTCATTATTCAACAAGTCACGTGAAAGAGCGAATTAAAATTTCAGTACATTGGAATTGACCTCTATTCGCGAATCAAATGACTTGAAATCTTGTCATTTAACTAGTTGGATTTCTTGGAGTCTGCGCAAAATCAGTGCCAATCAGCCTCAACGCCATCTTCTGCACATCGCTCGTGTCTGCAGCGAGACCTCTGGCTCGATGTGCACAGACGGTTTTTACATTTCTGCAGGATTATTTTTCTTATGCAGAGAAACATTTTGATTGAAAGATGAAACACAAACTGTATCAATAACTCTATAAAACCGTGTTTGTGTGAATTCGGACTATAAATCTGTCACTTTGTGGCTTTTTTCTGTTGGAATTTTGGTGAGTGTCAGTGTTATCTAATTTACTATTAAATGCATGGCTGACCAAACCATTGTGAAATTATTGGCATATATTTTCTTCAGAAACCGTAAGTGGCAAAACATATTGAACATTGTGAACAATATCGGCATGTTTAAGTTAATATCTATAGCTTTCTGAACGACCCGACAGCGGTGTTATATGATATATTGCAGAAGAGCTGTCTTAATAAAAACATATGGGGGAATTCATGGCTCAGTTTCACACCGTTTTTGTTTCCGCGCTGGTCTCTGGGTAAATCGTAAATGAGAAGAAGAAGCCCGTGGAGGTCTTATAGCACTGATGTATGGTCTGAACATTGTGTGTGTTGAAAGGTCAGGGGTCCGTATAAGTGCTCTGAGCTGGTGATTGGCCAGAGCCGGCCGGTGTCCCCGGGTTGAACTCTCTATTGTTTGGATGTATCAGGTAGTGACCAACACTCACACCCTGGTGCACCGAGGTTAGCCGAGATCTCCTTATAATGGCAAGAGAAAACAATATAAGGCCGGATACATTGAACAATCTGAGGTTGGTTTGATTCCCGTGTAAGTAGCAAAGCCTGCAACTCTCCAGCAGCTGATCTGCCTCCTGAACTCCAACCGCATCTCATGTTAATCCACGAAAATCCGCACGATGTTCTGGCACATTGTGGATTAGTATTCCTGTCAGTTGACGATTAAAAGACCTAATGGAGTCAGACAAAAATATGTTTTACGTAATGTTTGGCAGTTGGAATACGTATTGTAAGATAAACTTAATTTAGTTGCTGATATTAAACACATGACATGTTGGATCTGTTACCCTTTTTGTATATATTACAGAAGGGAAAATGCGCAGTTTTGTGCAGTGATTAACAAGTGAATCATCTCTGCAAATAACTAAATAAACCAAATATAATTTGACCATATTCAGACACAGTTTATGAAGTTAAAGTAGTTTTACTGTGTGGCGCAGTGAATTGTCCAATGCTCCGTATAATTTTACGCACACTATTATAATGATACGCATATACACACACTGGATTCAAAGGCTTTATAAATCAAATTGTTTTCCAATTCCCCGGCCGTGTAGAGTGATAAAAGCAAACGGCATAAAAGTAAAAGGTTCGAATTTGAAAATGCAATCCCCAAATTATGAATCAATTTAGAAAAGAGGAGGTAAATACATGCATTTGGCATGTTATTACGTGCGGCTTTATTTCGCCAAAATCTAATCAGTATTTGCAAATACATAATATCCAAAACCTTATAAGTGAAGTACATATTTATTTCACAAAGGACAGACTGAGCCTACACTACATCACAAAGGTCATTACTGAGACAACAAATACAAATATTCACAGTTTAGAACACAGCACAACATGGGACGGACTATAGCACAAATAAACCTAGACCATACAATACCAACAAACATATTTCTACTTGACGAAATGCTTCTCTTATTGTGCCTTCATTATGATTTGCCTATGTACATTAAATGTGAAAGTCACCATGGACGACATTCAACAGTAAACCAACCGACTCAAACACACAAACTACACTTACTCTGACTGATGCCATACCTCTAAACAGCCATCTAGAGTCTCGCTAAATATCTTTCAAGTATATTAGAGCTTTCCATGAGAAATAATACAAAAAACAGAAAAACAATACTTAAAGAGAACATATAGAAAAATGAGTTCAAACTTACTTTCAACTCACTCTATTTGAACTGTAATAATACATGTTGATCCAAGTCATACGTTTGAATGTGCGTTATCCTTCTTTCTTAATAATAAACAAATATATAAACACTTCTGTTGCCATCGTGGCAATTAAAGGTGAATTTCAAGCTTATATGAAGAGGGCGAGGACGACCACAGAGGAGAAAGGGTACAAAGGACGTGACAGGGGCCCAATGGCAGAGGCAAGGTGAAAGAGATAACACCATGTGTAAAATACTGAGAATAGGTCCATCAAATTCCACTTGTGATATTTGCCATCTCAGTCTGGATTGGGTTTTTTGTTGGATGGGGTTCATTCAGGCACTATAGACCTGCCGTGCACGGCGTGGGGACCAGCGGCTGGCCTGTTTTGATCTGCTGCTGCTGCTGCTGCTGGGCCCCCGAGGCTGAGGACGAGGCCGAGCTGGAAGAGCGGATCTTGGTGTTGGGAAGCTTGTGCTCTTTCTTCCACTTCATCCTCCGGTTCTGAAACCAGATCTTGACCTGGCGCTCTGACAGACACATGGTGTGCGCAATCTCCACCCGCCTGCGCCGAGTCAGGTACCGGTTGAAATGGAACTCTTTCTCCAGCTCCAGAGCCTGCTGGCGGGTGTAGGCAGTGCGGGACCTCTTGGGCACTCCTCCAGTGTAATTGGGATTGACTGGAGGGGGGGGAAAGCCATACACAGGCATGCAAGCAGGTGTTACATGCAGGCTAATATAGCGTGTATTCCAAGTTCCTCCAATGGACACATTAAATGGATGAAATATTATAATGCATTTCTGGGTTTGGTGTAAAATCCCAGCCAGTCTGTTTGTTTTACTCTCTGACTTGTTTCAGTTTACGTGCAGACATTAATGTGGAGATGCCGAGTGTACAAGCACTCGCATCCAGGGACATATCAAGCTTAGAAATGATTAACCAACAGCGGGGTTGGATATTACAGTTTGGCTCGGCTCCAGTGGTGGAGGTAGTTTGGGTTAAAAAGCAACAAAAGCACATGGCCCCGACAGACGAACACAGGCAATAAAATTTACGAGGGTCCTTAATTACCGACCCTGCTGCTCGATAGTCGTAAATTGCTGGTGTAAGGGCTGCTACTAGTGCTGCCTCAATGGGCTCGCGTGTGTTCCAGTGGTTGTTTCTCAGTGGTTCTGCCATTTAACCGTGACGATAACTCACCGTTGTTAACGTGGACCTTTTTCATCCACGGATAGACCACCGGCTCCTTTCCCTTCGCTGCACCGGGATATATCTCACTAGCGAGGCTGCAGTCTTTGCTGGCGTTGGCCACTGCGCCACCGTCTGGGGCCGCGGCGAGGCTAGGACCGTGGCTCTGTGGAACCGGTTGCGGCTGTGCATGATGTCCTTCGGCGAAATCATCGAGTCCGGCGGCGGGAACGTTGCCGTAATCGTAGCCCGTTTCAGTATAGTTCGACCTCGGATAGGATTGCTCGTCGTGATGGGGGAAGCCCGTATCTTTGGACCGCTCGTAGTAATCACCAGGGTTGGGGATGTATCCGCTCTGCTGGTATTCGTCGCATGGAGGAAAGGAAGGCTCGATATAGTTGGAGTTTATCAAGTAGGAACTCATGGTCATTAATTTGTGAAGTGCAACAATACTAATTTTTATCGCGCTGTCGTTTTTCTGATCTCCACAAAACCCTCCTACTCCCTGTCAAATGTACAAAGTTGTCTGGTCACGTGGGAAGCGCCACCAATCACCGCGCATCCTGTGGGCATCATGTAAACAGGAACCAATGGAAAGCATGGCATTGGTACCACCAACACTGCTCGGACTGGCTCACGTTGATGTTTTTCTTATTAAATCACAGTATATAAAGCAAAACCAATCAACTAACTTGTTTACTGCATGGGGCCAAACTTATGCGGGGGAGGCTTTCCTGCATGTGAGAATATCCACCTCCTCCGAATCACAAGATATGAAATCCAAGCCAAAATAAAGGTTAACACAGACAAAGGAGATTGTCTGCTATAGTGTCGTACATATCGGTTGTTGTAATTTAAAAGGCGTGGAGTCAGAGAAAAGAGAAACAGGGAAACAAAAACACGCCTACACAACAGCATGAACTGTAACGTTGTATATGAGCTCATTAAATATTAGAAAAATATAACGGTGCACAAGCTGCAAGCACCGAGGAGCCGCTGCTCTGCGGACATATAAAGAATGCATATAAAGCATAATAAGACGTGTGCATAAGTGGAACCCGCGCTTATGACACACTTAAAAACTCTCATATCCCACGTTGCAAACCACCATAAATGCACAAGGCTCCTTTTTCTTCATTTCATGATATTGCAAAACGGTTATTTGTATGCAATTTTCCGGGACAAAGCAATAATTCCAAGCAATTTTTGCTTTTTGTGAGTAGCACATGAAAGTGCTCTGGCTCTGATTGCACGGCCATCACGTATACGTGCGGATGTGTTAACTGCCATTGAAAGGACATCCAAACACCGGACAAACAATTACAGTACACACGCATTCTTTATGGCCACGTATAGCAAACAAAGCGTGGCATTCTTAACCGACATAGACCGTCCACAGTGCTGGCATTGCCCTCCAGCACAGACACTCTCTTCTACAATACAATCGTCCAATTTGAATTTGGATGTATATTAAAACCTTGTGCACGAATAATTTCCAAACATTTAAAAACAAATATGCAACATCTTAAATAAGACTGTCCTGCGCGTCCTGCAGCACCACTTTACTGTAAACAACCAAGGCTATGGTAATAGCGTTGTAGTAACTAAAATATGTTTTGAAGAGAGAGAAAACTACAAGTTTAAAAGGGGCAACAATTCCAGGGTTAAATTATAACAGCACTAATAACAATAGCATAAAATGTAGTAATTGTAGGGGCACTTCCATATATTTAAATAGATTGAAAATTATCAATATTTTTTTAACTGCATGTTTCGAAAGTAAAACCTAGACACAAGTATCTGACCGTGCTCCTCGCCATCAGCCATCAAGTCCAGGTCCTGTTTCCTCCCCATGTCCGAGGTGGCCCACTGTATAACTGTCCCTAGAAGATGCAGCAGCTCTTCACAAAGCGGATCCACACTGTCCACGCCAACAAGGCCTCTGCGTGGAGAAACATGAGGCCAAACTTCGGAAATATTGAAAGCTTTCTTTGCTCTCCTTTTTTCTCCGCTGGTCCCCCCCTATTCTATTCGCTCCTCTAAACAGAGATAACTTCTGCCTGACCCCAACGTGACACCGTTTCCATTTTGTTTCAGATTAATCTTTCCCATTGACACTCTTTGTTAAACAACAAGGCGTGCCCTTTTTCCAAAGAGGCGACATTTTCATATCTGTTAGACGCAGTGACCTGGGGTTCACCCCGGACTTGGACTTCAGTTGTGCAGCAATGTGGAGTTGGGGGAGCACTTAGCGTGGGTCAGCACCCAGGACGGTTCCCAAAATATATATATTTTTTATGTGCAAAAGACTTAAAACTATCTAGAAAATCCCACGTAAAACTACGTGTTAGAATGTGTGGACTATGGGGATCTTGCAACTCATATATGCTGCAGATGGGCTGGTAATATTAGATTGTTTTGTATTCAAAGTGCAGATCTCATCACTAAAACTTAGTAAAACACACACACACACACACACACATCGCAACAGAGAGAGGCCTCACATTCCCCTCTTCAAAATCGCCATGTGTTGTACACTGTTGCTGTAAGGCAGAGCTGTTACAATCTAACAGGCTTTCTTGCACCTAACTCATTGTAGATGGCAGCTGATGTACTTCTCGCCATATATCTACTGTATCCATTTGGCCGAGAGACCACCTGAGAGGCAATATGTCAACATAATGTCAGCAGTAAGACGACTTCACTTCATATCTAAATTTACATTCTGCTGCCATTCTATTACATATAGGTGCTGTATAAATATGGGCCAGATCAGCATGGCTATTATCCACTTACTCTGCTTTTACAGGTCATACTTGTTGCTATGGACTCTTTTTTTCTTCTTAGTTTCACACGTGATTGAAACATATCATGATTCAAGAGTCCGATCAGTGTCACAAAAGAAGCATTTTAGATAACGGTGCTGGTAATGCCTGCTGTTATAGTGCAGGTCTGGAAGGTGCTGTTATATTCCAATGCGATAAAGCATCTGGAAAGCTCTGGAACAATGCAGCACGCACACAATTTAATAGGACAGTAATCATCAAATTGACCATTGGAGTAAAAGGAAGCAATTTGAAGCTCTTTTTTAAAATAGTTGCCATTATCTTGCGTTCCACTAAATTTAAAGATCTATGTTGCTCTTCAAAACGACCCGTTACAGCTTTGTGTGAAGCTATTCTTTATTTTAGGTCTGAATAGTAACAGCCGAATCACGGTGTTCCCTTTCAGAGCACACACTGTGAGGTGAAGGTCTATTTAGCCAATATACATCAAAGTGACAGTTTACTGTAAATTTAGATTATCATAGAAGTGCTGTACGGATAGTGACAGATTGCAGACGGCTCTCACAAGGTCTCTTGTCTATACCGAGCCTGACGGCGGGATAAAAAATGCTCTCTGCATTCAAGATGTGCCTCGGATTTGGGCCAGAAAACACCATACATGCCTTTATGGAAATATTTTCATTTAAACATATTTATGAGAAAATATTTTTCTTTGATACAGTATGTCACGTGTCCATTTCACAGCAAGCATTGGCAACAGGACAGGGTTTCACAATAACTGTGTCTTAGGCTGCAGATTTAATGCAGCTGCAAACTTTGATGAGACAGAAACATATAGTGACGTTCAAGCCTTTGCTCGTTAAATAGACTTTCCTTTATAAAATGCATGATAATCTTCTTTATTCTTCTATAATTAAACGTATTGAGACAGAATAGTTCAGAGAAGGGCGACAATACTAATGTTTCAAGAAGTACATCGTCCGGCTGAAGTGTAGGCATGTTACAAATGTTAAAGAAGTTGGAATGTGCACTTTCAGGTAAGTTAATACTCACAATGTGTTAATTAAAACATATAAAACGATGCTTTTTTTTATTGAAAGTTATTGAGCCGACCTGAGTGGAGTAATCTCTCATTGAGCGCTTTGACTTTCAGGTGAACTCTGTTGCAGCGTATCGGGACAATTCCATTCTTCTGTGACAAGCTTTTTCTTTTGAATTCAATAAACGAAGTTGTGAATGAGAAAATGACCTTTTCTTTATTTCATTGAACTTTTCTTCATACATTTAAACATTTAACAGAGAGCAAAGCATTTGGGCCGCGCTGTGGACGAGCCTAGAAATGTGTTAAATTACTATAAATTATGTAGGATTTGTTTAAAGTTTCTTAAAGAGAGGGTTTTCTTTTTAAAATAATACAATTTCAACGGGACAATAAATACATTTATGGAACCTACAGTACCAGATTACAAGTTTTACTAGAATGTTTATTTTAATTTGTTTTGAATAAAAGCGTTAGATCCATTCCATTGCGTTACCGGTTGCATATAAGAAGTTATGTGACCAATTCTAAGGCTTTTAAAGCATAATATCAATTTAGATAATCGTGTTTTTTGGCATCAATTTGGTTTTTTGTCATATTGTTTTCACTTTTATGTTTCATTAAGCTCTCACACAAACAAAGGTTACATGTTTTAGTTGGTCTAAGAAATAGCTGCATGTATTTTCGAAGGACATTTAATAGGCCCATTAAAAATAAAATAAATATAATGCCAATTCTAGATTTGTAATTATTATTTGATACTTTCTTTCTATGATTAAAAAAAAACATCTGTGCCATTTCAGTTTTCTTAAAAGGCTTCTCTATTCAGCAGATCGGGAAGAGATGGGCTAAATGTTTTTTAAGGGGACCGGGGGCTCAATTTGGGGGCTGTGGGCCTTCCCATTACCCTGTGACCGGGTCGAGAGTATCAATCCTCAAAATGCAAATGTTGCCCTCGTCCCTAAACATATCAAATGCAATTTATTCAAAGGAAATTCACCAATCAACCGCCCTAATAAAACGCCAGCCACTCAATCTTGTTGCTGGGGACGGGTGGGGGGTCCCCTCCCCCGGTCCCAAGCGCGAGGTCACCGCGCTTGCAGGGTTCACCTGGAGTGCACCCTGCAACATATGTAATTCAAAGCTATTCTGTCTTTTGTGTGGAGAGTCAAGATCGCTATTATAAGGCTGGCATCAAGCTCCGAGTGAACAGATGACGGAGACTTGTTCAGCGCCTACACTTTTGACCCCAATTTTTCCTCCTCTTCTGCAGCTATCTCGTTCTCATCTGTCCCGGCCCGCTGAGATATCTGCCCCTTTCCAAACGAAAAATTGATTTGAACAATGTGTATATCTCTTGCCATCACGAGGATCATTTTCACACATTTCGTAATTAGTGGAAGATGCCAGCACAAAATCTCAAATGCAATTGTAGCTGTGTGATGTTTCCTACGAGGGAAAGAACAGATACATCCAATGGGCTTCCTTCCACTCAAGACTAATAGGGCCGTAAAATATGCAAATCATTCATTAGCGTTATAGAGCAACCACAGCAGCCAAAAGTCTTTGTTGGAGGCAACACTTAAAGTTAGACTCCCCCTCCCACCTCAGTCTTCTCCTCCAGTTCAGGACGTCACCACAGGCTGCGTGTCCCTTGGTAAATTAATATATACGCATTATGCTTATAGGCAACGCCAAGCAAACGTGTCATTAACGTGAAGGCGAGTGTGCGCGTGGTACCGTGGATGTGTGAGTAGTTTCCCCTCTCTATATACAGCAGGGTGACAGTGAACTTGGCCTAAAGCGAGCTCTGCTGGTGGCTCTGAGAGGATGCAGATTTATCTTGGTGCTGCGGCTGACCTCCAGATGAACCGACAGCGTCTCTCTCACTCTGCCTGCCAATATGCAGCACATGGGGCCCTGTCGAGATGTCTACTTTTGAAATATTGGCCAGGGTTTTAATTTCTAAATCGCCTCACACTATGTCTTTTTTTTCTGTGTCTAAAATCAAACTGGAAACAGTGTAAATTCCGTATTTCGTTCACATTGTAAAATTCTTAACGTCCAAATAATATAAGTTGTTCGTCAATAAACTGAGGGATATTAGCAGTTTGGATTATTCAGCTAATTGGACAAATGGCACAACCTTTGATTTGTGTTTGATGACGAAAAGTAAACATTTAAATGAATGTTGGCGAATTTCCCCCTCATCTGTCCAGAAGTGATTATCAAAAGTTGACCAGATGTTAAAATCCATTCCAGCATTGGTGGAAATTGATTGAGTAAGTTATCTAAAAAGATGAATACATATGTGAAGAAAGATTCAGAAACAACCATGAAAGAGGCAGAAGGCCTGCGCCAAAAACAAAACTTGTGATGGAGGACAGACACAACCTTTGGAAATCTACCCATAGCACATTTTAAAAAGCTGGGTGGTCATTTGCAAGTTGGTTGCTACTAAATACTCACACAACTCAAATAGTGATATATAAAAAAAGGTAACAGGAGGGTTAAACATTCTGTTTAGGATGAAGATGTATTAATGTTCCATATGGAAGAAAACTGCTAAATAACTGCTGAGTTGCAGCACCATTGTATAGAAGAATGTATAAATGTATATATCCGTCTTTTGTCATAAATCTCTATGTTCTCACAAAATATACCGAGAATATCGGTAATATGTGATTAATCATGATTAATCCACAAAAACCTGTGATTAACCCGATTAAAATTTTAATCGTTTCACAGCCCTATAGATATCTATATCTATATCCAAATATATCCTATTATCAGTCCATGTTTTTTGGATGAGGGTCCGCTGGTGGCTGGTTTCGCCCTGGCACTGGTTGGACAAGAGGTCACCACAAAGCGAGAGTGACTTTTAAGAGGTCATCTGAACTTTTCAACCCCGGACACAAAACGACGTGGCTGACACAAAACGGAATTCCTCTTCAAAACGTCTCCCCACTGCTGTT
Organism: Pseudoliparis swirei; assembly: GCF_029220125.1. NCBI lineage: Eukaryota > Metazoa > Chordata > Actinopteri > Perciformes > Liparidae > Pseudoliparis > Pseudoliparis swirei. The sequence continues at coordinate 12,648,234 of NC_079388.1, forward strand.
TGTTTCCATGTTGTGTTTACTCGACACGGTTTACAGCCTGTCCTAAAGCACACCGGGCCAACAAGTGGAGCGCTCCGCCAAACAACAACCGCAACTTTTTTTTTTTTTCCAGGGATGGAAAGATAACTTCCAAAAGTCATCAGTACATATAGAATCCAATCACACGCCGCGAGTTGTAAATCTGTAGGCCTGCATTAGCAGTTAACGTTATCAAGGAAATCTCCACACATCCTTTGGAAACTTTCTGGTTCACGGTCTGTGGATTCTCCAATGTAATAAAACGACAACAGCTCGAAGTGTGTGGGGGTGGAAATGGACACAGGGATAATTATCCAACATGTAAAAATGGATTATGAGTTACACCACAGATGGAGGGAAACAAGTTACACGGGGAAGGAAGCAATTAAATAGCCATGAGCCGGACCCAACCCTGCGCAACATCTGCCGAGACCAGTATTCAGCACAGCACAACTGACAAATTAGCGTAATGGACTAATAGGGACAGATAGAGGGAGCAAATACAATAATAAGGCTGTTTAACACTGGCTGGCTGTTCTCGGGCTACCGGATAGTCTGCAGAAACTTACCCAGAGACGCGGTCCTCATCCTGGAAAGCGTCCGGTCCATACTGAGGCAGACTGAGCAATAGTGACGGTCTGCACCGGTCAAGTAACACTTACAGCCTGCAAAGAGAGAGTCAGACGAAGCCTCGCCGTCAGTGCGATTATATGTTATGTGCAATATACTGTCAACTCCCCAAAACCATAAAACTTACTTTAATGGCTACCACGTGACCGTTTATGGCCAGTGAGCCTATCTGGCCGCGCTCCGGATGATTTTTACGATCTAATTCATAGACAAAACCCCCCATTCATTAGGCACCCAAATGTCAGAGAGCTAGAATCGGCCGTAATAAAGTTTAAAGCTGTAAAACTCGAGCTGTTTCTTCGGGAATAGCCCAGGAGTCTGTGCGCAAGGGGACGCCCGGCCACTGCACCCTGTTAGTGGCCAAGGACCCCTGAGCTCCACAAAGGTGAGTACAACATGCAGCTTTCATTCAAGGACCTGTTGAATTCAAGGATTCTACTTGAAGAAACTTTAACAGTTTGGGACAGCTCATACAAGTGACTTAGATATTTTAGACCGAACTAAAAGTTCTGACCATTCAGTTTTACAAAAACGTTCACTCATTGTAATGTTGCCGTTCCAGTAGAAAGTTTATTATAATGGCCATTATCATCATCATCATCGTCATCATCATCATAATCATCATCATCATCATCATAATTATTACTATTATAGTATATTCTTGACTTCCAGTCTTTGAAAAACATTTACAAAAAGCTATCGTCACGATGGAGTTATACAAATAGGCGATGGGGTTTACTGGGGAGACCCTGCACATGGAAGTAGCTGAAAACAAAAGACAGAACACGTTTTGACTGAGATGTTGCGTTCAGGTGATCAAGTCAAACAGCAGCCGGATAAAAGACAGAAAACAAAGATGCAAGACGCGGCTATACATACAAGACTGAATCGGCACCTCTTTCCATTCATGTGTTCACAACAATAACCACACAAGGCGTACACACTCTGCTGGCTCTACTTTTGGAAGCAAGTTATCTGACAAGTTGTTACAATACATCAAACAAATAAATACATATACAGTATACATACATAGAAAACGAAGGCAAAACACAAAGGCAGCTCAACTTCAACCCTCTATTTATTGGGCTGGTATTGTTCCGAGTGCATCACACAACTTTTACTGGATTTATTTGCGGTATAGGTAGTAGCATTTCAAGATTTGACGATTTTTTATTTAATTTTTTTTCGTCTGAACAAGAAATAATTTAAACAAACATTTATTTCGTTTCTTTTTCTCCTAAATCTAGACATAACTGTACATAATGCATTTTTTTAAATCACATAAGCATTACCATGGTGGAAATAAAAAGTAAATAATATTCAGGAATATAATGGGGCGGTTGTTGAACATATACAGTGGACTTAAGTGGGGTGTCCCCTGTTCCGCACAAAGCCCGTTCACAAGTCTCTGCGCTTTATGAAATAGGAGGAGTAAGTTGATATGACAATCTTTGTTTTATTTTCATAGTGCTCGCTATCAGGGGTAGAGGAGGGAATATCAAGGCCTGTAGCCTCCCCCGCCTGCAGCCGCCATGTTCATGCTCTTCAGCTTGTTGTCCTTCTTCCACTTCATCCTGCGGTTCTGAAACCAGATTTTGATCTGTCTCTCCGAGAGGCAGAGGACATGGGCGATCTCGATCCTCCGCCTGCGGGTCAGGTACCGGTTGAAGTGGAACTCCTTCTCCAGCTCCAGGGTCTGGTAGCGGGTGTAGGCGGTCCTGGCTCTCTTCCCCTCCGGTCCTGACAAATCTTTAGTGAGGAGGCATATGAGACGATAAGATGTTAAAAGATAATAGTACATAAACTTATTTTAAACACATTTCTCGTTGTTTTTTAATGTTATATTTAAAATACGACTTTTTTGGTGTCTGAAGGAATGGCTTACAAGTTGACTATACACGTTTATGCTTAATATATCCCAAAATGATTCAATACAGCAGTAGCGATCTAAGATACACACCTTTTCAACTGCACCTTGATAAAAGGAATACACAGTAACGAGGAAGTAATATGAGTTATATTTAACATTAAAAATAGCATATAACAACGCTATAATATATTTAAACTAACTGTAATCATATATTTGCTTTTATAAAAGTATCCGTAAATGGTCTATATTGATATCATTGAAAACCATAAATACACCAAACATGTGAGAAGCGCTGATGGCGCTTTATGTCCCTTTGGAAAGTAAATATACATTATGTGTCCAAATTGTCAAATGTGTGCCTCTTTTGCTTCTACACAAAACGTCTAAATAAGATCGAAACGTGATCACACCTTTACCAAATAAGAACACAGCACCGAGTATTTAAAGTCAATACAAGATTATTAAAAATGCAAATAGTTTACCATGATTTATATGCAGTTTCCTCATCCATGGATATATCTGCGGCTGTGTGGAGTCGGTGACATTTTGAGGAGTTGTCGGTGCGCTTCCCGTAGGCTTCTCTTCCTCGAGGGGCAAAGCTTTGGACACACAGTCCCGGCTGAGCAGCAGCGTGCCTCCGTTGGAGTTCGAGCACGGGGTCGTGAGAGAGTTTTTCACAGCTCGGTGTTGAGATTGAGTCTCGGTGACTGGGGACGAGGTGGCGACCGAGGAGCACGGTAGTGGCTCAGGTGGTGGCGAAAGAGACGACGTGCCGGTGCTGTTGGAGGACTGAGCGTACCTGACCGGATCCACCGAGGGTGTTATCTCCGCCGAGTGACTCGGGGAGTAGCCCTGAGTCCGCTCGTTGCCCACAAAGTGTCCGGTACCGGTCCGTCCGACGGTTAGGTCCATCCCGTTGTAGCCATAGCCATACCGGCTGGAATGCACGGCGGTTGAGTCTCTGTATTGCTCGTTTGTCGTATCATGGTCTCCATAATTATGTAACTGGAAGTCCGCGCCATTGGGATAGCGACCGCAGAATGAGTTAACAAAATAGGAGCTCATTTGTTAACAATTCCACCGCTTGCTCGTTGTCGGTATTTGTTGTTGTTTTTATTGTTTTAGAAGAAAAATAGCAAAAACCTGTGTGCTTGATTTGTGGCTCTTATGGTTTAGCGCGTCCTATAGCACCCTTGCACAATTTATGATGAATTATGGAAATGAGTGGGACATGGACTTGATTCTCTCTTACGTAGGCACCCAAATATGGGGTACGGCGGAGTATCACGTGCTTTTGTTGACCAGTCGTAAATCCTGCTTGGTGACCTCCAGAGGTAGACTCGTGCACGTAGGAAATACTGGGTGGGATATAAAGGGGGCGCGCCTCCAAGCGCTTGTGGCGGGTGCAAACTCTGAGCCACAGCGTGGGTGTTTTGGATTGTCGTGGTGCGCCATCCTGTGGTTCAACTGCGTCACTGCCTGTCTGCGGCGGTTTGTGAGGCGTGGGCTCCACATGGGGTCATTCAGAGGTTAACGACCATTGCGGCAAAAACCAACGGGCTCCTAAACAATACAACAAGTGACATGCTGAGAGTGCAATCTCTGCGACGATAGTGTACAGAAATAATAATAATAATTCGATCAGAATGTGTTATGCATGTTATGATGGGCGATGAGTGCAAATAGTGTGTGCAGTTAATAGAATAAAAGCCCATTCAAAACAGGGCTGCGTTTTTTTTCTTCACGCTTTTTCATATTATCATAAAACAAACGAACAGCCGCTAATGTGGGAAAAGACTAATGAATAAATGTTCTGGGGAAAGATAAAAGCAAATATCACATGGTTGAATATTAACACAGAGACTGCCATTGAAGGACTGTCCTTTGTGTGTTTTATGCCACATTAAAGAATACACAACTTTGAAAAGGATATATATGAACACATGTGAAACCACGTTACTGTTTATTTGAGCTTTGTTAAAGATTCCGAACAATACGCCTTTCGGTGGTATTATGAGCATGTTACATGTAACCCGACTTTATTACGCCGTCTTTTAGAGCCGAGTCGTCACTCATAGACTCGTAAACAGTCAACATCTTATCAAATTATATTTTTAGTATGTGCACGTTTGTAATCAACACGACATCGAGAACAACATCAAACTTATTTTCTAAAAGGAGCTATAGCGTAATAATATAAAGTCAGTCTGCAATGTAAAGAAACAAAAGAAATGGCATTTGGAAATGAATTTAAAGGGGGATTATTCGAAACGATGAATGTATAGAATGAAGCCAACGTATTGAAAATATAAAATGTAAAACAGACAAAATATGCAGATGATATTTGGTATTTGGTATTTGTACTGTATACTATTTATATTTAGCATTAGGAATAGCAGTTATATAATATCAGTTCATTCACTTACACTATACGAACAAATTAAAATATAGACGTTCGACTATTTATATGTATTATTGAAATATCTTTTTTAAGCAATTGTCTAATCAGTAAATTATAAAATAAAGACGATTGATTATCAAAATTATTTTTAAAAATAGATTCACCTTTTCAGTTTTCGGTAAAAGGTTACACGCGTATAAATGAATACAATCTGAAGCTCTCTCCATGGAGAGATATTGCTGCAACTATATCACTGAAGCTCTTGCTGTAAACTGGCCTTCACTTCGACCTATATTGTCTGTTAAATGTGAGCAGGGATACAAACACATCGGCCCGCACAGAGCTGGACACAGACACGAAGCCTAAATAGAGGCATGGCGCCTCGTCCCGCGCTCTCCATTTGGTTTTCTCCTTGAGGAATTTTTATGGTACCCTCGTCTCTCCGAGGCTGTGACTTGTCCTTTGCTTCCCCCCTAATGCTATTTACCCCGAGCAGCCCCTTCACACAGCACAAGCCCATTCATGTGTTACTGACAAAAACAGTGAGATATAGATTCGTAATTCTGTTCCAGGTATGTGCGCCCTCTGCGTTGACAGAACCCCAGAAGGCACGACGTAAATACCGGGCTCCCACATCCAGTGGACCCACACTATACGAGAGGAACTATAGAGAGTGTGTTGGCTCAACATGCTCCAACAGCTGATTTATGGCTGGCCAATAGCAACAAAGTTCCCACGAAAATAATTTCTCTGAGCCAAGCCAGGGACACACCCAGCCACTAAATAAGGACACGAAGAAAGGAGATGAAAAGAGTGAGTTCGCCCTGGTGTCAAACAATGTCGGTCTGCAGCGAGGGGACGGACCATTGCTGCAGGAAGCAGGAGGGCAGTGCACTCTGCAGGCACCCTCACACACCAGCACTCGTGATTCTAAGAGTATGCAAATACAATACTATATCCTGTTACGATTATTTGTTTAACATCTTTACGCGCATTTGGAGCACGACTAAAACTAACAATGCGCATTCAAGATATTAACCATATTTGAAGGAGTACGATAAAGAATCCTTCAGAAAAAAAACACATTTCCCAACAGTCAACACAAATGGACTTAATGCGATTCAACAATATGAATATTTAGCAAAAATAAATCGGAACTAAACAAATATCTTCATACGCAGATACAATGGACATTATATATAATGCAGTTATAACGACATCAGATATATTAATTCATATTGTGATATATCAATCCTGCAAAAGTGAATGTATTTTTGCAAGCACAAATATGTAATATATTGTGTTCATATAACGTGATTGCTTGATCGACTGACAATTGATTGACAGGGACATGTGTTAAATAAATGTAATTCAAACAGTACAATAATGCATGCGGTTCTGTTCCCGTTAATGTCCTATAGATCGTTTCAGCTCATGTGAGTCAGGGAATGCTCGCACACGTAATAATAACATATGTAAAGCATTGTGCATGGACACGCAGGTAGAAATAGAGGTCGACCTGCCTGTGCAACCTGCAGCACGAGACACTGCAAGGAAAAACAGGCCGAACTGCAACCCCAGTACCCCCAGTTTCCCCACCGGAGGGCGGTAAAGAGCACATCATTTGGCCAGCATCCAACCAATAAATAGTGCAGCAGAAAGCCCATTCCCATTCAAATCCAACAACAAACAAACAATGTGAGAGAGAGCATGCATGACCAAACAGGAATATTAGAGCTCTTTTAAAATCTCTTTCGGTTGTAGTGTTACACCTGCCGTTTATAGTGAAATACAATTTAACATTCAACCAGTTCAACTGGATTTAAACCACTGGATATGTTAACATAAAACAAGCGATGGTCAATATTTAAAAGAAGCACTGATTATTAATATTAGCTTGAGTTGTTTGTCATTGCAAGTTGGTCGAAGAGCAAACAGAGAGACACGTTGCAGGTGTCTTCTTACCTTGTGAAGGTGTCTGCTTGTACACGGGGGAGGAGAGGACGCGTGCAGGTGCAGACGGGCATCGGCAGATGAAAGTATACAGTTGAGTCCCATGACGGAAACTGGGGCTCCCGGGGGTCAGTGACGCACCGGGGCTCCTTCCACTCATCCTGCCTAAACGTGTCAGTATCCTGGCAGCACGGAACCCAACCGATCCGGTCATGTTCCGAGGAAAAGGCCCTCCGCGTCGAGCCTGTCTGACCGAGAGAAAACTCCACAAAAGGTGTAAAAATATGGAAGGTCTCCGATGAGAACAGCCGCGTGGAAGCCCCGAGACCGTTAGATGAGAGGCTGCTCTATTCCGCTATTGGAAATTTGATATAAAAAGTTCATGTTCACGGCTCCGTGCCACGTGACAAGCTGCGGCCAATAGGAAGGGGAGCCGGGTCGTTAAGTTGTATTGCTATGTTGTAAATTGTCATAAACAACAACGGATTTATGACCCAGCGCTGGAGGGAGAGATGGGGAGAAAGGGGATGGGCAGAGACAGAGAAGGAAGGGGGCAGGTCACCGTCAGGCGCCATCTTACCGAGGACAGAGGGAATGCATAGTTCAACAGTAATTTCCCTTCATCTGCAGCCTGCCCCATCTCGCATCCTCATAGTTCACATTCCCCAACGTAAGTGTTTACCTAACACTCTTAACAGCAACACGTTTCCTTACAAGCAACCTAATTTGGCCACAGTCCACAGCACTTTTGGCAGCGACTTGTTATTAAGTCAGCCGCCGCGTGATAACAGATAATTATGTGGTTACACACTATTCAATTTGCAAATATTACATTCAAACAAATAGACAAGTAAACGCTATTTTATTCAATTATATTTTCATTTACAGCTTTAAGACATTCCCAGAGGTTATGTTCTTTATACTTCACATTAAAACCGTGGCCAATTAACCTAAATATGTCACAGTATTTCCCATATTAGATTAAAATAGCCTATTCATTTTACACCGAGAAAAACTAGTAACGTTATAGTAAAATTTAATGCCGTTTAAATAAATATGCATGCGTTTATTGTTGGCATAAACAAACAAGTGTGAAATTGTGAGCCTCCATATTTTCCCCTCGTAAATAGAAAAGGCAAAGAGCATTTTACATTACGCGGCTGAGACTTCCGAACATTTACCCACAAGGGTGTTCCTGTTTGTAGCAACATAAGCACGTTGGCGAGGTAGGTTGCATCATCCGAAACTAAACATAATATCTGATAATCCTGGGATGTATAAAGGGGTAAATATAGCAAAAACAGGCATATACACATTCTACGTGCACGCATATATACAAAAAATGTCCACGAACTGAAATCAAACGAAGCATCACATTTGGAGGCATTTAACAAAAATTTCTTTTTAATTAGCCTAAGGCACATTTAAGCAGACTGGCCTATTTGTTAATTTGAGAAAATACAACCGTCCGTGGAGAAGAATCACTCGAATAGGTAGAATAGATTAATGTACAGTCAATTTCAACATAAGTTGAATTCCCCATGTCAGCGTTTTAATATTAGCGTGTGAATATTAGGTAGTTTTTCGTTCAGGAATGTTGACTCAGTAGTACGATCACGTTAAATGACACGACGCATTGCATATATAAAAATATATAGTTTGGATAGTTAGGCCGTCTTGCAGAGCCTTTGAATAAGTTTTGGCTTTAAATATGAAATTCAGACCTACAGTATATTATTAAACGCTTATTACATAATGCTCTTCAGTTGTAATTCAATTCATCAGCCTCTTAGTGCATGAATGGTATAGAAACAGCTGAGATAAATCCCTAATCCCTACTAAGCAGTGTGTTTCATTAAATGCTCTGTCCGTGTCTTTCGTTACTTTGCAGCTGTGTCTGACTCCAGCTCGGAGCTGCGCGCGTCTCCCGCTTCGTCCTCTCTGGCCTCTGACACCACCTGGATATCAGCCTCCTTTGCCCCGAGGGTCGACGTCGATTCCTCCTTGTGGTCTTTTTTCCACTTCATCCTGCGGTTCTGAAACCAAATTTTGATCTGTCTCTCGGAGAGGAAGAGGACATGGGCGATCTCGATCCTCCTCCTGCGGGTCAGGTACCGGTTGAAGTGGAACTCCTTCTCCAGCTCCAGGGTCTGGTGCCGGGAGTAGGTCTGCCGCCCCCGCTTTCGATTTGGATCTGCAGGGAAGATAAGATGAGCCACGAGCGCATTTTGTTCTGCATTTATGAAAAGTGTTAGAGCATAAATCATTAGTTTTATGGTGTTGTGGTGTGTGATGTACTGACAATAAAAATGATTAAATCATGTTGAGAGCCTTTAATCTATTGGTGATTGCGCAATAAATTCTGTCTCACGTTTTTTTTAATACATCACGACACACGCTCCCTTACAGAACATACTCCTCACAGTCATATCAGAAAATTGGAAATACTCTTTTTTTCCTAAGGTTCTGTGGATCTATTTATAGCAGTCCTGCTGGGATGTTTGGCCCATGCCTCTTTTGGTACTCTGCATGCATTTCCAATTAAAAGCCAGTGATGCTCTGCGCACCAAAGGAGCCACAATTAATTAGATTACAGCCCCAACCAACACCGTCTCTCTCAAAATGTGACCAAATGCCAATGTTTCAAATGGCTTGCATTCTAAATCCACTTGACTTCTTTATGTAGCCGACAATACTGGCGCACATTGATTCAGCAATGTGTAAGAGATCAAGTTTTAGAAAATACCAGAGCCTCTGCAGTGCAGACCCAATTAGAAAGGAGCTGCAGAGTGCAAGAGAACTGATTTACCCAACAGACAGGTCTCTTTTACAACCACAAAGGGGAGAAGAGGCTAAAAGAGTAATAGGAGTGCAGAGAAAAACCCCAGCGGCAAGGTCTCTGCATGCGTACTGAACACACAGAAGCGCTGGCCAAATGAATTTATGGCTGCAGAACTCATTAGTTGCGCAATAAAAGTTTTACGATTCTTTCTGCAACACCAATGGCTTCTCGAAATTAATTGAACCACTAACAGCCTATGTAAGTATTCCAATGTTTTGTAAAAGCATTGACCTGAGGGCTTTGAAATAGCACAGAAGAGACAGTATCATACCTGATGCTCTCATCCAGGGGTACATCCGGTAATGTTTGTCCGGCGGCAAGGTAAGGGGTCCCGGCTCCGGAGGGCAGCAGCTGTCGGTGAACAGTCGGCTCTGGTCAAACAGACTGCAGTGCAGCGCATGTGTGTCCGGCCCCGGGCCATACCCCGAGGTAAACACGGGGCGGCTGTGGTACACGGCATTATTGACGCTGTAAACTCCAGACAGAGATGGCGAAAACGCAATGGCCGCAGCAGTCCGAGCCGAGGCATAGTCCTCTCCACTGGGTCCAATACTGCAAGACGCCCGCTCTACGTTAGGGAAGAGAGAACTACCCGCCGTATATTTGCTAAGAAGACCATCCACATAATAAGAACTCATATTTTTTCTCTCTGATTTGTTGGCCCAGAATCCTCAGTGTCGTTTTTACGAGGTAGCGTGATATATGATAGCAATACACCCTAGATTTACACCAAACCCCATTTTCACTCTGGACCAAAGAACTCGCCCACGTGACTCGGGCCTGACCGCTCTCACCCAATCAGCAGGCAGACATGGATATCATTATGGTGCAGGACTGCAGAGTGGGATTAACGCTTCACACACGATTACATACACACATATAAACACACACGAGAGAAATGTTCACAATCCCAGTGATCTAGAGAGAATGTAGTTTACTTAAGGTCATGTTTTTTAAAATAATATATCGACTAACATTATAAGTAACCATCTATGTAAAGTCAAAAGTCAAAAGTCAAAAGTCAAAAAAAAGAAGAAGCTATAATTATATGTTTTTATTTCATATATCTTCATGTACAGTGAACCTACTTATTATTAAAAGAAGCTGCACACATTCATAGGCTAGACTAATATACAATATTCATAACTGTAAAATAACTTCAGACAGAATGGGATTGTGTTAGTTTGTAAATTGGTTTACAAACAATACTTAAGCGTTTGATATATAAAAAGTACTTACTCTGATAAAAAATGCTACTATATTTTAATTAAATGTTACCGATCAGTATCAATTGCAAACAATTCACAATGTGTTGACACTGTTTACTTTCTAGTAGGTTGAAAAATATGGCTTTGCTTGTGTGCACTGAGGTGAGAATATCTCACAATAATGGTTATTGTATAAGTAGTTATAATAATACGTAATCCACCCTTCAAATAGTATTTTCTGCTATTACATTGTTACTTAAATGGTCCATAAAACCAATAATTAACTAAGTAAAGCATGCCTACAATAAACAATCAAATATAAAAGAACACACGGTCACTGCAATAAAAACACAAATAATGACAGAAATAATAATAATCCCAAGAATCGTAACTAACATAATAATACAACTTCAACTACTATTGATAATAATATACACTAAACTCGTTTCAAAATGTTTGATCATGGCAGCTGATTATGTTGTGGGTGTTGCAGCTTAAATCGAAAATCCCTCAGTGGAAATATCTAATATACACATAACATATATTTTAATTAGGAAATTCAAACATAAAAAAATACATTAAATGAGGAAATTCTTCATATTTAATGTTACTCCTAATAATCTTACCATCAGTTAAATTTACAAATGTACAAATAGGTGGCGTCTATAAAGCTAAAGCCTATAAAAACATCCTAAAAAGAAAAAAAACATCAAAGAGAGAGCGGCTCTGTGCGGCCGAGCGCAGTGGGCTAATCCAGCAGTCACAGTGTGGTGGAGGTTTTTATTCCTCCCTTCTGAGCCGCAGGCTGGAGAAGCAGCTTCAGTGAAAAAGGTGTGAATTTATTTTTGCTGGACTCTTAAAAAATGTTACTAGAGTGTGTTCCCCAGTGCAGGTTCATTGAGGAGTGTTAAAAAGGGAAGGCAGGTGTTGCGGAACAGTGTCGCCACCCTCTGGTGACATGGGAGAACTGCAGGATGGGGAGACAGCAGTGCGCAAGTCTTTTCTCTTTCTGCTGCAATCTGGTATATACTGCAAGAAAAATAAATGACGTTCAGAATGTATTTTTCTGTTGTTCTTTTTTTCCAGAAAATCGATAAAAAAACACCATCTAAAGACCAACCACTGCGTTTGAAGCTATCTGATGGCTTTATTGCTCCTTCTTCTTTAGGATGGGCCCAGCGAAGGCGCAGAGGGCGGAATGTTCCCAGGTAGAAACAAAGGATTGCTCCAAATGACCGTGAGTCCTGCGCGTCCCCGTCGGGGAAAGTCCAATAAAGCTGATCATTTCCGCTCGGCCTTTTGTCCAGTGCGCAGTCCCACAGAAAGAGAAGAAAAAACAAATGGGTGCCATTCTGGAAACGGCCTAATTGTGTCTGGACGGCCATAAAGCCATTAAAAGTGGAATGCCAGACAGTATAGCAGACCAGGCGTTTTATTGCACTGTCTCTGGCCGAGTCTTTGAAGTTTGTGTCCATCTGCGTCCCTAACGCGTCACAACATCCCTCCAACTGGAGTAAAGTCCGATTTACCTTCTAACTACCATAATACGTATATGTGAAGTCCTTAATAAGAACAAAATAAGCTGGTCTATCTGACAGGGCCGTGACGTAGTAGCTCATGCAGCTAGCTCGCGTTGGATTAGCTGATTCTTGTATTTTCAGTGCCATTATGCCACATATTTTCCACAACATGCAGACTTGAAGCAGCCTTACAAATGCAGAGTTCATATTTTTAAAACTAAAGTTTTTTTCAAAAACCTTTGGGAATATTTGAGGTCACATCGCGTTAGAAAAAAATAATCCTTGTGCTGTTATATTTCATAATATTTCCTATAATGACGGAGCTTTAGGATGAGCGGCCTCGTCATATCTGAGCTAGCAACACATCAGCTGCATTATTTTGGGCTGCAGCTGTTGAAGACCTCGGTGTCTTTTTGTGTTGTGTCCTCTCGACTCGCAGCGCTTTGCACCCCATAAAAGGTTATAGCGGTAATTGTCTTTTATGGCTGCATATAGCTAACAACATCCTCTGCCAAGACGCAGCTCTGTCCCCAATCCAAAACACACACAGATATGCAGCTATTGGTGTGTGTGTGTGTGCGTGCGCGCGTGTGTGTGTGTGTGTGGTGTGTTCTCTACAAATTAAAATCCTTAAGGGTTATTTCTAAAAACGTGTACAGTGTTGTTAATTTGCATACATTATGTATTTGCAATTGTTGCATTTTCCAAATATTTTGTAAATGTTCTTTATGTATTTTCGTAGTGCGTGTGTGTGTGTGTGTGTGTGTGTGTGTGTGTGTGTGTGTGTGTGTGTGTGTGTGTGTGTATCTTGAGATCTAGTTGAGGAACCTTCATATTTTCTTGTATTGCACAAAGCAGCAGCAAATACTTATTTTGTGGAGCGAGAATTGTGAGTTTAAAAGAATACAAAAATCATCTCCATGCGAGGCCAAAATGTAATAAGAATGTGCATGCATTCACAGGCAGGCCTATAATTTGTTTTATTTAATAAATAAAGTACAAATTACATTTGTCAACCAAAATTCAGACGGTCAGCAGACCGTGAGGTATTCAATAAGTAGCCTATACAGTGTTTTATTTTTTCCCTTTCTCTAACAAACAGTATGTACTTTGATAACGTTACTCCCTGAAATTCATAGTTCAGCATCTATGCAAATCTACTAATCCGCAATTGAAAAAAAATAGTATTATTGTAGGTAGTTGAAAGACATAGGTAGTCAACCGTCTGGTGTGATATAGCTTACATGTTACATCTTTTAATTTAGTGTTTTAGCATTTTCAAGAGGTTTATGAGGTGTATGAACCTATACTTCAAAATGCCATCAGTCTGTTTTGTACGGGTCCAATGTTAGATTCAAACTCATGGTCATCAGTCATATTCTATATAGCAGTAAAAGAGAAACAACAGCCAAATTAATACATTTTTACAAACTATGCGCTCAGGTGACTCTGAGATAGACAACAAATATAACTACAAACAAGAGCACACTGAAACATCCATTCACAAACAAGCACAGGGACCAGGCCAACTAATACACTGAAACGAGGTATTAATAAAATCAACATGAGAAAAGAACAAATACAAAACGAGTGTGCACCGTAAAAATTGTGCAATATAAAGGTAGTCGCATCAAACTGAAACCCAACATGCTTTTGTTTACAAGACGAACAATCCTAAAAGCTTCTGTTATACAGAACAATAAGACAATGAGTTTAAAAACAAGGTCCAGCAGGGTTAAGAGCTTCCACACACAAAGCTCGCTAAATATCTTTATGGTTCAGTCGCTCTCTTTCGGGGCGCCCTCTTTATTAAACTTCTTCATCTTCATCCTGCGATTCTGGAACCAGATTTTAACTTGTCTCTCGGTGAGGTTTAACTGCCTCGCCACCTCGTACCTACGGTCCCTGGTCAGGTAGGTGCTAAAGAGGAACTCTTTCTCCAGCTCCAGGATCTGGTGCTTGGTGTACGGACAGCGTTTTTTTCTCGTGGCACTCGCGTGGAGCCAGTTGGCCACTGGGTTATCTGGAAAGAGTGGGTGCGACATTGGTGTGAGGGGCCGGTGCCGAGTGACCAAATGCAAAAAACAAACATCACTCATAATTTGGCTCAGACCCTGCCCAAAAAAAGTATCCCTCTGATCAGAAGAAAATGGCCACACGTGTAACCACAGCTATATGTCCCAATAAAACCTACCCTCGTTCTCGTAGCTCACGTTCACTTTAAGCTGCACAATGTTATCTAATATAGCAATGGGAGCTGGGCCATTAACAGTCCCCATAAGGAAATGGCACGTTCAGAATGGCATCTGTTCAGACGCGCACCCCATCACGCACCCCAGTCCTCACCGCTGTATGCGGTGCAAATAGACTATACACATTGAGGGGTCTGCAGCGACTTACTTGGATCAAGGCCCGGTTTCTCTTCACCTTCCCCGCTCGTGTCCCCTCCTTGGCCGGACTGTGCGTCCTTTTCTACCGGGGATGCCGTCGCTACCGTCCCGTTGGCGTAATCAGAGAGCAGCAGCGCTGTATGGGAGCCGGGCAGCGCGCCGTCAACTCGCGTCCCTAAACCCTCCGGTTTGATTCCGTAGTGATGTGTCGTCGGTAATCCGGCCATGGGCAGGGAACCGGACATCGGCTCCAGCAGCCATGACTGATAACGGCCGTCTGTATCTGCACCCACCGGGCCTTGAGGATGCCCATAATGGTGATACACAGAAGAAACGGCGCCTGGGAACTGAGCCGGGACGTGACTCCACGACGGTCCGAACACCGGAGGTTTGGACGGGAAGGTGCAGGTTCCGAGCTCGCTGTGGTCGCTAATGGAGGTGGGATGCCTGGAGTGCTGCAGCCCAGGACCGGGGGGGTATCTCGGCAAAGAGAGCTCCTCGCTCTCGGGCAGAATAAGGGAATCGACGTAGTAACTCAATGTTCCAGATGTCGACATGGCAAAAAATATATAGGTTCACATGTACGCAGTCATACAACAGATTCATGCAAAAAGTAAAACGCGCACACACACCACACACACATTACACACGCAGTAAACCCAGCCTCACAAAATAACAATGTGGAGAAATCAAGTAGCAACTTGGCCCCACGGAGAACTACAGTGGGCTAGGAACAGGGAGACAGGCTGCAATGCCATTGGGTAGCAGACACACGTGACCATAAAGGCTGAACAATAAAGGATAAATCAATCCCTTTGGTCATTAAATACTCACCCGTTTTCCTATAACAATCTCTAGTATTAAAGGTAAGAATTATCAGGATATTATTTAGATGTGTTATCTGTGAGACAAAACATTCCAATATCTGAATGAAATTAGTATTTTACATCTTAGCCAACTGCTGCCGTTGAAATGCCCTTTAATTATCCAAAACGATGCAGTGGGTTTTTGGAGGCCCTATTTTACGAGGTTCTTTATAGGACACGTAAGCACCATTGCTGCTCACCGAAACACATTGTAACCACCACTGTATTAAAGAAACGTAGCAGATCGAATCTGAAACAAAGCCATGCATTTCATATGACCACGAGACAAATCACATTGTTGTAATGTTCTCTTTTGGCATCTTCTAACCTCCGTTTATTTATACTTTTTTTAGCTTCACAAATTAAACAATTGTACAGACTAAAGCACTAAAACATATGCGGGTCATATCTAACAACAGAGGGCTACATCTGTTATTTTCAGTTTCTTCACATCTATAAAAGATAGTTTGTTTGTGGGCCTATGCTGCTTAAAACATATGAGCAGACTACGTATCTGGTCTGATAAAATAGCCGTATTTCGTGATTTAGCTTTTAGATGAGCCTCACGGCTCTGTTGGGGAAACAGCTCCAATATCTTAATAATCTACATGACAGTTTATTTAAAGTTTTAGAACATAATGCAGGACTTTGCACATTTATCATAGTCGGAAAAATAAATCAATAAGCATGATTATTTCTTTAAAATGGGGATGATTTTATTTTTTTCAAAGGTAATCAAATTAACCAAAAGTAAATGAAGTCTTTATTTGTGTTCGTTGCAGTTCCAAACCAGCATATTATGGGTTAATCTATAATTACTGTGTAAAACCACAGGCCTAAAATAACAAATGAAATAACATTTACTTGACAGCTTATGACTCCATATTATTAAACATGAAACATTAGTACTGTTTCAAAATTGTTACAACATGGAACATAAAATATAGTATACCATGAATTAAAATGACAAGCTAAAACCGAATAAATCTAGAGAAAATGTAATATTGACCCACCGAATTGACTCGTGATACCCTGATATGATATATTTTCCAAATCAATGTATCATATTCTAATAGTTAACCCATCGTTTAATGCGTTATATTCACACCGCCGGTATCACTCGTATCGGCCTATACGTCGCCATCATCCCCGCCAGCGACAAATTAACTGTAATGCTGCTCGCAGCCAGTGCCTCGGTGTAACGTTACACTTAAATAGAACTAAAAATATGCGTAATGTGGTGCTTGTGGTTTTCTCCTTGTAAAATGAAATGGTGCGAGCAGGGGCGAACACCAGGAGACACCAGCACACTTAAAACATGGGGACCAGAGATTGAGATTCTAAAATGCTAACATATATATGAAATGTCATTAATTAATAGTAACTACATCTCCCGCAAGAAGCATTCACATTCAAATAATTAAATAAATGCATATTCACTTTGTATTTGTTGAAAATCAATATGTCAACTGGCCCATGCAGTGAGAAAAAAATATTCCATCACAATTTATTTATTTTTTCAATGGTATGTATATTTAAGAGATGCAATAATAACGCAATCTAAATGTGAATGTATTCTACGAAATGCATAAGCGTCTGCAATATCATAAACCTAACTCTACATTTGCAGATCACGTGCACAAACAGCAACCTTGAGTTACACATTACGCTGCGGGTTTTAATTATCACCAGCAAATAAACCAAGGGCTTGGCCAACACCCACAAGGCCACAGGCGGTACCACACGCACGGATACTCTCCACTCGGTTATACTATTGCATTTAGAAGAGACGCAAAGGCAAGCTGTCCACAATGTGCATTCTCGTTGCAAGCTATCACCTCAATGGTAGTTGTACTTTATTTGGCCAGCAGAGATCAAACAAGCCGAGGGGGGAAAGGAGCGGCTGCCCGCCTATTTGTGCACTAAAAGTTAGAATAGACAAACACCTTTAGAGGAGGAAAAGACGCCACTTTGCCAATGGCTCTCAGGCTGTAAACCTAAATCAGGGTGTTTTTTCCCCCAGCTTACCGCAGGGGCTATTCACTTCTTTTGCCTCTGGAGATAACAGCCTGTCTGGCGGATCTAAATATCGCCATAAAGCCCTTGCCTTTCTTTTGTCTAAGACACCATTGCGCAGCGGAAGCATCCGGTCTCATTGCCCACGGAGGTCGCTGTTGCCCAATTCACCTTCCCCTTCCCCTCCACTGCAGTGGTCGTAACCGAGGCCTTGTCTGGCGTGTCTGCGTCACTACTACTCAAGGAAAACACTCACGTCTTAACCCTTAATCCCAAATCCACGACGCATACTGCAACGTTGCTTTGATCACGTTTAGATTCAACACACATTCCCGCGTGGGATTATTTAAACGACGAAATACAGAGATGTCCAAAGAATACATGACAGCACACAGGTTGAGAATATAGCCGACACAATAGCCGGCCAACATTTCTCGGTTAACAAGCCATGAGGTTGAGAACATGCTTACAAAAAAATACATCTCCACATTTTTCATCAAATCCCATCATCTGTGTGTCCCCGATTTGCTTCCCTTTTGGTTTGGATGTGTGGGACTGGGGCAATTAAGACAGTTTCATGTTGCAGAGTTAGAAATGGACCCCAACAACATGAAACTACCTAAACCACTCGACAGTCGATCCGGGCCTCAAGTGAAACACAATCAGCCAACTCGTAATGCGCCGTGGTCATCAGGCTCGTCATCAAGTGTCCAATAGTCGTCTGCATTGAGAAAGTAAACATCTGCGTTGTACACACGTAGCCGGTGCAACAATTGGCGCAAAAAACATAGACACATTTACAATGATAAATGGACTTACCCGATCCTCGGAATACAAATCCTATATTCCAAAACTAAATCAGAAGGAAATGTTTTATATCCACAGTGTATAGTACAGTTCGTATTTCTAGCTAAGAGGCAGGCCTCCTCCTCTCCGTCTGGAAGACTCTCCCACGACTGAAGCTGCTCTAGAGGAGAGGGAGAAACCTCATATAGCAGCAGTCATAAAACTCTACAATAGCCGGCTGGGCATGCAGCTAGACGGCTTATAGCCTAATATCTTAATTATTTCCGATGGCCATATACATTAGCCTCAAGAACATGTGTGAGCCTGTTCACGAAATAAAACAGTTGAGTCTCCAGCAATGGAGCTCATATTATTTTGGATTTCAACCAATCATTTTGTTGTGATTCTGCAGAATATACACTTTGACAGAATAAATACAATCCCATGGTACAAATATACAAGCAGCTACTCCTCAATGCCAGCTGATAATTTATTAAGCATTACACAAAAAACACAATGTCATATGTACACAGAAATATACAATAAAAACATCCCTACTTCACTTTGCACACCGTTCTCATGTAAACGTCCTCAATGTGATTAAAGATTCAGCTCAAACATTTAGCTCACACTTATAGAAAAAGGCCTATATTATGGTAGACTACATCTAATGGTCAAAAGGGAATTATTCTTCCCTTGGTGATACATGGGCGTTATATCCCAGTGGTTTAAAATGTAATTTTAAAAATGAGAAAACGTTATATCATGCAATTCCAATTAAAGAAAAATAAATTATTTTATTGGGGGGAGTAAATTTAAAGATATGTTATGTGTGGGGAGATAAGTGGTAATTTCAAGCCACCTTCCAGGGCACACTGTATTGGGGGAATTGCGTTAATTTAACTCCACTGATGACACTATTCCACCATACAACAGAAGTGAAAGAGACAGGTCGACAATAGAAAAACACAGCATCGGAAAACAATCAAATAGAACTCGTAACATTCACTATTTTCCCTTTTCAGTAGCTCACCGAGGACGGTACATCGACTTTAAGCGTGTCTGGAAATAAACCACATGTGAAATGAGTCATGATGTGGACAGAGTGGCGAGGAAGGGTGGCGGACATTGGTTTCACCATGTGGTCTTCTATTTCAATGTGATCACCTTATTAATCAGGAAAATCCGTAGTTGGAGGTGAGCTCCCGGATCCTGTTTTCCCGCGTCATTTTCTTCAGTTTCATCCTGCGGTTCTGGAACCAGATTTTAACTTGTCGGTCCGACAGGTAGACGCTTTTACTGATCTCTAGGCGGCGCTCTCGGGTCAGGTACATGTTGAAGAGGAACTCCTTCTCCAGCTCCAGTGTCTGATGCTTGGTGTATGGACATCGTTTCTTCCGGCCGCTTTTGGCTGTCAGCCAGTTGGCCGTCTTTTCACTTTTTGTGTTTCCTATAGACAATGGCAGATACATGCTTTTACGCCTTGGAACATGCTTGTGTGTGCGTGTGTGTGTTGATGTGTGTGTGTGTGTGTGTGTGTGTGTGTGTGTGTGAGGGGGGGGGGCGTGTGCGTGTGTGTGTGTATGCTTGTACGAGTGTGTACGTGTGTGTGTGTGTGTGTGTGTGTGTGTTTGAGTGTGTGTGTGTGTGTGGTTGTTTGTGTATGTGTGTGTGTGTGTGTGTGTGTGTGAGAGAGATATATGTGATTGTGTTCATGGTCGTCTTATACACACATCACAGGAGTGTGTGTGTGTTTGTTTGTGTGGGTGTGTGTGTGTGTGTGTGTGTGTGTGTGTGTGTGTGTGTGTGTGTGTGTGTGTGTGTGTGTGTGTGGGTGTGGGTGGGTGGGTGGGTGTGTGTGTGTGTGGGTGTCTGTGAGTGTTATGGCTGCTTTGTTAGACTCAGACTTGACTCAGACCTCAATACTAGTTTAAAAAAGTCACATGCACATTTTACACCAACAGTGCAGTGAAACAAATGTTATTTTTGTCATAAGGCGTGAAAGAATAAAAAGTCATTCTTGCACAGAAAAATACAAAAATCCAATCAATACACGTATTTGGCAGGACAAATTACGCATCGCTCCTACAAATACTCGCTAAGGGTATAGGTTAACGTGTATTATATTGTATTTTATATTTGAAAATAATTCGTTAATTCAGGTTTACTGAATTTGTTTGTTTTGTTGATTTGATCAAATCTAGCTTTGATCTTGAATTATTTACGGTTTTTCTCCTTATACGCTTGATCCTTCTTCACATGCACGTATACTGAACATTATAACGTACTCATATTACAACAACTTAAAGACCAAGGACCGACAATACTATGTAAATGAAGCGTTTACAACGTGCCTTGACTTGTCATCGCAAGTCTAAAATAGAACTTCACAGGTGCCTTAAAACGCCTCGCTCTATCACTGCATGCACACACACCAATAGTAAAGACCGCACCGATGAACTGGTCCTACCTTTATTTGTCTTTACTGGTCTCTCTTTGTGGTGCGCTTCCGTCTCCTCAGCTGAAGAGACTTCTGCATCCGAGGACTCGCGTGCCTCCTCGGTCCCCGGTGCAGCGTGAGGCTGCAGGTCGGCGTGTCCCGAAGACACGGGCTCCTCGCTGTTCCTCCCTTCCTGCGTCGTGGTGGCTGGAGCAGTTGGTGGCGTGTGGAAGCGAGCGGGAGCAATGGGGTGTAGGCCAAAATGAGAATGGGAAGGGTTCGGCTGGGGGCTGGTGGTGTTGTAAAGTTTATGAGAATGTGCGTGCGTCTGAGACAAGCGGAAGTAGCCCGGCACAGGCACTGAGCCCCCGCCGCCGCCATCGGTAACTGTACAAGAACTCGAGCCCAGGCCGGCTGCTGTTAACCTCGAATATGTAAAATCTTCGGCGGTTGAGGCTTTGGGGCACTTCGGCTGCTCATAGAGACAGTAGGTGCTCTCCTCCTTAATACTTTGCGGGAACGCGCAGGGTGCGACCTGGGGTCCCACCGGGTGTTCTTGGTCCATTCGACATGACCTCTGCGCGTCCATCCACATTTCCATGCTGGACATGTACGCACCAGAGGCGGAGACCATGTTTTGGGGACCCAGCTCGCCGCGCTTCCCCATACCTGGGAAGTATCCATAGTTGTGTAGTCCGTAAGGCACTTCTGTAGCAGCGCTATGAGGCATGCACACCCCGCTCCCGGCATAGTGACCTCCGCCGCTCTCGGTGCGGCCACCGATCAGAGAATCCACTAAAAACGCATTTCCTGACGGACTGTCTGAACATGACATTATTGTGGTGTATTTTGGCGAAGGGAGAAGATAGCGCTTTCTGGCTGACATTTCTTGTGCAAAACATGCTGGATATGATTAGAGGCACCCCCCTCTCCGCCGTGCGGACTGTAAAGCCAATGGAAAGGCTGGAAGGTGGGTAGTCCCTCCCATTCCGTGGCTACGTATAGCCGCGGGAGCCATATCCATCATGGAGCTGAGAGAGAGAAAGAAGGCAGCAGAGTAATCAGTGTGCTCCTTCACCTTGCCTTAATGCACCACCATTACTCCCTAGAAGGGGCGAGGTCCCGCATGAAGTTGAAAAATATTTGTATATATATTTATTGAAATTAATGTAATCGTTAAACAAGATTTGAAATCCCTTTCACAGCATGTCATGTTTGAAGATCTGATTGACACTTCCACATTCAAATACAAAAACACCAAAAAGCTCAATAGATGCCAAACAGGAATATCTGATTTATAAAAAACTTAAACCACAAGTGAGACTCGTGGAAGGTCAAATTAAACTACACAAATATTGCCTTAAATTAGGAAATAAAGAGCTGCAGAACACACCAACAAAGGCATACAATAACACAGCAATGGGACTTAAAGGTCTAAAGTGTGTATAGCTAGAATTTGCCTCCAGCGAAATGACTTGGCAAAAAGCCGTTTTGGTGCATCCATTAGCGTGAAGAAGCTCTTCCGCACTAAATGCAAAGGTGCTAAGAATTATGTAGCCAGGAGGTTGAGAGTACTGTTAAACTCCTTTGTTCTTTCTTCACAAAAACTGTCTGCGGTACACACACAGACACACACACGCAAACACACACGCACACGCAACCACACACACATACACACTTATTTCTTTCATATTATCGAGGTACTATCCATACATTACATGCGTATTCTCTGGTTTACCTTTGTTGTCCTTGTCTTTAGCTGAATGTGTTTTTTCTGTGAAAGTTAACTGGGACCAACAAAAACCAATTCCGTGGACGTGTAGCCTATAAAGCTTCTGATTCTTGATTTTCGTTTATTGCTGCACAGGGAACGTCTCTGAAGTGGTCAACATCAAGTTGACATCTTTGTACTCTTTATACATACTATTTTTATACTCATACTTAAACCCTAACCCGTTTTAATTCAAGATTTTGGACAGACAGTGTATAGTGTAAATCTTGATTGTGTTAAATCCCCGTGCGTAAACAACAGCCAACTAATCCCTTGACACCAGTAACTAAAATATCAGGAAAAAAGCCTTTATAGAATAAATATGGGTCTTAATGTTCAACGACGTACTGCAGGTTTTACACATGAAATTCATATAATGCCGCATGTAGCTGCATGTAATGTCCTGTCGAGAGCTATTGGGCGTTTTCTTCTTGGTGATTTAAAAAACGAAGAAGCTACAGTTCGCACTAATCATGTGTGTTTGTTTTATATATCTATTTAAAAATTAGGATTTGTATTTATAATGGTTAAAGTGGTTTAAAAATTAGGATTTGTATTTATAATGGTTAAAGTCTTTAGAGTTTTAACCATGGGAATGTTCTAATATGTATATACCCAACTGGTCATCACGCATTACAAACAAAAAGATTTAACCTGCATATACTTTCCAGGTTATAAGAACAAAGATGTTTTTAAGAAAAGGCGGATGAATAATTATAATTGCTGCAATACAACACAATTAATTTAAAAAATCTAAACTATACTCAGTACAAAACAAATGGACTTTGTTAAAGTGCCACAGTATTGATCACGGTGTTGTGCAAGGAACAAACTCGATGTGCCAAAGCAAAGCAGACATAAAGCTTGTCATCCTGTTGGTCCAATTTGGTGCAATAAGGGCCACAATAAAACTCTCCTCCATCTCATAGTGTCCTTGGCCATGTGCACTCTATTGCTCTCTGAAGTTAATCTCGGCCAGCTTTGCCATTACCAGGCCCAGGTGGCCGCTAGCCCCCCGGGTTTTGTGTGTAGCATATTGAACTGAAATGAGGAAATTTGGGAGAAATTCATAAATTGAGCCCATTTAGTTTTCAAACGTTCTGTCATTGACAGCTCATTTATGCACACTGGCTTGGATTTTTTTTGCGCGTCGACGGTGAACATTTGTCAATCGCTCCCGCTCAAAACACACATTTAAAATTGCTTAAATGACTGAACGTTGGTTGAAGGTGAACTATATAAACGGATCCAATATAATTGTGTTTTTCAAAAGAAAGAAAAAATATTTTGGAGAAATATTTTAAGACAAGAGCATTTCCTGCAGCACGATAGCGCTCCAGACAAAGGCCGTGGGCGAGCAATTGTGCGCGAACAGTAAATTCCCGAAAAACCATAAAATAATTGCCCCACTAAATATAAAGACCGTTCTCTTCCCCGCAGTGGCCTGTTCCGTAAGGAACATGACCCAGTAAGGAAACTAAATACATCAATTAATTATGTTCCGAGAATTACATTGTTTTGGTTTACACACACACACACACACACACACAGACACACACACTCACACACACACTTCGTGGTGTTGTGCATGGCATGGGGGCCTATCGATATCTTTGTCTTACAGTTATTAATTGTTGCTATTAAATCTTCATTTTCACAGCTGCCCGGCTATTATATCCTGAAAAAAGTTCACTCTGACCTGCACTGGCTTTGATCCGCACCATATAATCGTTTGAGTCGTATCATGTTCGTCCCGAGTGCAGTTATGAACAATAATGCGGCGTTTTATTACATCCAGCGGAAGTATTTATTTTTCACGAGAGACAAAGGAGAAAGAGACTCAGTCCACACGTATTTAGGTCCAGAGGAGAAACTCGCCACTCGGACTGACACCGAATAGCCTCCGAGCGCCGCTCTGTATCTGTGACAGGAAGGAAAAGGAGACGCCGCGGCTGCCCTATCACAATCAGATCAACTGTTCTAATAGCGGCGTGTATCCACTTGGCACGTACAAGGAATAATGGGTTTTGGAAGCACGTCAAATGTTGTTAGGAGATTCTTTTAAAGAGGATGAGAAGGAAGAGGAACGAGTATATATGCCAACTGCTGTGTTTTAAGATGAGCTGCAACAGAATGTTAACCATATGCATCTAGGATCCGTTGGTTACTGTGTTGTTAACATATTAACTGTACCCATATTTTGTCTTTTTTTAAATACGGTATATTTCCCCCCAAATCCAAAACATGTGTGGTTGGACTATAGGGTTGCAGATCTCTACAGGTACACGCCGGCCATGCTTATACTTTAACCATTATAAAAAGCTCAAGCTCAGCAAAATGAATAGCACATGCAGCATGAAGGCTTGGCACAGATGTGTTGCCTTATTAGGGCCCCTAGGAAGACTTGTGCACCAGAGAAATGTGGAGACTAAATACAAAACGGATCTAATCTCAAACTAACAGGAGTCGCATGCGAGAGAAGAGTCGAAGGACTCGACTTCGAGAATGTTTCTTGCCACAGAGAAAACTATTCCATCTCCAGCTTGTGTTGACAACAACTTTTTTTACCTGCTTGCATGCGAGGGGAGCTTGGAGACGAAAAGGTCCACGGCCATGACATTGGTCCCAACAGCGCCGCCCGGTGGCAGAGGAGAGAATAGTCCTGAGTGCAGCCGCCGCCACTAAAGTGATTCGAGGTGGATAAACCGCACGAGGGGGAAAGCCTCTCGAATGAAGTCAATGCAGCCAGCAAGCGAAGGATGCTCCTATCCGTCCACTCGCTGCCGTTGCTCTCGCCTCCTTGGTAACAGTTAATAACCTTGGGTCTCAGACGGTTTATTGCACTGCACTCCAATTGTACAAATGCCCCAGACTCAGACAGCTTTTATGGCCGCGTTGCTGCGGCAACGGGGAGGATGTCCCGTAATTAGGGACGGAATTCCAGCGCGCAGTAAAGGATGCGCAAGGCAAGGCCGGACTATGGCAGAGAGAGGCAACCATAAACTTCAGCCTCTCTTCCTGCGTTTATGGCCCTTTTGACTGTCATATATGAACGCCAATGCGCTGCGGCTAGCTCCCATAAACACCGTGATTACAGCAGAAAATGGCGACTCCTCGCCAAAGGAGACTGCTGTTGGAACAGTGTTTCCAAAGCCAATCAGCGTAATGAAAGCTTGCACACAACAGAACTACAGAGAGAAAGAGTGAAACACGAATAGAAAATAAATTGTATGGCGAAATACCAAATGTTTGACAACAAAAAGTTGATCTGCAGTGGTTCAATATAGTTATTTCCTTCAGATGGAACACAAGAGTCGCACAATATTGTTCATGGCTCGAAATATTGAGACATTTGGGGATGAACATAATTGCAGGACATTTGACAGCAGAGGTATTATACTTATTTTTTTAAGTTTATATCTATATTTAATATATCGAAACACATTTACATTTTAGAATATTGGAGAACAATTGGTGAAAAAAAGGTTAATTAGTATTTTGTAATTATGTATTAACTTATTTAAAAGGCTTAACATAAACATGTTTATGTGTGTGTCCCTCTAGGTTGGATAGTTCATTGTTTGAATGTATATATTTGTCAAATTTAAGCAGAGAATATGTGGATTTTGCGTGCATGCTTAACATGTTTCACATGTGCGCCATTTTATTCACCAAAAAGAAAAAGTTGGGGGAAACAAAAACAACGGAGACTTTTTTTGTCAATGATCTTTTCATTTGTTTTTTATTTGGAAATATAGTATAATACACAATTGGGCATACCTAGCAATTGATTCAATGCAATGACCCTGACCAGCATTGCCCTGTTACCACACTGGAAAATGTAGCTTTTTTAAAATCTTTGTCAGATAGCAAGTACCAAAGGATCACGAGTAATGAAAAAAATATTCTGTTATGTGTATCAATATCAGACCAAACAGGCCCGCTGCATACCTGTGTGCATATGTTGGACCTGTACCTCAGTGCAACTGCATAGGATCCAGTGGACAAGCTTATCTCTCTGGTTTGGGCCTGCATTATCAATACTCGACTGATAGTCTCCAAAAAAATCCCAAAAGACAAAATGGATTCGGGTGTTGAAATATACGCAACATATAAATACGTATAGCCCTCATTCTGCAGGCTATACTGGAAAGACGACAAAAGGTCAGCCCAGACTCAACACGGAATCCCAATAGCCTGCTCGTAATAATGGACTTCGACTTGGTTAGCCATGGCATCAAAGGAGATAGTAAACGAGTGGCCACACAATAAATAAGCACACAAAACATAATCACATTACATTCTCATCCGTTTGAACTCATTGTTTGGTCACACCAATATAATTTCAGTTATTTAAGTACATAGCCACCATCGTCCAAAAATCCACAATTTTTCTGACTTTAAAAACAGAAAGAAAGTTAAAACAAAATATTTTGATTACAAAATACACGGGGCCAGTCAATTAGTGACTAATTTCTGTTCGCGAGAAAGGAAGATAAACAAGGCGTCTGTGAATCACAATAATATTAACAACAAATCTTTTTCTACATTCTCCTCAAGAGAGTTTGAGGAGTGAAATCAAAGTCCACAGCCTGGCTGAATTCATTGTTCATTCTGTCGGTAATTCCCATCGCAGGATACTGTTGTCCTCGAACTTGGAATCAAGCATTGAGCAGTGTCGCTGCTGTCGCGGCCAATGTGGTGCACGACGTCACCGGAGAGTCAGTCTGTCTGTAAACGCGGTCGGTCCCACAGCGCAGGACTTAGGAAGCTGTCACGGGGCTCCTGTGGCCCCTAAAGCAGAGGGTTGGACGTGTAGTAATGTAATCGATCTCTGTTCAGTTTCTTCTCCTTCATGCGACGGTTCTGAAACCAAATCTTCACTTGTCGGTCGGTGAGGTTGAGCATCCGAGAGAGTTGCAGGCGTTTCTCCTTGTTAATGTACACGCTGAAAAAGAATTCTCTTTCAAGTTCTCTGATCTGATATTTGGAATAAGGGCACCTTTTTTTACGGGTCCTCTGTCCACCTGGAAGGCACACAAAAGAAAGTGTACTTGTCAGAAAAAATATTAACATTTCAAATTAGCCCTGACTATGTAACACATAGATTTATACATCCTGGATGTTGCCGCATGAGTGGATTTCCTCAACACAAAGCATTAATAGCATATTTCATATTTCATGATTCCAAGTGTCACAAAGGATATTAAATTACACTGGAACAAGTACTAAGCCATTCGTCCTGGTTCGCTAGATAATAGGTTATAGCTTTAACCTTTTTTTAGCAAACGAAAACAATATGCTCCCTTTTAAACATTAGCAAATATCAACAGGGAAAGGAGACCATGCATTAGACCGTTTTAATAATAATATTAATAGTAGTAGTAGTAGTAGTAGTAGTAGTTGTAGTAGTAGTAGTAGTAGTAGTAGTAGTAGTAGTAGTAGTAGTAGTAGTAGTAGTAGTAGTAGTAGTAGTTGTTGTTGTTGTAGTAGTTGTAGTAGTATAGTTGTAGTCGTAGTAATAGTAGTGGTATAGTTTAAAAAAACACAAAGAGGTAACTCTAAATGGGTCGATGATGGCTTTAACACAAGAGCTCGTGCCCGCTAAACCTTAAACCCTCATTACATGCAAATGCTGCTCAGTGCTCAGAAACCGTGAAACAAGCACGTTCATAACGCATGGAATTAACGCGTGGAAACTTATACAAATTCACATTGATAACCATGGGTGCTTTTTGGTAACGTCGGTGAGTGTTGCAGAAAAAACCCACCAGCCTCATGTCTTTCACGGCCAATTTCAATTCCAAACACGTGATCCTGCAGTTTATAAGAAAGTTGTGTTGGGGGTGGGGGGTCTACAGGCCCTCTATAAACCTTATATGCTTATAAAACAGCATATAAAAAATTTAACAGCAGCGCGCAAGATTGCAAACTTTCTCTCATAACCGAGGCGCTGACTTTAATACGTACTGCTGCTGCTGGATTTCTCCTCACTGTTGCCGGAAGATAACTGCGGGCTGCTCGCCTCATCCCGCTGCTCCTTCGCCTCCGCGTCCCTGCCCGACGGTTCGTCCTCCGGCGCCGAGCTGGGCTGCTTGCTCGTCGTTTTGTCCCCTGAGTAGCCGTGCGTGGAGGAGCTCTCCGACGCGTTCCCGTACGTCGTTTCGTAAAACTGGTCGAAGACTTGAGGCAGCACGCCGTTTCTACCCACGTTACCGTAGAAGTTGCTGGATGCGGAGCTGGCGCTCGTATGGTGGTGGTGATGGTGGTGGTACGCGGCGGCGGCGGCTGCGGGGCTGTTTTTACCGAACATGTCCCCTACGACGGCAGTTTGAGCCGAACGATAGTCCCGGTGCACCATGTCCTCCGTGGTGGGGTAGCCGTGGGGCAAGTTTCCCCGGTGCGGCCATTTACCAGACGCTTCAATGGCTGCATAGTCCCTGAACGTTACCTCTCTGACGGGTTGGACCTGCGGCAGGTTAGATGAGTAAGAGTATGTCATGGGGCGGGTGGACGGGGTCTGGGATAAAAACGAGGGAAGACCGGAGAAATCAGCCCCCGTCGACACGTAATAAGTGCAGCTGGGCAAATACATGTTCGATCCGACGGGGACCCTTTCGTCAAAATCCATCATCGTAGTTCACCCTCTTCTATAACTCTTTGTTGGGGTTTGAATCCTCTATAACCGCCCTGAACATGGCTCTGAAGCGCCGTGCCTCCTGCCTCTTTGAAGCAAGTTCGCCAAGCAGACATTTGGAGACGTATAGGCTGACGTGGAGAGCCATCTCCATCCACTCTACGGAGGAGGAGGTCACGTGACCACACGGCAGAAATTGACAGATTTTCAGGCTGTGTATATGCGTGTGCGTGCCTGCTTGTGTGTGCGTGTAGGTGTGTGTGTATGTGTGTGAGAGTGTGTTGGGGGGAGGGGGGTGTTGCGTTTGAAGAGAAGAGAAAGAGTGTGTGTATAGTGTAAGAGGCTGCTATTTGTCCTAAAGCGTGGCATTGTTGCTTTATGTCGGCTTAAATATGAATTCCTTAACATAACGTCAGAGGGAGACAACTATGGTGGTTTTAAGAGCGATGTGGTATTTTAATCGAAGTGTTAGCTCGAATATTATTATCAATTTCCCAGATCTGCTTTTCCACACTGTGTCCTGAAAAAAATATTGTTTTGGCGCACTTTAAGCTTTTCTAGTTTTTCTTGTTTTGGAGTTATGTACACAATGCGCGTAAAAGAGTCTGCAAGATAACATGTCCAAACCCTACCTGACAATAACATGTGCATTGACAACATTGACCTGAATTGGAGGAAGGAGACAACCAGCTTATCTTTAAAGTCTGCGTTTAGAAACCTCTTAGTCATCATCATTTGTTTACAATATAGCATTTGGCCCAGTGGGCATTTGGTTATCAGGGTCATGTTCAAAGTAGCGGCTAATGTTTCAACAGGCTACAGCCTTGTGTTAGTAACAGTAGCTTAACACAGACCAAACTGAAATGTTGACTAAATAAATACAGGACAGGATAGTAATATTCAGAGTGAACATAATACATATTTAAACCTGGCAATAACATGTTGGTGGCCTGAGAAACCTTAGACCAATAAACGGTCAAGTTTAGAGCAATACATATGTTATTATTATATTTGGTATTTACGAGTGAGTGAGAGTAAAAGAAACGACACACCTCAGACGAAGAGGCTAACTGAGGAAAATGCTCAAGAAATGATCATAATTTCAATAGTCAAATGTAACAACTTTTATAATATAACACATTGATTATATTTCGGAATTATTCTCATCATATTTCTCTAGTTTGTCTCATATTTAATGGAGGCAACAACAGCTCCAAACATCGCCAAATTCAACTTTTACGCACATATTTTTCTGTTCGTGTTGGTACGAATGTGGAGCCAAATGTGCGTCGTCCAGTAAGAAGACCGATTCATGAAATTTAGAAATGACTTTATGAATGAATGAATTACTTAATATTCATCAAAACCTATTTTGTATTTGTATTGCCCCTAAGCATCTATACAATTGCGAAAATACCAACACATGCTCATTATAAAAATGTTCTTAACGGATCATGTTGCAATATTTCAAAATACCTGCAGCTGTATTTCACAGTTGTATAGCTCGAAATGTGCGTGCGACATTTTCTTTCAAATCCTGATTATGAATAACGTGTGTTATTGTCCGACAGAAATTCGTAATGTGTGAATGTATAATTTCTCCGGAAGCTAAGGCAAATTCAGATTAAAGTGGACAATTATCTTTTTCAAATGAATGGATTTGGGATTTTTTTAGATTAGGTAAACATGTCGCAGTGCACATGACTGTCTGCTCCGAGGCCACCGTGCAGCTTGATTTGGAGAGGCTGCAACTTGACTCTAATGTGCTGTGAATAAGAGACCTGAGCTAGGATTAAGACCGCCGCGGCTGGCCTGGCCCCACAGCCCGCTGGGCACATTCGGGTCCAAGGAGTTCCTGATGGCACATGTGAAACACAACCTTACAATTTCACACACTAAGACTCTGCAAGCGCAAATAAACGCAATACGAGTCTATCAAAACAGAAAGAAAGAAAAAAATCATGCATGTTTTTTTGCACCGTCCTGCTAGCAAGCTATTTTATTTGATAAATTGCAGGGGCACAAACAACTCCAGCGCCTTTGCGACCACATGCTCCGCCTCTCAGTCCATTCGGACACATTCTATGACTTGTGCTGAAGCTTTTAAGGTGTAATTGAGCACAGGATGCCCAGGAAAACCAAAGCCTGCTCTGGACAGACCTGCATTTTTATAGCTGCTATAGTATTCTGCTGCGTTTTTTCTCTCCCCGGCCAGACAGACACCACAAAACAGGCGTGAGAGGAAGTTGCCACCAACGCGGACTCAAAGTCAGCAGCTGGATTTTAAACGACGTAGAACCATAGCATGTCTGTAAACCACTAAGGTAAGATGTCGGCTGGCAATAAATACACGCTTTTTTCTAAACATTTTGGCTAAACAAATGTAAACAATTAGTTCAATAATAATGACACGCGTAACACAAATAAATAAAAGCCAATTGTTATATGTCCAATGTGTTTTGTATTTGTGTTCCAGCTTGTGCGTGTTTTGGTCTTCACAACTGCTGTCTGGCGCTGCGTAAAGGCTCTCAAAGCCAAAGCTTTGTCTGTACGGTCGACTTCAAGTTCGGGGGAGGGAGAGGGTCTTTTACAAAGAGCAAAGGGCCCTCTGTGCCCCGGATGGAGTTCCTTTAATTGCTTCTACGTTTACGCAGACTTTAGGTTACAAGAGTATACTCGATAATGTGAATCTCTAACTCGGAGCTGAGTCCAGCGAATCTCACCTTCATACACATAGTGCACCACCAGAGATATATAGGGCTTAGTTGAGCTTTTATAAGGTACAGGTATATATTTTAATTTAGCAATAGTAAACCACTTATTATTACTCTTAGTATTTGGGATAATTGCTCTCATCAAAACGTATTGTGTTTATAATACGTTGACCGTGACAATATTCAGGTAAAATCAGATTTGGACAAACAAGGACACATGGAGCCTGAAAGATAAACATGAATGCACTGACTGGTGGTCATATGACCACGAACGACTATGGAGGAGAGTTGACATGGAGATAAAGATAATCAGTATTTACTCAGGGACACTGTTTTTAATGGCCTTTACGTGAAGAGAAGAGCTTTACTCCGTCTCGAATTCCTGCTGTTTTCGTACACTTTAGTAATATAATTAGACAATAATTAGACGGAAATCTAAAATCAAACAATTATATAATATAAATTCACAGACATTAACCCAGCATATTTCACTTTAAATGAAGTGTATAGCTTCCTGAGCGATAGAAGCGCAGTGTTTGTGTCCATGAGACGGACACACCAAGCCGTGTGCCATAAAACCTTGTTAGACAACAAGTAAACAATCAAGTGTGGGGAGGATCTGAAAGTACAGTTTAACGTCAGGTAGGGCTTCGGGCTGTAAAACAGGCTAAATAGGCGCCTGCAAGTGTCCTGCAGAGAAACCTCCTGTAGTTTAAGTCTTCAAGTGAAATAAAAAGCCCCGAGCTTTACAGGAGGTTTTTTGTTTTCATTTTATGGTGGAAAACTGGGCCACCACACCTGCCCCTCAAAGCATCTATTGACTCTAATCTCCATCTCAAAGTGAGAACAAGGTCTGGAGCACAGTGTGCTCAAACGGGAGTCCGAAAAAATACACAGTGTGACACAATAACAAGACGGGTACCATGTGACCGTTTGATGCACAATTATACACATATTCAATGAGCACAACAAGGAACTTCAACATGGAGGCGCTTGGTGCACGTGCACACTGGACAGTGGTCGTCGTACAACCCAAACACAACTATTAACTCCTGAATAGATGTAGAATTTTCAGACAAAACATCCTTTGAAAATCTATATTGGCGCGTTCATGTTTACTTAAAAAAATAAGAAGCGTTTTCTAACTTCAATGAGATGGTCTTGGTTCAGCTGTTGTGTGTCTGGATACACTGATACAACTCTGGAGTATAGGGGGGGATTATAAAACCATGAGACTGAAACACGAAACAATCACAGCACTTAGTGGCGAACAAATGAACGAGGTGCAAAAAAATATATACATACATATATATCTGTATATTTGAACCTGATTCGGCGAACAACTGTTGATTTATCCACAGATGAAAGAAATGTGGGCCGACAGCGATGGCGACGACAGAGGGCCAGGCGGACCACACAGGCATGCAGGGAACTGACCAACTCCATGGTCAACGGGAGCACCTCTGACTCACCAGTGGAGACTCACAATGCTGGATTGGCCTGTAGAGGGTATCCTGGGAAACGAGGCGTCAGCAGGAGACATGGACAAAAGGACTTACACTGCACTTCAGTGGGGGATAAATGCAATTTTACAAAGGAAGAAGAGATAGAGAAGAAAATACAGACAGACTCAAATGTAAGTGTACTGTTAGGGCTTCATCTTCATTTAAAAAAGGAAGCCACAATGTAGAAACTATAGGCCATGGCGTCATGCCTCGTCTTTATTGCGCATTAGCTGGTGGCTGAAAATACAGGAAAGATATAGCACAATTGGAAAGGGAATTATGTGCACATGCTCAAAAAGTACATTTTCATAATTCTAATAATAAGTAATGATAAAAAAGAGTATAAATTAAGCATGTGAATAGTAGGTTTATTATTTGAAGGGTGTTTTTCGTCTCTTGGTTAATTTTAAGATTTACCTTCTACTAAGAGTCTCTCCTCTCGATATTTAGTTGGTTTTCAGCATATTATAAACAATAACATAATAATAAATCGTATTATATATTTAGCAGTCGCAGCTGACGTGGCATTTGTAATTAAGTCAAACCAATCCGACACAGTATTTCTCTCAGAAGAAATGCGCACGCCATTGCGTTTTCTCATCTTCCAAAATAGTATTTATTTGTTCATTGTGTGAAAATATCGTTTAACAGTCATGTGGACTTACAGTATTTACTCTTCGCCAGCTAAACAGGGTTGTTTTGAACCACGAACTTCAACGAAGATGTCGCCACAGAATTACATGTTTCCTTCATGTATACCTTATGAACATGCACAATTATCAACGAGGAACAAACCTCATTGTTTTGTTCAAATATGTAAACTGATCCAGGTTCTTAAAAAGGGTTCAAACTCACGTTTAAAAAACATAATTGATCTTTAGTTCAACTATACTGACCTATAGTTTACTCGGGAAAAGCCCCTACGCATTTATTGTTGGACTATTGCGGAGAGAAGACACGAATTTGAAGCATCTGCAGCGTTTTAAAAACATTTTCAAAGAAAGATTTCTACATCTCCCATATCGCTTTTGGTAAACACCTATCGATAATTCAATTCAATTAAATTCCGTATATTTCATAGCCCGATATTACACATTACGAATTATCCTGCTTGATAAGGAATAGTCTTACACTTGTATATGTAGTCGTTGTTATCAACGTGAAATATCTTTGTTCTTCTTGAGAGAATTGCTAAAGAATGGCAAACAAAACCGACCGCCTGCCTCCACTTTAATCCATGACTCAATCCAAAATGTGTGTCTTTCCTTCAAAAACATATCTATACACCCTTCATGAATTAACACAGTACATTTTATGTATTAATATTTCAAACCGCACGAGACCAGGACAGGAACAGCCCGTCTGATGAAGTAAACGGGTGTTCACGTAATCTCGGTCAAAAAATCCTATAGGCCTATTGACCGAGATTACGTTTTTAACAAATGTCTGCTCAGATTTTTGTGGTGTATTACGAGATTATCTCCCAAATGTGTTCTTTCAATCTTGACCAGAGCTGTATTGTTGAGTGGCTGAAGGTTGCAGGCCGCGCCACCATTACGGACACCGCGAAGGTCAATGTAAAGAGCAACGCTGTTGGCCTGTCTGTGTTCACCCAGACACCCACCGCGCTCATGACCGATTCACTGATCAAAACACCTCAAAACGTTTCAGTTTATTTGATTATATTGAGTTTTGGCCTAAATATTAGCCTTCATACAGACTCTGAACAAATTGTATTTAATTATTTGACGAATATAACCGTAACTTGATTATTTCTTTAACAAAAGACTATTTTCACTGTTAATGTCCGACGGAATCGATTAGTCAAAATGAGGTATCCTTTATGATAGTTTAAAAACGCCTTTAACAGAACAGTATTTCCTTCTGACTTTACCACAGCACTTACTTGTGCTTAAAGCAAATAATACATGGGAATCTATGTAGATTTTTAATAAAGTGGAGAATAGGTTAATTGAACCATGTCTGAAAATTGAATTAACTGTAATTCACTATTTTTGCCTTAGTGTGGCGGCAGAACTCCAGTTTTCCACAGTCCCGATGTGCTTACCCATAGACATTAGGAGGAGGAGGAGGAGGAAGAGGGGGAGGAGGAGGAGGCGTGAGAGGCGGAGCATCGTGCTGTGTGTTTTGGACTACCACTCTGCGTGTCATAGTGGAGGCGGGACCTCGAGCATTGTTTTGGTCTTCACAAACCAATAGATTGCTGCTTTGCTCGATTGCAGCCAATGAACGGCCTCGCCATCACGTGACTGCAGCCCATTTCCGCTCTGAAACTTCCGCATTTCCGGTCGAGTGTTTTTGGACTACAAGACGCCCTGAGCAGTCAGACATCACACATTTATCCCATCTCTGAATTGATTGTGTAACACGTGCGCGCCCCGCCGTGCCTACGTCAGAGGACGTGTGACCAGGGCGGCCACGCTGCATTCCGTGCTCGGGAGCGTATCTGTTTCACATTTATGTGGTGTGTCTCTCATCAGCCAGCTGGCCATGTATAGATATCATAAACACCAGATATGAGACGGCTAACTATTTTAGAAAACCCTTCAGCCTTAAACCGACTGTGTGAATAATCCCTAATCATGTTTGTTTACGTTAATTAATTTACAGATTATTTACAAAACTGAACCAAGGAGGCTTTTGAACTATGAAAAGTAAATGTAGCTCTTATTACGAGAATGTTAGACATGTTCAAAAACAAGACTGACTAAAATGAGATATATAAAGTTTAAATAAATAAAAAACAGAATATGTAGCCGAGATACACTAACAGTCACAATTTGTTTTAATAACAACAACTATGACAAATAGTACTAACAATTGGATTAATAATACTTAAAGTAGCCACATAATTTATCATCCAGGTTCTAGATAAGGATTTATAGATGTATTTATTTAATAAAAAACATAATTAGCCTTCCATGCTATATATTTTGTAGTAGGTGAAGTTATTCACGTTTAGGCTTGTTAGAACATGCAAAGCAAAAACTAAAACATATTATAAATGACAATAACGATACAACTTGTGTAAGAGTATAACCTACAGGCATGTGCGTTTTCTATAGTTGCGAAAAAGAAATAAAAATAGACATATCAGCCATGGGCTACGTGATTGAAATTATTAAAAGAATACAAACTGTTCCATCTAAAAAAAAATCAAATCAGTTACATCGCCAAGTAAATCAGGCAGCCGAACAGGTGTGAAGGTCAGCTAGAAGAGCTGGAGCTCCGAATGAGGAGAGACTTGCTTGGACAACTGACTGCAGTAGGATTGAATCACATTCAGTAATGCAGCCAAAACAAGCCTTGTGGGAAGTTGCGTTTTTGGTTGCACTTAGTCATTCAAAATGAAAATATTTTAGAACAAGCAAATATTCACACAAGCCACCATGTGAGTGAACAACGATGCCGCTGGGCACGCCGTCAATATTGTTCTAGTACAAGCACATGTTTGCTTCTACAACACAACGAAATTAAAATGTATTCTGATTAAATTATATTACATTAAAAGTGCAATTCACCTATAGTGTTGGTACAGCGCAGGTGTTTTCCAATAGTGGCCATTTTTTAAGTGACGTGTTTCCATAAAAAAACATTTCCAATCATTTCGATATATTGTACCAAATTAACATTCAACATTACATCAATACATTTTAACAATATATCGTTCGCGATTAATCCAATATCAATGGAACGTTTCCAGAAATTGTAAAAAAAGAAATATAATTATTTATATTGCATTGTGACATTTGTCAATAGGCCTTTGGATATTTACGCACTGCTGTGCTGTAGGCCTGGCTTAAAGGAGGAACACAATAACGCGGTTGAATGCTTATTAAAGTTGACTTGTAATGTCATGCAACATATCGACACGGTGGCATCTGTCATTTAAAACGAGTTCCCTACATTTTGTTAAATGCTGTTAAAATCTAGGTTTTCGGGCTGATAATTTTCTTTGAGCAGAAAAATGATACAATTATAACAACTTTAAACGTAAATGTAAAATATCTGCATCTCAGTAAAAACAACCCATTGAGGCAATGTAGGCATAACTAGTCCATCAATTTACTTAAAGCGTGACTTGTATTTCAAAGAAACTTCTAATACGGATATTACTTTTAACGTGAAACAAAAGCACAAGGACATATTTGGAGAAAGAAAGTACACAAGTTCACTTTAACACCCTTCAATATTAAATTTCCTTGTAAATATTCAAGTGATTAATTGACATGTCACAGTCATTGCGAATGAATCAGGGGAAATATGTTTTGAGTTTAAGAGGCTTATATTTTTATTAATTTAAACAACAATGTTTCTGCTATACACGGGCGTCT
Source organism: Pseudoliparis swirei (assembly GCF_029220125.1). Lineage (NCBI taxonomy): Eukaryota > Metazoa > Chordata > Actinopteri > Perciformes > Liparidae > Pseudoliparis > Pseudoliparis swirei. Next base: position 12,686,156 of record NC_079388.1, read on the forward strand.
GTTTATCATGGTCACTGTCTCAGTCGTAGGCCAACTAGTTAGTTAATTATTATATAATTCAATTAAAATAAAATGGTTATTATTAATATCATTATTACCATGGACATTATTATTATTTTTATTCAGTACATTTTGTAAAGCGCTATGACCATTGATAATCCCTTTGGGTATGATCTCAGTATCGCCGCTAGATGGCAATGTCCGCCTATATTTCAACACAAATCAGCCACAACTGACTAGTTCCCTCCTTTGCCAGAACAGGACTCAAGTACACATTGCAAATATCGGACTTATACAATTTAAATGTTCCGTAAGTATCTTCTTCTGGATAGAAAAAGCTGTTACTTAAACAGCAAAATGGCCACAAGATACCATGTACACCATAGTTGTGTCATGCAGCAGAAGTATGGGCCTTAAAACTGTATTTAAAATTGCAGCGACAACGGAGGAGCAATTTAGCCAAAAAGATTAAATAAAACCAAACTGAGGTATGATCGTGTCATGCCATGAAAGAGATCCATGTTCAACATAACAAGATAAAGGTCAACAAAGTCCGTATTTTATTGGGACGGACTTTAACACCGACATACTGGACTCACACACAAATAACCTGGATAACAAGCCGGAATTTACTTTATGTACAACCACATGAATACGCACACATTATAAAAAGATATGATTGACATGATCACATATCGCGAACGATTATCTAAGCATTATAATAAGAATTGCACCGTGGATTGCATGTGGGGCACGGGTTCATATGATAAGACCAAACTTCATACAAGCTCAGCATGTGAGTTAGGTTTTAAAAAAGGAAGCCGGTAGAGATTAATATTTAACATTTCCAAGGTCCAAATCCCTAACACCATCACTTCCTGTGAATCTTCGCAGTTTTATCACCGTCGATAAAGTTGCAGATAAAGGCGTAGCTCGGTGGCGCACACCTCTCTGAACTGGGGTCTGTGTTCCTGTGTTGAGTGAGCATGTCGAGAAAAACAAAACTTACACAAAAAAGAAATCTCAAAAAATGCAGCTATATATATTTTCTCTTTTTTTTCCTCCATGCTCCTTAATCAAAACGCCGTTTTACAGCAAGTGGCAGGAGGGTCCAGCATTCATCAGAGGCCTCAGACATTTTGTTCCAGAAGCTCCGGGAAATTATTTGGTAACATAGAAATGAATCATGTTCAGTCAGGAACGAGTGTTGGTGTCCATGAGTCCAAACGTGCGCGTGCAAACACATATGTTTACGTTTGTGTGGGTGTGTGCGCGTGTGTGTGTGTGCGTGTGTGCGTGCGTGTAGGTGTGTGTGTGTCTGTGTGTGTGTGTGTGTGTGTGTGTGTGTGTGTGTGTGTGTGTGTGTGTGTGTGTGTGTGTGTGTGTGTGTGTGTGTGTGTGTGTGTGTGTGTGTGTGTGTGTGTGTGTGTGTGCGTGTTTCTCCCACAGATAGCCTATTGTCCGTAATAATAAAAAATAAAAATAAATAAACTAGCTGGGTTTCAATTTGTGGACAACTTTCTTCTCCTTTACTCGTCTGTTCTGAAACCATATCGTGACCTGTCTCTCGGACAGGTTGGTCTGGGCAGATATCCTCCTCCTTTTGTCCTTCGTGATAAATTTATTGGCGGCGTACTCGCGCTCGAGTTCCTTCAGTTGCACCTTGGTGTATGGCACGCGCTTCTTTCTTCCACGTCGATAAGAGCCAGACTCTCCTCCGGTGTGGGACACCGAGTCTGAAAACAAAGAGAGACAATAAGTTGTTATGAGCTGCTTCTCAACAAGTGGTCCAATTTCACATTTAACTCTCTGGATGCATTTTTCCTATCAATACATTGATATTTGCGTATTACTGAGCCACACGTTTCCACTGTCTATACAATCTAATCCAGTCTTTCAGGATTTGCAAAGGGGAGTGAAGTGTTATAGAAGAATACAGGTCGAATATACGGATGACTACCCTGTTACAATGACGGCTGATTCATTCAAATATATAAGAATAGTCATGGTTGGGAAACATAAGAAAATAAATAAACGCTGAGATTATTTATTCACTTTTAGGTAAAGTCAAGATTTGATTTCCATTCCACTATTTGATTTTATCAGTTCAATAATTTGGTTACAACGCTATTTGTTGTGCCGTTTGTTCTCCAGTTTGGCAGCAACTGACATTTCAAACCTTGTATGTGTGCTCACACATTAACATGCCAAGCAGCTCGGTCCTGAAACGGCTGGACCTTTAGGGATGTATAGCCTACCTTGTATGGAGGACTTCCACATGTGGCTCGGCTGGGGCTGCTCCTTGGCGCAGTAAACCTGGCCGTTCCAGCCGTTGGCGGCGAGAGTCCACGGCTGGTAGGTCTCCATAGGTAGCAGGGACTCGTGTCTGGCCTCGGACTGACTGAGAGTTGGCACGACAGGGACGTCCAGGTAGCTGGGCACAGGTTGGTAAGGGCCTGTTGAGTAGGTCGGATAAAAAGCAAATTCCTTTGCCCGGGAGGTGAAGTCGTCGCTCGAGGCAGACGTGTCCATGTATTTCTCTCCATACGCGGAGGGGGGCTGCGCTCCACAGGGCTTAATGCTGCTGTGATGCGACATTCGGCACGGATAATAGCCGCTACCGAAGTATCCATATGGCAACGACGCGCTGGAGGAATTCTGAGCTGCAGAGCAAGGACTGCACTGTTTCACTGGCTCGCCCATGCCGGAGGGGGGCACGTCGCTTGACGAATAAGCCGTGCTCGGTGCCAGGGACGCGGGGTGCGCCATCAGATTTCTACACTGGTTCGCCGCAAAGTTGCCACCAGCAAAACCCTCCATGTTCTTGACTTCATCGGAACCTCCGCCGTTGTCGTAGAGGAACATCACCGACGGGTCGACCCAGCGAGGACGGAGGAGCAGTGACGTTGTCATAGCACGGCATCCAACATTGAAGCTTCTGGCTCTTTTTTAAAAAGCACAGAGACTGAGAAAAGGAGATACTGGTTCCCAGAGAGTAATGCCACTCTGACGCGCACAAGAGCGCAGGGGTGGCGCCGCCATTGGCCCAGATGTTGTCACGTGACCAGGTTATGCAAAGAGGACGGTAAACATCACCCTGTACAGATAATTAAATGGAGAAAAATGCGGAGGAGTAGGGTGACCATATAGTAGAAAGGGATTGGTCTTCACCGTGTTTGATTCTAATGATATGTATGTTTCTTTATTATAATAAAGTAAGACACACGTAAGAGCTTAATATTTTATTTACATGAGCTTATATTTCAGAATCGCACATTATTTATTAACACAACAGAGGGATACATAATTTAATTGTATGTCTGAAACTCAAAAAAGGGTCGATTATTAAAAAGTGGGCAACATTTAAAAAAATGCCTCGACACATATTTAACTGATATGGAGAGCCTTTTGGCCTTTACGCACGCACACTGCCATCCTTTGTCTGCTTCGCTATACACGATATCCTCCCACATACATTTAATAAAGGAGATTCACAGTTATGCAAACAATATTCCATTGTCTTGTGTGGAAATGTTGTACACGCTACAAGGAATTGAACACGTTCTACAAGGAATTGAACACGTTCTACAAGGAATTGAACACGTCCTGCCGCCCTCTGATGCATCGATACAATCGTATGCTATTCTTGTCCGTCTGTCCCAAACAACACATTCAGTGGGATGTAGAAACAAAAGTCGTCACATTTTACGCAATTTAATTCAACCATTCAAATGTTTAAACACAGTCAGGCAACCCCATTTTAAATAACTCCAGATCCATTTCAGATAAAAACAAAGAAAAGTGATGTAACATCCTGGTTTCAGTGCATGTTTAAGTCTCTAAAGTCTTCCGACATGTGTACAATATGAAAGAGAGAAAACAGCTCTGGACTCGGCAGTGTGTGCATGTTTTGATATAGGGGGTAGACGCGGCTGGAGGCCAAGGTCAAGTTGAAAGTTGCTGTCTAGCCATCCAGCCTGCCGGGCTATTCAGGCTTTAAAGGAACCGTCTGAGGCTTGAAAAGAGCGGAAGAGGGGTAAGAATTCCTGTTCCAATGAAAGCGATTGGATGACGTTAACTTTTACTATTTTGTTTTCTCCACACTTTTTCCTCACAAACTAGTCTGTACCCGCTTCACTTGGGTGGTGCTTATTGTGTATTCCAGCGTTGGAAATATTACTGGAATGTTGCCGATTTTCATTTGAAGATTTTTTTGGAGGTGTTTTTGGCAGATACGTGTGATGTGATCTTGATCCCTGAAATGAGGGGACAGGATAAGGTGTGCGCGCGTGTGTGTTGGAGTCCGTGCATGTGTGCGTGCGCAGGTGTGTGTGTGCGTGCGTGTGTGTGTGTGTGTGTGTGTGTGTGTGTGTGTGTGTGTGTGTGTGTGTGTGTGTGTGTGTGTGTGTGTGTGTGTGTGTGTGTGTGTGTGTGTGTGTGTGTGTGTGTGTGTGTGCTCTGCAGCTCTGTATTTTCAACCATTCTCTCTCCGTCTATTCTGTGCAGGAGGAAATGGACCTGGTGAAGTGGAGCCTTCACTGGATTTGTTATCTGAGCTTCAACATCCATTGATTTCGGCCCATTTGAGTGTAATTATTGGTATTTGATCTGCTATTCAAGGTTAAACATCAACTAAACAGAAGCTGCCACTCAAGTGCGTAAAACATGGATGCAGACGTTTAGTTTCCAGCCCACAGATTGAAAGTGTAAATTAGAAGAAAAAAATATTTTGTCTCATCCGCTTCCATTGATATGTCAAAAGCTAAACTGCAATGCAGTAAACCTAAACACAAAACGTAAACAACATATCAGGTAATTTTGAGTGATACGGAAATAGAACAGAAGTATAAATCATAAACAATTGCAAAGCCTACAATGATCGACTGTGAACATTGTTAGCTAAATGTTGATCAAAGTTATAGCGATCCAAAATCTTGTGAACCATTTGTGGTTTTGTGTTGTCTATTGGCGCACGGGAGAAAAAGTATACTTTGGAAATTAAAACCAATGTGTCCTAACAAAGTAAACAATAGTAATATTATTGCGTGGGATCAAAGATGAATACAGGTGGTGTGTGTTGTATCCACACACATGTTGAAATGTAGGTCACATAATGTTCTGTGGGGGGAGGTGCATCCTTTCTTGAATACAAGCATAGTGTATTTCACACTAAATACATTTCTACACATCTGGAACTGTCTTATTTGGTATTTGTGTTAGTGTAAGTACTTTGATCGAGGTGATGTATCTAAATAACAAAACTATTATTTTGTTATAATTTAAGATCATGCTGGGTGTTTGATTAAATAAATATAAAAAATAACTAATTAATACAAAGCCGGTTGAGGAACAGTTTTTAAACAGATGATTATATCACATTTGAGGCTTTATTATAACGTTATCACTCTATAATAACAATTGAGTGTTACTTTTGAAAAAATGCTAGATAGCACATAAGCTATTGTTTGGGTTCACATTGCTAAATATCTCCCTTTTCGCATTTGTATTGCAAAGACTGTACTGTTCAATAATTGTTAAGCAAATCAAGGTCGGTTGAACATCTTCCAACGTATATGCAATCATTTTAATAAATTAATTCTGAATTTCCGGATTTCTTTCGCGTTTTCAAATAAATCCACTGAAACTGATGAGAGTCGGCAGGAGGAGCCTCGACGTTATCATACAAGGACAGCTTATTAAATCATTCTGCAGCTACATGTAGCAACAACAATGAGTCATGGACTCGCCTGTGGCGCTTTCCTTGATGTAAGAAAACCGAGCTTCGCAATAAATAAAGTGGCGTTAATGATTAACGGTTCTTCAGGTTGTCATGTTATATGTCGACTTTTATTTTGAGCCCTTCCTCTGTATCCGTAAGATAGCATCGGGCCTTTTGGTTTGGATATCCTTTAGGGATGTTTTTTCATTCACAGATCGTCCATGTTTGATTCAGGTTCAGATCATTTGATCCTGAACTACTTAACCAGCCCTACAGTCACAACAAGCCCGCGCCATAGGCCGCCGGCGTGCACATGTGGTCAGTCCAGACATGAGACATCCCCAAGTACAATGGACACAGACACTTCACTGAGCTGCGCACACATTGTCCCGCCAAGTAGATTTCACCACGCAGTTCGACCTAATACACACACTTGAGAAGACAATTATTGAGTTGGCATTGAATTATTGTTCGGTTGTCTGAAATATGTGGAAGATAGCAGTGATCCGAAACAATGATTTTAAATCCTATTTTAAGTAATAAGTTTCAATTGAGGTAACTAAATATTGCGCAGCGCGAGAGAGAAAGAAAACTTTTATTCCACGGCCTACGCGCCTGAAGCCTACGTCTATTCAGCTATGGGCAGCTATAAATTCGTAAATATCGTTAATAGTATAAAGTGTGTTATAAAAGAGTGCTACTAAGACGAAATGCATGTTGATGACACATGTTTAAAGTAGCCGGCTGTCAAAAGTTGTCAAAGCATAATAACCTATATGTGTTTGTGGTCACTGCAGTGAACCACAGAGCGGTCACATACTTGACTTTTCCATATTTTCTGGACTGTCGCCTGACGTGTGATTATGAAGTATTGCATAAAAATAAAGAAAAAAATATGGACACATGTCATCCTCGGACACATATTCTGGAACCCGACGAGAGGTTTGATGCCAACTGGAAGGTTGAGGCGCTTTTGATGGACACGCTCGTTGTCCGTTTCAATTCATCCAGCAGAAGGCTAACATATTGTGTTAACTGCCTGCTGAAGATATGACCACGAGCTGCATGTGAAATCATTTATTGGCAGAGAAGAACCACGCAGATACAAATGTCTGTGTTTCATTTCCCGCCTGACAACTGCTGTAGACTACGATGGGCAGCAAGTAAAGAGTTATTTTTTATTTATTTTTATCGTATAACTCCGGCAGTATAGTGTTCTTGCCCTTCTTTTTCATATGAACACTGAGTATTAGTATTTATTCTATCGAGAACAACGGAGGCGCTTTAAGCCACATTGTTCTATTATTATGCGCAATATGTTGTTTATTATTATTATTACGATCATCATTTCTGCTGCAAGCTGTTTCCTTTTCCTTTTTTTATTTTTACCTTCATAATCATCCGACGATGCGATATCAGAATATACCATTTTGTCCTTTTGGTTTGTGCAGCCAGCACAGAGGCCAGAATAAAAGAATAGAATTATAGATCTAGCTTTAGTAGCATGTTCACCACAAATAAACACAGCAAACCGGGTATATTCAATACAAGCACGACACGTGTAAAATAAGACAATGCACTGGTTTAAACGGGTACACCTGTTTTTTTTCAGATATTTAGAAATGAAAAATAAATTATGCGTACACAGATCTCATGACGCCGCTTGAGTGTGTATGTGAGCACGTTGCTCTTTAGAGAACTAGTTCAAACAAACAGAAAATAGTCGCACAAGTTAATACCAGCCCTCATGCCTTTAAAGATCAACCAATAATCACATGAGATACATGATAAAAAAAGATCAGTGTAAACAACTTCACTGGAAACATTGCATTCATCTTTTAATTGGCTGACGAAGATTTTTAATAATATATATCGTAGTGCATTATATATATACATATAGATACATATATATATACATATAGATATATACACACATATATATATATATATTTACATATACATATGTATATATACATATATATATATATAAGTGCACTACGATATATATTATTAAAATGTTCAGTTGCATAATGATTTATTCATTAATAATGTAACTTATTACAAGGAACAAACCCACAAAATGCAGTATTTAAGATATTTTAAAAACGTACTATAACATGTATTTTAGTCTCCGATTCGTGGCAACATAACGCTTAGGTCAATATCGGAAAAATATGATCCATAACCAGTTAGTAGGGGCTAACTATACAACTATTTCACTCGTTTCCATATCACTTGAATGCCAGTCTGAATGTTGTATTGCACCAACACAACAATCAGCACCTGAACTGTACATCGCAAAGCCTCTGAAATGACTCCGAAATACACAGAAACGTAATAATCAAAATTCACTATAGCCTCTAAAAATAGACGACGTACGGCATACGTGCAGATGACAGCAAGCCTCTCTAAAAATAAGAACCCATTTGCAACCAGACAGACTTGTAAATATCACCTTTCCTAAAAGATGCCAGGCACTCACTCGTACATGCACTCTTGTGAAACGCCGGGGCTTTGCACCTGGTGTGCTGCCTTGCTACTGCTGACTTGATGCTAAGGCATGGCCCCATGATGTGTTCCCCTTTAATGGGATAATACAGGCCTGATCTCACTGGCTTGCTAAGCCCTTCGTGTAATAGTGCAGAGTTTGCGTGGATGGGGCTGGTACGAGCGACCGAAGCCGGTCTCCCAGGGTAAAGGTTTCCAGCTGTAGAGTCAGCGCGACATTTCGCTCCAAGGTCAGCGAGTTAACTTTCTGGTAGCTGCGTCATCCTGTTTCAAGGCCAAGTCGGAGCAACAGAGACGGGAGGGGCCACCATAATGAAGGTGAGGGTTTGATGTTATATTCTGCCAGGTTCGGACTCCTCCCGTGAACCGCGGTACAACTCTGAACATGCACCAAACCGCGTGCATTGCACCGAAACATTGTTTGCGCTTAAAGTCGCTGTGCACGGCCCGGGGTTGGATTACATGGTATACTGCGCAGCCTCCATGGTCAAGTTCAAGTTGGGCTGGCTAGTAAAACTGAGGGGCGCATTCTGCAGTGTCTGCCGGGTGGGGCGCTCCCCCTCTTTGATCTCCCCGTGCAAAACTCAACTGAGGCCGAGCCACTGTGCAGGATTTGGATTGTGTGTTAAAGTGAACCGACGCATTGCATGCATGGTCACTCCTGCATAAGGGGAATAAAAGGTTCCACATTTTACTCAATCTCTCCAAACCCATCCGCTGCCCTTCACTATCTAAAACACACACAATATAAGTGGCACTACTGTAAAGCTGCAAGGTCATTTCTTCTGTTGCGCAAAGCCCTTTTAAGTGTTATCTCCGGATCATCACGAGATCCCATCTGCCCGGACACGACCCATTGCATAACTCCTGGATATAGCACACACAATGTGACATGTGCCATATCTGTGCGCTTTAGTGTGGTGACCCATCTCTTATTGTTTTTTTAAAGCAGAAGTAAGTGTACACAAGTGGAGTTTTGAGTCAAATAATGTGTCGATGTATATATAGGCTCTGATGTGACATGTTTAAATTAAATAGCACATATTGGCAAAAAACATTTTTCAAAAGTTTTTCAATTTAGGTATAGGCAATATAAATCAGCAGGACCATATTTAAGTTAACCATCTTTTATTTGTCTGACACACAGCCCGAAATTAAACAAATTGAAGTTGCCTTTTTTCTTTCTGAATCAGGAAAAATAGTTTTACTTTGACTGCGAAGTTCCTTGAGTGGGTTTTCATTAGTTTGTGGTTCTTCATCAACACTGCAGAGTGCAGGCTGATGTTACGATGTGCCGGTGCTCTTGGTTCTGGTCATGCAGTGCCAGTGTTCACCTCAAACACTAAATAAGTACCAGACAAGAGAGATAGACAAAGTGACTTTGACATGGGCACATCTGTATGTTTTCCAAAGCAGATGTCTATCCTACTTTTTTTTTTTTTTTACTAACAAAAGCAGCAACATCAAATCGTCAGAGTGAGAGGAAAGGGGGGAGGGTGGGGTGGGGGAGATCTACTTTTCCCCCCTTTGCTGGCCAGATGAAAGAGTCGTGGTAGAAAGCCAAAGGAATTTCCCTCAACTTCACAGCTGGCGGGCTGGGGGGAGGGGGCGGCTGCACGCCGCCGGGGCCTCTTCCCTCATTCGGACAGGCGAGGGCGCACAAGGACAGCGAAGGCTGCTGGAGCTCCACAGCCTGCCTCCTTCTCTCCACTCTGTGACGTCACATGGCCACCTCTCTACACAAGATCCCGTCCACGTCTACCACCATGCCTACAGCGGCTGATGTCTCTTTTTTATTTTAACTGTTCTATAGAGGCATCAATAGTTAAATGTAATGAAATTGTCAACTCAAAACTGCTTTAACAGATTGCATTTCTAAGGCCACACTTGTCAAGGTATTATTTTATTTATTTATTTATTTAATATATATATATATATATATATATATATATATATATATATATGCTAAGGTAAGCTAACAACACATTATAAATATGCAGGGGGGACAGCTTCTATCTTTACAACATTTGTCCTTATCAGGTGGAGCACTATGTGTTTAGGTTGCAAGTTGCAGCAAAGAGAAAGAGACTTGATCACATGCAGCCATAAGAGGCATTAATTAACCTCAAAATATCCAGAATATATTCTGTAAACTGCAACATTCACATATGAAGCATAATGAACCTGCATGTTACAGCATGGGTTGAACCCACATTAGGCCTGGAGAGTAAATATCTGCCCTACAGACCCAGCAGGGTGACGTGTGGTCCATCATCCCTCATGCCACAGCCTGTAATATTGTTCAGTGATGTTTTTTTATTTAAATACTATATCTTAAGACCATAAAAGAATGCAAATAATCCTCCATCAGTGCTCTGTATTGAGGCATTGTCACAGTAGGACACTGCAGTGTTATATTTGTTTAATGGATTAAATGTTTGAGGGTGAGTGATATTTCAGATAGCAAATTAAATATACATTTAGAATTCAGGTATATGCGATGATGGATATTTACAACTTCTTTAATAGGCATATAATGAATTGAGCTTTCTGCCTTTGTGTTGTTCTGCTCCGTACTATTGACTTTTAAGACTTCATGTCAAATGGCCTTTTATCTAAACTCTGACCGCAAGACTTGACCTTTGAGGACTTTACTTGACTCCACTTTAGGGCGAGTAAAGGCAGAGCATGAGGAGAATGGAGGGGTGGGCCATGCATGGGGGTGAGCAAATAACTCATTTTAATTGATAAATGTTCAATTAAAATATATGTATTCTCTTAATTTGATATTATTTGGGAATGCAGCATCTTCAAATCCACCACAGTGGGTGACATCTCATTGAAGTTCATGTAAAATTGCGATTGTGAAAATTGTACTTATTGTATTTATCTTTTGTCAGATAGATAAGATATATATATAGATATATATATCTATATATATATAGATAGATAGATAGATAGATAGATAGAGATAGATAGAGATAGATAGATCTACAAAGATGTCTTCGGTGCACCCCCAGCCTCAATCTCAAAGCTGCCATTGCTCCGTCTGTTTCCCCATATCCAATCAATGCGTGTCGTCAGTGGGAAAGGGGGAGAGGGGGGGGGGGGGGTGCTGTCATGACGGCTGGCCTATTAAGAATGACAGCTCTGGAGAAAGAGAGAGAGGGTAAATGGTGATCCCTCCCAGAGCTCCCTCTGCGCACTCTGGAGCGCTCTTCTGTCAGGGTCAGACCGGATTGCATCCCCTCTTTTCCAGAAGCCTCTCCTTCTTCTTGGGACTCAACCCCCCCCCCCCCCCCCCCCCACCCGTGTTGTCCCCACACATACACATACACACACACAAATCCACACATGCTCACACCCCTCCAACCTGAAAATCATCGCCTTGGTTTTCACGGCTTGTACTCTCCCGCGAAGTCGAGGTTTTCCAAGTCGTGCTTGTGATGGAAAGCAGAGAGGAGATGGTGATGCTGGCAGAGAGAGGTCAGCTTGGCAAGAGCGTCTCCAGTTTGTCGGGAGCCATCCGCAGCCCCGTGCGAGAACCACCGGGGAAGCCGGGCCACAGGAGCTGTCTGAGCCCCGGCGCTGCGCCCTACTCCCGCAGAGCGGAGGTGGTGATGGAGGAGAGCGCACCGAGGAATATACGCGCCGATATGAGGCCAGTTGGCAGGTCTTCCTCCGGAGAGAGACACCGGAGTGATCATCCCCACAAAGACGGCAGCAGCTCAGACACCGAGTCAGACTACTATGAGGAAATTGATGTCAGCTGCACGCCTGAAAGCATGGACTACCCGACAGCTAAAGGTAGGCTGCATGGAGCTGCATGCCACTGCGGCTTTTCTGCGACTGTAGGTTGCGCAAATGAAGTTGATTGAATGCCAACGTGGATTATGCCAATCAAAAATGTCATATGCAGGGACGTTTAAGCAAATTTATTGATCGTATCCAGAAATTCACTTAATGAATTAGAAATATTGAATATTTCCTGAACGAAATACACTGTAGCCCCAATAACAACAGACATAACTGCAGTCGGTGCCTTACAGCAGGTCTGTCAAGTGACCAGTTTGGCTGGAAACACGCTGAGGTGACACCCACAATCTAACCAATAATGTTACCCTCTGAATTTGAAAATGAGTCACTTAAAATATATCACTATACTTATTGCATTAGGAAAAATGCAGAATTTGTATATAAACCACACGCCAAACGTGAAGGGAAGGAGTGTGTGGGGTGTCTGTCTGTCATCCCCAAGGTGCAAAGACCGAAGACTGTTTGTTACAAATGTGTTATAGCCTTCATCGAAATTATGTGAACAGATAGTGATATTAATATAAATAAATGCAGATGTTAAGTTGTTGTTTGCGTCAAACCGAAAAAATAGTGACGAACGAATGACACAAATACAACCTGATAATTTATCATTTTAGTCCACTAAAATGATGGGTCATACATATCAATATACTGTGAGAAATAATATCAACAGTGAAAATATTAGCAGGTAGTTTTTTAAACTCGACAAAATGAGGACCGATGTGTCAGGAAGGCCGTTAATAATAAAAGTGAAAGACAAACAATGAAATTGAAATTAAGAAAATAACTTAAATTAAATGCGATGCTCTTCCTTGAAAATGATTCCGCTGACTGTTTTAAACTGTATGCTAATTATATCTGATTAATTATTATGTATACTGTTTCAGGTCGAAATGGGGATTCTCCGGGTCACCAGAGTGAGACTGGTGCCGACCCGGGTAGCATTGTCCAGGGTCCGGGCTCTCTGTCCTATGCAGCGGATCAAATTCGCCGGTACCGGACAGCATTCACCCGAGAGCAAATCGGAAGGCTGGAGAAGGAATTTTACCGGGAGAACTACGTGTCCAGGCCGCGGAGATGCGAACTGGCGGCCTCCTTAAATCTACCTGAAACCACAATCAAGGTAGGATTATTGTCTCTCTCTCTCTCTCTCTCTCTCTCTATATATATATATATATATATATATATATATATATATATATATATATATATATATATACTATATATATTTATATAATTAAATACATATATAGGCCTATTTCTTCAACTGACACAACGGCACAACTAACAAGTATATACATTATAATACGCTTTTTAATAATTTAAATCCACACACACAAAAATTATCTTATTCATGCGTAAACGCCGAACTGTATGGGCTATATATCTCCTTTTGTTATTGTGGTTTGTCTTTGCATCAGTGGGGGTTGTGGTTAATATTTGACTCGGTGTGTCTCGGTCCTGTAGGTGTGGTTTCAGAATCGCAGGATGAAAGACAAGCGCCAGCGTCTAGCCATGACTTGGCCTCACCCTGCGGACCCGGCCTTCTACACCTACATGATGAGCCACGCGGCGGCCACGGGGAACCTGCCCTACCCCTTTCCATCCCACCTGCCGCTACCGTACTACTCCCACCTGGGTGTCGGAGCTGGCTCGGTTCCGGCCGCCACCCCTTTCTCCAACCCCCTGCGCTCCCTCGACAGTTTCCGAATGCTGTCGCACCCCTACCAGAGGCCGGAGCTCCTGTGCGCCTTCAGACATCCGTCCCTGTACCCGGGTCCGACCCACGGCCTCGGTCCCGGGGGAAGCCCCTGCTCCTGTCTGGCCTGTCACTCAAGCCAATCCAACGGTATCTCAACTAGGCCCTCTGGCTCGGACTTCGCTTGCTCCCCAACGAGCAGGACTGACGCTTTCGTCACTTTCACGCCTTCGGTGCTCAGCAAATCCTCACCTGTGACATTAGACCAGAGGGAAGAAGTGCCTCTGACCAGATAGAACGCAAACAAACCAGGATTTGTTCTATGTAAGCTTTTACCATACGCTTTTTAACCTAACATATTATATGATCAAGACTGAAACAGCATGACGAGGTGTAGCCTGTGAACGTCATCTTAAACTCGGGGCAAGATAATTAGCCAGAACTTCAACTGACGCTCAACGGATCTCCTATTAGCCTATACTGAAAAATATGTATCCCATTGCAGAGCCAGGACAGTGGCTGAAATATGAAGACATGGACAGAAAACCAGATTTGATTTTTAGAAGATGAATTTGATGTATGAGAGAGGGGTGAAATCTGACGGTTACATGTGCTTGATGGATCGAGATAAGCTTGTTATCATTACGCGTGGTGTCTTTACGCGTCCACACCGGACCTACATGCATTGCTAGTTACGCGAGAATGATGCTTTCCGTCTCACTTTTTAACAAGGAGATCTGTTAACAGACTGCGGCCGTCTCATTATGAAGCAGCTCCTCGCCACCGGGCCCCTCCGCGGCGGCCCGGGTTGAAATGTGCAGATGCTAGTGAAATTAGTAAGTGATGTATATGTACGACCCGGCGAATTTTGAGTGTTGAATTAATGATAATACCAGGAAGAGATCGTTACTGCCGAAAGGTAACAAGGCGCCGGGGGAACGGATTACAGCCCGCACGGTTTGACGAGAGGGGGGAGAGAAGAAGAAGGACCCAGAGGAAGATGGAGAGGGGCAGAGAGTGGACAATCAAAATGAAGGAAAAAGAAACAAGTGAACATCTTTAAACCCATCAAACCCTCTCACTTCCTCCCCCAATAGGAAACACTTCTTATGATGAAAATGTGATTAATATATGGCTATCGGCCTCTTTTAAAATATGTTTCTTGCCTTGCACTGCTGAAGTGCCACCAGTTTGGTGGCATTTTGTGGAGGAAGCGGACTAATAACTGACTTAATATGTTTTAGTTTTTTTGGGATTGTTTTGTCTTTTGACTGGGTTGTGCTGAGCGTTTAATTTGTAATAAACACTGTCAAAGAATCAATTGAGCAAATGAATGTTCCAACACATTTTTTTGATGATTTATTTAAGTAGAATGCAGAGTAACGAAATTAGAAATAAAAAAGAAAATATTTCTAAATGTTACTTTCACTCCAAAACAACAGAATAAAATCTAATTCCAACACATGTTTCTCTTTCAGGTCATTTTATTTCGTTTGTAGGCTATTAAGGATTTTCTATACTCGACTATATATACCACCCCCACCATCCTTCTACAATAATAACACTAATTTTCTTTCTCAAGTGCATGTGTCAACACACCAGTGTGCCCCCATATCTCCTGATGGGACCACGAGATTGAACGTGACAGTTAAGTGGTCCCAGGGCTCCGTTAAAGCCACTCATATTTTCTCCCCGAACATAGACACCAGAATTAGTCGTCTGAATATTGGAAATACAAAGAGATCAATGATTCGGAGGGGCCAATCAGCAGGACCTTAATTGGCTGCGTTTGACCGAGGATGAGCAAATTAAAAGACTAACAGGATTGGCGAGGTGATCTGGCCCGCAGAGACACACACGATTAAAAGTGCTTTTTACATCGTCGATGGGAGAGATCACAATAAGCCGTCATTTAGCCTGCAGGGCCTTAAGTCCACCGGCAAAAACATTATTTGCAATGTTGCGTAATTGTGCATAATACAAACAAGTTTATACTGTTTACTTCTTCTCAAACGTACACGGTTTTAGAAGAAACCTTCCTAAATACCTCAGTCTCAAAGTGAATAATAAGCAACGCACATTTATCATGTATGTTATTCTCTCCATGCACGACATATCGGTCCCAAAATGGAAAAGCAGATACCAAAAAACACTTAAAGTCCCTATTCCTGATGCTTTGAGGTAAAAAGGTTTATCCTAATCAGACATACTGCACCCACGCGCACCCCCCCCCCCCCCCCTCTCTCTCTTCCTCCCTCCCTCCCACCAGCACACGGGTTTGATTGATGGCCTTATTAACTGCAGTTCTTGTAAGTGTGACCGAGCTGATTAAAATGCATATGTTTGGAATAATACACCGTTTAAGGCGCTCGGGTCGGGGCGAAGCCACAAGGCAGATTTATGTAAACTATCAGCCTGTGTCTTTAAGCCTGATAGGGACACGGGTCATGCAGGAAAATGACTTTGGTTTGCGCATAATAAAATCCTACCATAAAATAAAGATGAACCGATCAGGATAGCTGAATATTCAAAAGGCATAGTCCCTGCATGCAAACGTCTGGTTTCATAGAGGCTCATTTCCAAAGCTTGGTGCAGACATTTTATTTGGTTACACGGGAACAGCACTATAAGGTCATCTTCTGTGCCAGAATGACACATTAAAGCGAGGCACATTACAACCACATTTACCCAGCCACGCATATGGATCTCCATCTCTCTTCGCTGCATCAACTACGGCCGAATCCTCAGCGGCCTAATCCAGCATCAACATGCCATTTAATCGCTGAAATATTGCGTATGACTGAGCTTCGAGATATGATGGGCTCATAGATTGCACATAACACCAATTACATCAGCCGTATAAGATCCTATTAGTGGGAATTGGCTCGGAGCTCCCTAGCTCCCACAACTAGCACAAAGCATTTTGATAAGGGGCGGTGCAGTGCAGCTGTCCACCGACAGCAGATTGAAAAAAGAAAGAAGAAAAAAAAACAAATGAATCCGTGGCTGCTGCTACCGTTGTTTAAATTGGATTACATCCTAATTTACAGGCCCTTGTCGGAACGGAAGGGGTTGGCGGAGGCGTGGACGGACCAATCACACAGTAATGATGATGAATGGGAGATTAATGCGCATACAAGCAAGACAATTTAAGCCTTCATCTGTTTAAATAGGCTTCCAATATCATTTGGAAACGGGGGTCACGTTAAATCAATCGGGGGACGCGTGAAAGTCGTTTTCGGCAGCGTCTTTATCAACCTTATTTACGGTGCACCGGAGACAGCTATGCAGCTGGATAATGGGCCGGTTGCTACGTGCTTATGTGATATACAAGACCAACAAAACAGGAGGATGGATTCAGGGTATAAAAGCATCCTCTTTTTCAGTTGTTCCATTCAAGTGGAGCCGAAGATGTTTCTCAATGTTTCTGCGCATGCATTCATTCAAATGAAAATCTTAAACCAAACAAAGTCAACATGTTGTGTTTTCGTTTAACAGATTTTCTGATTGATGATTAATTAAATGTTACAGGGTTCCCTAAACATACAACATGATATGCATATTTGTGTCGACAATTCCAATAAATGGTTTGTTGTTGTCGGGTTATTTTATGTAATCCAACCTCATCACACTTAATGCAATGCATCCAGTATACGATATATGCCTTTTTCCTTCACAAACATATTTCTTAAAAGCACAAAGTGGTGAATTATTACAGTTAATTGACTAACACAAAACATTGAAATCCTTCTTATGGCCATTGATGCAAACATTTAAATCCAGCAAGACATTATTTGGTAGGCCGAGGCCTGTACACCGAAACATCCACCTTACAGGATGAGCCTTACCGGAGATGCCTTACCGGATGAGTCTTATGGATGAGCTTTAACTGTTTCACAAATCGTACTGTTGAATGTGTTGGTGTGTACAGTAAAGGGGAATATAGAGGAAGGAGAACATAATAGAAAGTAATGGTTACACTCAAAGATGGTGCCGGTATTTCACATTGAAATATTCCTGTGGCATTTGTTACTGTCAGATGTGACGTGGGGACAGAGCGGCGGAACTAACTGTTTTTTACAGATCCGCGCTGCAGGTTGGACGCTACCATGTGGGCGGGAAATAGAAACAAAAAAAACAGAATTAAATTTCGACACTTTTAACATTTAATTCAATATTTATGTGCAGGGGAAATCGTAATGCATGGACACAGAGTAACCAACATAATAACACAAATCAATGCTGTCCTTGCACTAAACTCCCCTCCCAATTAACGTGGTCTGCTCCAGGAGCTCTTAAACAGTTGTGAGGCCACCGACAGGCCTGTTGCCCTGACACCTCGGTGCTGCATGGGGCACTGAAGAGGTCAACATGTACAAACATGTTCTAGTCTTTCTTCACAGTCTATTGGCTATTCAGAGAATATAGTTGGATGCTTCATAATCAGTTTTCCAACCTGCAAAATTAAGGAAGTAAAATGGTCAAACGATATATACAATTCATCTTTTGGTTATCGATTATCAATATAAGATAATAGAGCTTATATATATATATACAAAACATTAAGTAATAGTTTATTTCTTTATACTGCATATACGTATATATTTATGTATGCAGTGTATTGATGTAAGTGCTTATGTTCTGACATTATTGAAGCTTATATCATATTTTGAAAGATGGGGCAAACAATCCTTTAGCAAATCCTAGGTTTCAAGAACGTTGATATTAAAGCATGTCGAGCAGCACCACTTTCGATGACATGCATGCAATCATCTGTCTGCACTATAGCAAGACTATTTTTAGCCGTGACATTCTTCCATTTGGGCAGAATTTGCACTCCAATAAACCATGTGCAGAGGCCCACATTGAACCCAAGTTATGTTTCTGTTCAAAAGTATAGTCTTGGGTTTTCACAAAAGGTGTAATTATCCATAGCTATTATTAATAATTACTGTTACTAATTCAGTACATGGTTCATGTGATTTTAAGGATGACTGATACCCAATCTTCTTTTATTCTCCCTCTCTTGAGAAGGACTTCAGCAGCGAATAGCATATATTCCAATTGTTGGCTGCAACAACTGAACAAAGATGCAGTGTGCTGTCGGGCACTATAGCGGAATGAGTATAGGACAATGTTCCTTTATCAAGTAGATTCAGTCACAAAGCATTGTGCAGACAAGTAACACACACGCTGTAAATATGTCATGATAGGGAAAGCAGTTTGATCCTTCATTGATTATATGTAAATTAAGGGGACAGGGTTGGCTATACTGTCATTTCTTGTAAAACAGCTGTTGGGATGATGGGTGGTGAACCAGAACATTCTCCTGGGGGAGCCTTATTTGGATTGCAGTGTTGATCCCTCCTCATTCTAATCCTCTTTGCCATCATTAGTTCTTAGACATATATAGCCATTTGAGACTGGCACAGCGGATACAAGGTTTTGATTATTTTTAAATAAAAAAATCACACATGCACAGATTGGACTTCTTCTGTTGCAACAGAGAGTGCATGACGTGATCTTTAAGAATTGCATACTTCCTCTTTGTTTCTTGGCTCATTGTTGTTTTTTAGAAACCTGTATTAGAGGATAGCAAAGGATTTCTATTCCTGTGTTTTTGAAGATGTCATTTATGAATATATGAAGGGATTATTTTTCCAAAATATTAAGAAGCTGAAGATCAGTTGGTTATGGAATATATGATGGAATCCAGACTTGAACTATTTCCTAGAAAACAACCCAATGTTGGCGAAGAGCATGCTTTATGGATTATGACCTTTAAGCAAAATGTTGATTTACCGACTGGCCGTGTCAGGGTGTTAATGTTTTTCCCCCCAGTTTTCCCAAATTGTTCATTATCATATTTCACTTTTACTTGCACTCTGTCAAGTGGCCCCAAGTCAGCTGCAAGATGGTATTTTGCTTGCAGGCGGAAGCATTATCTCTGCCTTGGTTGATGGAGCAAAGAACGGCAAGGACATTAGCCACAGATGTTGTCTGTTACCCTCATAACACACAATTACATTTACACGTGCGGAGGCCTCAGCTATTTGAATTTATGGTCATAAGCAGAGACAATTACCAATTTCGGTTGTGGAGTAGAAAGTTCATCAAAAGAGAACAATTTATTTTGTAAACATAGAGCTGCTTTTTTTCAAATATTAAATGGTGGAGTTGTCTTTATTTGCCAGACCACAAACACGAGACAGAGGACAAAGAGTGACAGCAAATTCAAAAAGACCAATATGCTATATTTTCGAATGAGCTGAGAACAGCAGCTGCACCTCACCATCCTAATGTAATGTTCCTTTGCCTGTGTTTGGCCTTTATTTCTTCTAATTAAAATCCATTCCTGATAGCCATCCATAGAAGAGTATTGAAGCAATCTGAAGAGCAGCATCTCTTATTCCTTTCTTAGCGATTTGGCTGCCTGTTTAAATGAGTTTAACAATCAGTTTACAGCAGTTGGCAGTCGAAAATACAACTTGGCATTCAACTTATATAATACACGAGTGATCTTTGTTAAAACAAAAGCCTTTGACATATAATTGTTTAGGTGCAAGAAAGTAATTTGTCTAATGGCTAAAGTCAGAGGAAGAAGAAAGAAGGAAATGCATTTTCCTCGAACTAATTATGTGATAAAGATAAGTAATTCATACACTGTAGCTATTTTACATTCAATTAATTTAGCAGATGCTTTTGTTCCAATTGACTAATCTATTACATTTCCATGGTTGGTCGTAACCATGTCTTTACTCGGAACAGCTCAGTCTTTCTCTCTTCCTGAATTGCATGTCTCCTGTCATTAATGCACACATTCATATGCAACCTCACCGTCACAGTCCTCACAAGCTTCCACTCCTTTATCAGACATCAATTCCACTGATCTGGTATCAAAATGTTCACTTCATGCAGCTCAACGCAGCAGCGAGTTTTAGTTCACTATCAGCAGCACGTATGAAGGAAGGACTGCACACATGGCGTTGTGACGTGTGTGTGTGTGTGTGTGTGTGAGTGTGAGTGTGAGTGTGTGTGTGTGTGTGTTTGTAGCCACCGACCAAAGCTTCTCAATGTCATTACTTCGGGTTGAAATCCCACTATTTGACTTGCTGCATATATAGGCTTACACGTTGTGTGAACACATTCATGAGCTTGTGTATTGTTTATGTTGTTCTCATCACCACAAAGAGATAAATAACCACCGGCTTAGTCATAGGTTAGTAACAGGAAGGTTGCAATCTCCTGCTCTTCTGATGTACAATCGTCCCTTGAAATCCAATTAATGTCCAGAATGGCCAAGAGTCACTTAGGGGGGAGAAGCTCAGCCACCGAGCCCTCCCCAAAGTCTGACTCAGCGTTGTGATGATGATCAACTTATTAAATGTCATTCAGTTGCTTTCCCCATGAGATCGTTTTTTAAAATTTATTTTAAAAAATGTTGTTTTGTGGAACTGCTCGCGCGGAGCACACCACGCCGTGCAATATTGTTTAACATGATTTAATAAGCACTTTGTTTTACGACGGAGTGTTATTATTTTACGACCCTCGCGGCATGGCTTTGCAGATCAGTCCAACTCTCTCCACACCTCATTTTATTTTACTGGCCGCTCGCCGCTTTACTGCTGCGCAACGGCGGCGACGGGAACAAAGTTGTACCCCTTCTTTCCCAGAGAAGCGTCCAACACTCGGTGGAGGATGGGAACCAGCCGGTTCCCACAGTCGCGCTGCAGCCGCATCGCTCACCATGCCGCACGGCCTCCTTTTACAGGGGGAATTGGGCTTGAGTTTGAGGCTCATTTGACGTCCTTTGCCATGATGCGATCAGCTCAGAGGTTTGTGTGACGTCTCCATCCGTGTCTGTGTGTGGAGGCCTCTGGCTGCCGTGTGTGTGTGTGCCTGTGATAGAGCACCTCGTTGCTGCAGTGATGTATCCTCATTATGCCCAAGTCCCAGGACTGTCACGCCGGTCCTCTCCTGGGGGACTTGGGTGTCTGGGCTCACCCTTCACTCTGCTTCTCAGCCCTCCCCCCACCCCCTGCCCTTCCGACTCCCATCCTGCACTCTAAACCTGCACTAGGGGGGAAGTGCTGAGTCGTCCTGCTGACCACTGCCTGCTGCTGTTACATTAGCTTACATTTGGAAAGTATGTACAGCTGAACTGATGTAGTGACCTGATAATAAGGATATAGACAGAACATTGACCCAAAACGTTTTTCTCTGGAAACAATATTAATATCTGTAATAGTCCAATCGTTAAGCACATGCCTGGCACCAGTCCTGTGTATTTGTTTTGCATGTTGATGCACAATGTAGTTGGTAGATAGCCCTCAGGCCCTCACCAAAAATGTGTAATCACGTCATCATGAACCAGGAAGTATTAACCAGGAAGTATGACGGAGAAAACTAACACTGGGCAGGCAAGTATTTTAAGATGTTTTCCTAAACCTGATTGTGTTGCCTGAATCAAACAAAGTAACTTTTTGTCTAAAAATGGGGAGTCACTTTTTCATTCGATATGTGAGGATAGGTTGTGACACGACGTGCTGTAGTAGGAATGATTACTCTGCATGTATTGAGTTTGGAAGGTGATGTTATTTGTTCTCTAATTCTTACAAAACCCCAGACCACAGCAATGTATTAAATGATGTGCCTATCCAACATATTCTCACTCCTAACTGGTCAAATAGATGCTTGGTCAGTGGCCCTATGCGTCAAACATGACCTACGCACCCTTCCAGCATAAGTTTTGGACGTATCAGGGGCAGCTTGTCAATATAACATCCTTACATGCATAATGGCTTTTAAAAATAAACTTTTGTTTTCTTAGGAAGTTTAGGCAGCAAAAAAGATTAGTTAGGATTAACTTTACTGACTATAGCGACTCAGTCTGAAGAGTTCCTAACAATGTCACTAATAACAGTAACTTACACTTCCAATAGTAATAATATCACTGCTTGGATATTGCTGTTGATATATTCCAGTCTGTGTTAGTTGTGGGGTATTAGGGACAGACAGACTTTACTTCCACTGCACTCTGGTTTTGCTGTAGTAGTTTTGGGTGTTTTATCATGGGCTAGATCTGTTTGAGCCGTCCTGCTCAGTTTGTTAGCTCGCTGTTGATACAACTTGGTGCTCTGTGCCACTCTGGCCAGGAGTTTTATTTAATAGCGTACATGTAAGGCAATATATTTGCGGTATTTATTTAGTGCAATATTGTAATGAGGGGTTATAGCGGGGGTTGTTAGCCCTGCATATTGCACCGCAAGCGTGAGTCTATTCCGTAAACTATCCCTTCCCCCGGTTACAGGGATCAACCACTTAATGGATCAAATACTTAATGGATCAAATAGCTCGAGACAGGATCATTTTAAATAATGTGTGTATGCCTTGTTATACATTACATGGTAAAAATAAGAAATAAAACTATAATAATTCAACATAACTTTTTTTTACTTTACTCCTTTAATACTTTGCTTCACAGTATCTGGTTTTGGTTGGCTACCTGAGACCGGTGCTCAAAGTCATTTTCTCTCAATGAAAAACACAGTTCATGTGTCTCCTTGTTGCAGTGATAGTTGCAGCTGCAGCCTCTAGTTACTGTGAACTTATTCAGGCAGATCTTTGTTTAGTTTCTTTCTTTAAAATTGATAAGACGATATATATTTTTACAAGATTAGTATGAGTTAATAATTACATACTGTTTTGAACTTTTGCTTATATAAATAAAAGTGTCTTTTACTACTGAATCTCTTCAATCTGGCTGGGAACAAGTACGACTGAAGGGCTTAAATAGTGAGGCACCGATAAGGGGATGCAGGTGAGATGGGCGTGGAGAGCCAGCTGAGAGGAATGAGAGTTGATGCTGTGGGAGGATCTTAAGAGACAGGAGAGTTTAGTCAACAGGCAGGTGGAACATCTAAGATGTGGTGGAATGTGTGACACATGTTAGCAGCTCTGTTCTGCTGTTTATTTTATACCTGGGGTGTTAAAAGATACTAACAAGTATGCATTCATAATCATTTTTCAATATTAAACTTGGGCTCAGCTAGCTTCTTTATTACACATATTTCAGGGATTTGCAAGTGTTCAGGTTGATTACTTTTCCTGGGATCTGCTAGCTTTTGCCTCAATCTTTTAGCACAACATGCATATAGCCATCCATCGAATAATTAATATCCGTTTCCAAGAGAGGGTGTTTTTTGTTGTTGTTATATTTAATATCCAGTGCACAATAATTACACTATTTGTCCAGGATGAACCTTGCTTTCTCCCAATCTCAGCTGGGCTCCAGCTCTCCGTGACCCTGAATAGGATATGCATGTTACAGATAATTGATGGATGGTCAACAATTATAAATGCAATCGTAGTCAATTAATATCTGGGTCTCAAGCTCCAGGCAAAGGTATCCATCCAACAAAGCTAAATATGTACAAAAAAGACAATTTAATTAAAAGGCTTGTTTTGTCTACCTCTGTAATTTTTTTAACAAAGGGTCCTAGATTTAAGACAAAACGTTTTTGTGGTAAAACTCAGAAAGAGGTGCATTTGGACACAAGTGCCTTCCAAGCAGGAACTGTGTGTGTGTGTGTGTGTGTGTGTGTGTGTGTGTGTGTGTGTGTGTGTGTGTGCATGTTAGTGTGAGTTGAGGCAAGATAACTTTGGGAGGTAAGGTTACAGCATGGGAAAGGGAGCAGATGAGATAGTGGTACCAGATAGCGAGAGCATCATAGATGAGCTAAGAGCCTGTGCTTAGTGCCTTAATGGATGATTTCAAAGAACACTCGCACTGTTTGGCTGGAAGCCGACCTCCCTAAAACTATAAAACTGAAGAAACAGACAAGGTAGAGGGTCAGCAGCGTGTGTGTCTGAGGTCAGTGTTCATAATGTCTCCATAAACATGACGGACAGAATTATTTCACGAAGCTGTGGGATTAAAGTACGTCAAAGGTATGGTTTGAAGTTATAGAATATGATCACACTGAAGGATTTGGGTTTAAATGGTAGCAGATTGCATAATTATTCATCTTTATGATCATGTTTTACTGCATCTGTTTTATTATAGAATGTTATAAAGCATCTTACATTAATGTGTTTTATTTTTAACAGCGGACGGAACCCTTTATATTCAATGAGGTTTTAGTAATAACCCCTTGTTGAATATTAAATTGTTAGAGACACAAAGTGCTCTGTAATTTTTTATATTTATTTGCATGAATTGGTGTCAGTGTGTGACAGAGTCAACTTGTTGTTTTCTTGTAAATATGCAATTTCTTCTCAGATCGCTCTTGCAAAAAGAGATATTGATCTTCATAAGACTTCATTGGTAAATTAAGCTGAAGTTGAGAAACATGTTTTGTTTATGATTGCATTATCTGGAGTACTTCTTAAAGTAAAACTAAAATGGTTTTATATTTAAATAGAAAAGTAGCATTTATTATTAGAATTACTCATCAGTAAAACACAGTTAAGTTTCAGCTCTTGCCGTTCTCGAAAGTTGGGTCTACACTGGCAAACAGGAAGTGGTGCATTTTATTTCGAGGCCACAGTTGTTCTCTGGGAATCAATGAAAGAATATCTGTTATGTTGTAATAATATATACAAGCGCAATAAAATGTGTATTTACAGTGAACACTACAAGGAGAAGAAATGAGCTCAATACCCTTGATGGCAACGTAATTTAAACAATGCAATCTTAGATTTCCACATAAATCAGCAAATATCCCCAGACAAAAGGACGGTTTTGGTGCAACGTTCTCTTATCAGATCGACCTGAACGCAGTTAGTGAATAGACATGGATGAATGGCGAGCCGGTTTAATAAGACAGACAGACTGACGCGGACAGCCCGTTGGCGTCTGTAGGTTGTGACTCACAAACTAGGAACCCAGATTAAGGGGGGAGCGGGGTTTTAAGGAGGCAGTCCAGTTTTGGTCAGCTGAGGGGGAGGAGGGGGGAGACAGAGAAGAAGAGTGGGAGAGCTTAAGTAGGACTGAGTCCTTGTTTATAGATTTATGTTTACAATGTCTGTGCTGGTCCACTGGAAGGAAGAAATGAGTAAAATATTAAAAAAAGAGAAATGAACTGAGGCTTGAAGGGGAACAGGACAAAGAGACTGTGGGAGCGAGGGCTGTAGAGATCAAGAGAAAGATGGAGGAAAGGAAGGAGGACAGTTTATGGTGATGCTCTGTTTGTGACGGCTGTCTGCTGGATGAAAACAGGGCCTCTTTAACTCCTCGTGGGTTAATGGAACTTTTATGAGTTTGTCCTGCAATCATGTAACCCCTGGCGTCTCCTTTCCTCTCTGTCCTTCTCCCTCCTTCCCTCGCTGTCTTTTCTTTTTCCGCTATCGCAGGGCAGATCAGAGGTGAGCCGCTCCTGTGTTTCTGTAAACACTGCTCTCTCTCTGCACTGGGTTTATGGGGACAGGACCAGTTAGGAGGAGGTCTAAGATGGCCGGTGACTCACTGGCCTGGCTTAGTTTACATTAGGTAAAGAGTTGTTTAGGCAGTGGTTAGTATAGATAGGTGGGGAGTATGGACAGCGGCAGTAAAATGGCTGCCGACAGGTCTTCACAAGTGTGAGAAATAAGCAGTCTCAAGTTCCAGAGAGCGACAATGGGTGTTTAATTCAAAAACAGAAAAGTAGCAGCTCCTTTGGTTTATTACAACAACCACATTTGCAACCCCAGACACCGAGACTTCTGACAGCCCTCGCCCAAACCCCACAACTAAAAACTCTCCAACCACTTGGATACAAGCGGTTAGTATGTCTGAAGACTGGAGATGCATTAAGTAAAGGGGAGGTGGGGGTGTCTGTAGGTGTGGTGGATTGATGGAGATTGGCGCCGAAAGGCGAAGGGAACCCGACCATCATAAAGCACGGCTGAGGGATGAACGGCTGTGGGCCAGACGCAACTTTTAATGTTCGGCCATGACTCACGCTGACTGTCAGTAATGAGTTTTATTCACTTCCATCATTTGAGTGTCGATTGCGATCATGGGGCTATCTGAGAGGCATGATTGACGGGATGGAGTCAGATATGTGGGGTAGAAGAGTGGGATGAAGGAGGACCGAAGGGAGCTGGACACTGATGCTGACATGTTCGTGTGCAGTGGTCGGCTAATGACGAGGTCAGACAAAATACAAAAAACAGATATTCAAGGCTTCATTTATGAATTAAAAAACTAATCTAATCTAAATTTGCCTCTAATATCCATTTCGTACTATCTCACTGACGTTCGTCTTTCTTTTACTGTTCTCGTGCTCTATTTCCATTCGACACAAAAAACCCAAAATGAACCCAATACAAAAGTCATCATAGCCCGTTTTTGTTTCCCCAAACCTCATACCTTTAGGATTTAGCAGCTCCTGAAGCACATGGCCACAGGCAGGCAGTTTAAAGATGATAATCAATATTGATCCCCGTTATAGAGTGAGTGTTCGGCGATGTGAGGGGAAGAGGGGCATCTTTACTCCGCCTGGATGTTGATAGGATCAATGAGCTTTAGAGGGTTGAGGATGGATGGTTCTTTGTGTGCAGGCTCAGTGGCGATGAGAAGGCCAGAGAGATTACACAACATGGGCTCCACATCTCTTGCATCGTCTTTTTATTTCTACCCTTTTTATCTCCATTTGCTCTCAGCCACTTTGCATTTGAATGCGATAGTGAGCATGCATGTGAGAATGCATTCACAGTGTCTGTGCACGTGTGTGTGTGTGTGTGTGTGTGTGTGTGTGTGCAGGGTAAATGCTGAGGTGATTTGAGAGGAAACTAGCCTTTTTTTTTCACCCACTCGACGGTATTGATTTGGAAGCAAGAAGGCGGTAATCTGCTGAGCAGTTACATTAGGAAGACAAGACATACACACACACCGTCTCCTTTTTCATAGACCCAGAACATTAGTAATACATTAAAGAGGGTGCACACTCGTATACACACACCGCATCCCAGATCCCTTGGTTTGAGGGAAACCTGGTCTTATGAGGCATTTGTTCTTTTTAGGATTGGTTCAGAAAAGACACAACCCAGAGGCGTTGAGGCTATTCAGAATAGCTGAGGATGACTG
The DNA here is from genome assembly GCF_029220125.1 of Pseudoliparis swirei. NCBI lineage: Eukaryota > Metazoa > Chordata > Actinopteri > Perciformes > Liparidae > Pseudoliparis > Pseudoliparis swirei. The sequence goes on from NC_079388.1 coordinate 12,713,966, forward strand.
TTGGACGCTGGCCATGGAGGCAGAGATCCATTCCAATCGGTCATGCTTACCTGTGACAGTAACAGAGCTTTTTCTATTCTAATAAAGCCTGTCCTCGCTATATTTACCTGCTTAGCACAGTCCAGTGCTCTGGGGCCACTGCGACCTGCCTGGCTCGTCCCCTGAGTGTGTGTCTGTGTGAGTGTTGAAGAGAGACATAATGGTGACTTAGCACCTGGACACGTCAACGATATGTAGATTCAGCGAAGTTGATACAGCATCTGAATTGGCAGTGAATGTACATTTATTTGTGGCCCAGAGTGTGGGGAGATAGATGGAGAAAGTTTGTGCTTGTGTGTGTGTGTGTATGTGTGTGTGTGTGTGTGAGAGCATGCGGTGCACAGCATGAGAGAGAGTGAGATGAAGATTCAGCTGTGTGGGTGAGAGTGTTGGATTAGAGATGACAGCCAAGAACGAGGGATCCCATCATTCCACGTCCAGGGAGCGCTCCATTCAGCCAATGACACGGCCCTCTGGGGTGGGGCAGGAGGAGGTAGTTCCAGTTACACCCTGTCAGGGAGTCTTATGACCTGATGGATATGGCATTACGGGACGGAGGGAACACCCTGAATATTGCCTCTGGCACAAACTGTCATCCAGGAACCGGAATAGACTGACTGGCATCAGTGCAGCAGGACGCACATCTCTTACAACTGTCTAATTCTCTCGTTGTGTCTTTTTGCTTTAACACATGTGTGTAATATTATGTGCTCCAGAACGTAGACAGAACTGCACACATAAAAAGATGAGCACACACACTTTGCAGGATCCCATTGGACAGTGCTGACCAGCGCTCCACAACTATCATTGAACTGCAAAGCCCCAAAGTTGCATCTTCTTTTATTTGAATGGCATAATAACTATCCATCAACTCAGCCAGCCAACCGTATCTCTCCCTCCTGACGTCCGCAGCCAATTGGCAACCTCGATATTTAGGAGCTAATTTGTCACAGTCAGCAGCATCCTTCCTATTTCTTCTTCTCCCTGAAGTGAGTGTTATTGTCATACCAAGTCTCTTAGGATGGTTTTATCATTCCTGCTTAGTACAGCAGTGGGACATGTGACACACAAACACACACACACACACACACACATTCATAGGCATCTTTCTACCTTCACCAACCACTTTGCAAGCTTTTGATGCCTTTTTATGAGTGTTTCATTTACCTCCCCTTCTCTCTATATTCCTCACACACACATACAGACAACGATTGTGTGTGTGTGTGTGTGTGTGCTGTTTCCCTCCACTCCGCTCTAAACGAACCAATTATGGGTGTTTATGTAGCTTTAATGTGCGTAAGTGTCAGGAGAGAAACATTGCACCGCTCGCCACCTAATCAATGAGGCCTTGCATGCTACACCACCCCTCGCTTCTCTCCTCTCACTCGTCCTCCATCGCATCGTTCCTTCCTCCTCGGTCGCCTTCATTTTCTCGGTCTCTCTCTTCCTCTTTCTCTTTCTCTTCCTCTCTCTCATTCCTTCTCTGTTCAATTAGCGAGAGAGACAGGAGTGAGCTGTCAGGTCAATTGGCCATGAAGAGAGCTCTAAACAGAGCAAGATGAGGCCATCACAGACTTTGTGCTTTAGACAACTAGAGGCGGGTATATTGAGAGTGAGTCTTTTCATTTTTGGTTTGTATTTGAATGCTGCTGCAGTCCTGAACTGTTCTTCAAAAAAGATCTTCTCTTCACCAGGGAAGTGGCGTAAACCCTCAGTTTCTTGTGTTAGGGTTCACACTGCCTTTAAACAAAATATATATATATATATATTGTTTAAAAGCAGTGTGAAATAAACTGTATATATATATATATATATATTCAAATGCAAAAGCCTTGAGCTTTAATAACTTTAATCCCATGAAAAGACCAAACTAATAATGAGCTGATGCAGCTCGGTGGCAAACATTGTTGTCCAAAAACTATTATAAACATCAATCAGCACTACAAACAGAGGCATTGTAGTTCATATTCAGTCAATCCCACGAAAAACTAAATTACCAAGCTGCTTTAGGGGAAGTATTCAGTCTTATTTAGATTTACGTCTAGAGCCACAGAAGTCTCACGGAGGAAACTCACGAAGAAATGTAAATCTTTCTTTTCCAAAAAACTGAACTGATGCCCCAGATTTTATTAGCCATGATACTACCAATCCACAGAGTATCCATGCATGTCATTATAGCATCCTGAGCTTCTGCCATCATTCGTCAAGTCATGGAAGACCGCTGACTTGGTTTTAAGTGCCACAGCCGTCCTCTGGCCTCATCATTCCAGAGACTTACATGCAGTGCAGTGTAGAGATTTTAAATTGGAGAGCTCTGGTATCTGATCAGTCTTGTATATTAACAGATACATCAATATCAGGTATACATATATCAGAAACGGGAGTGAAAATGGGACTTGCATCACTGCCTTGCCATCGTCAGTTGTTGAGTTAACATCCCACAGTTGGAGAAACCACGTGCTCGATGTGAACACGACTGGGGTTGATTTGTTACAGGTTCTACATTTGTTTGGCCTCCATGTATCATATTTCATTTGAAACCATTTTTATAACACAGATTAATCCAGAGATATACACCGGTTCCAGATTGTTGTAAAACAGAATGCGTTATTCCCTTCTGACTGCTGAGCCTGGATTAGACGACCTGTGGGTGAAACCCACCCTCACCCATTACGGGTCTGAACCAGCACCGGCCATCTTCTTCCTCAGCTGGTGGCAGAGATGAATGTGGTTCAGTGGGAGTTGCCCCCCCCCCCCCACTCCCCCCCTGGGTATTTAGGGCCCACCCTGGTGTGTCCGATGGGAACGACGGGTCAGAAGTCCTGGTACCGACACCGGTGATTATTTACCGGGCTCAGGTCTCTGTGGGAACCGAGCTATGATGGATTCTGACGGAGCTGATGATCACTCTTCCAATGAGAGTAATTAATACAATGAAGAGCTACTGAGCATGTGCAGAAGCGTGTGATATATAGAATATGCATGCTGTCATTACTCACAGGTGACAGAGGGTGTGTGGGGGGTAATGTGAAGAGGGTAGTGTACTGTAAAAGAGGAGGAAAGTGCGGAGAGAGAGAACAGCATCGGAAAATATGAGCGTATCAACATAATGTTGGAGCATAGCAGGGATGTTAATGTCTTCGAAATCAGGGGACACATTAATTAAAGAATTTGCACGCCCTTGAACACCACATGTCCAGTTTGAAGCAAGTTAAAAAGGCTGGAAAAGTGAAAATGTGACAAAGCATACAGAGGCAGATGGTACAGGGTACTTTCTCCCTCAGATCCTCACTTATATCATTGCGATGCAACCTTTTTACAGGTAGTGGGTCCATGTTTCACAACAATACACTTCACCCCCCCCCCCTCTGCCCCCTCTTCATATTCTAATGAGGATTTCTTAGCTATAATTAGCTGCTGCAGTGTGCCTCCCTGTCGCCGTGACATGTTATGCGCTGACCCGCTGTCTGCAATAGAATTATCTTCACTAATGAACCTAAGCGTAGTCAATGACTCAGGGTGGGGGAATGTTGTCTACAAAACAGGAAGAAGACTTGTGTGGGTGTTGTGCTCATGTGGAGACGCTGTGGGTGTGGATATGAGCTGCGGCTAAACGGCCCGACTATTATTGGTGGCTTCATGTAAAAGATATCAAGGTCACGTTACCACACGGTGAGGCGGTGGCTCGTTACGCACTGCCGGGCGAGCTATTATACCTGCTTGAAATCCAGCCGCTAATTTAGCCGCACGCCACTTATCGTGCGTTTGATATGAATCACGGGGTGCTTAGAGGAGCCCCCTCCCCTCCCCCTCACTGCACCGTGACCCTACCAATCTTACTTCCTTAAAGAGCGAGTCGTTAAACAGCCGAGCATCCACCGGCGGTTATAATGGTGATATAATGAACTCTGTTGCCTCAGGTATCTATCACAGCGGCAACTCTCGGAGACAGGGTGTTTTGTTCTCTAAATAGCAGCAGAGAGAGGGTGTGGGGGAGAGGAGGGGGGTAACTCCAGGAGTCTCAGAACACACCAGCAGAAATAGGAACTTGATCATCTGTGTATAATGTACATAAGTATAATTCCAAGACAAGTTAAGTCCTAATCGTGTCTATGCTCAGGAGAAAAGCTGCATGATGCTTGAAGAAGTATTATACCATATATATATCTCAGCTCAGTGTGGTAAGACTGGGCAATTGTTCCAATCCCACAATACAAACACAAGTCTTGCATAAACTCCTGCTGACACATGGTGTCGTATTCTAGTGAGGACGCAATTCAGTGCGGTGTGTCTGGTGGCCCACCACCGGCCGCCTGGCTGAGTGGGTGAGGCCCTCCGGCTCAGACCGGCTGGCTCTGGACTCGGTCGGTCCTTCGGTCCTTCGGTCGCTCGCGTCCCCTTCAGACGTCAGCGCAGGCCGGTCTCACCGAGGCTCCTTTACAACCGGCTTTCATGTGTCTCTTAATGAGGAAACCGCCGGCTCAGCAGCACGCTATAAAACACAGGGAAATTAAAACACCCAAATATGAATCGGCTACGCTGTCGAATTCAGAAGACTAGTCCAAAGGCGTAGCTCTGCTCTCGTTAGACCTCAGGAAGACCGGAGTCTATTATCAACGGGATGTTGGAGGCTGAAGGATACCGAATCCTGCATCACGAGTGACCCCAGCATTTTCACGAGAAGACATATATGTTACATCAATGGCTTCTTGATGTTAGTCTAGAAGTAGCTCTCTTTTATTTAGAGTTGAAGATAATCTTCAAAGCACACAGCCGAGGCAAGTGCATATTTCCAAAGGAACAATAACAGAGTGAGTCACAAGCCCGCGACACAACCCCTGCCACCGACGGCCCACCGCAGTCTGCTACGACTGTGGCTGCCACTCAGACGACAGGAGCTCCATAAAATGTCGCGAAGAAACACCAGCCCTCAGAAAAAATGGGTGAAATAAAACAAAACCGCATTTATTTCCCCCCCCTCATTTCATTGTAATGATGGAAATAAGGGCATCATTCTGAGATTAGTGCTATTTCTCCCCGACTGGCGTTAAGCGTTATACAAGCGCCTGCTGAAGAGCTTTGGAGAAACAATGGAACAACAACCACTGAAAAGCAGGATATTAGCAGACTCCACGTTAAATAAGACTTGTGTAACATAATCTAAAACGTGGACCAAGAGGACCAAAGTGCACACACATAGTGAAAGAGCAAAGGGTTACACAGTAGCCTCTTTAATGGGATAGGTTGACGTTTTAGTTTTTGAGTGGCATGTCTTTAAAACTATTAGATGGATTGCTATGAAATGTTTAATATATTTATGGTTCCCAGAGGATACATTCTGATGACTGAGGATTCCCCTGACTTCTCACTGTCACAAGTTTAAAAGCTGTTCCATTTTAAACGTTAGTTTCCTCGTGCCTTAAGAATGTGTGTTAATGGGACTAAAATGTAATATTTAGTTAAGTCATTTCCTGAACTTGTAAAACCAACTAAAGTAAGTATATTTAATGGTTTCAGTATTATGACAAGAAACAACCATTATTTATCTTAATATTTAGACGGGTCTCGGGAGTTAAAACTCTCAAACAATGCATGCTGGGAAGTCTTTGGAAACTTCGTTTGATGAGTTGAGTGAACTCTGTTATTGTCCATTTCAATTTAAAAGACTTGATATCAATTGGACTCGTGTTAAGTTCTTCACCTGAATTGAATTAACTTAAAATGAATTAAACTTATATATTTTATGTTTTCAAGTGATTGCAGTATTGGTTGAGTGCACTAGCAGGTCACTTATCCAGAAATATCTCAACATCTAGTGGATGAAAAATATTTAATTCATGTTCCCACAATGTCTGTATTATATTAGTGGTTTTGAGGGAAATATTTCAACAACGATTGTATGGTTTTGCATAAAATATGTTACAGGCCCATGCCCCCCTCAAGGTAATCACTTGATAATTCCCTGAACTTTGATAGAAACATTTCACCAATTCTTTAATTATGACCAAATAGGTGCAAGACTTCTGACAGCAAAACCATCCGCATGTTAGCATTGTCATTGTTAGCATGCTGGTGTTAAAACCTAGAAAAACGTTTCACACAATATGGCTCCATATTTATGCGTTTATTGTGATGATGTGTCTGCCCGAGGGACTTCTTCAACATCAACAGTGAGAAGAGACCGGCCCTAATTAGTGATATCAGCCTCACCCCAGTTACACAGCTGATGGTGATTAGACAATCATGCTCCACCATAGGGGTGAGAAACAACAATAACAACAACAATGGAGAATCCTTTCGTGAGCTACAGTCAAACAAATCCCTTTAAACTAATTAACTATGTACATGTATATTAAAAAATTAAAAAATACACACATATTTACATTTCTAATTTAGTAAAAGTTAAGATGTAGAGCTGGTGGTATAATTAGTTTTCTGCCCACTATAGTGGAACATAGAACCATCAGATAATTAACTTGGTGTGGCCGATATAAACAATTAGTGTTTGTCTTATTGTTGATCGTGAGATTGGCCTGAGGCCCAAAACATCAACGGAATAAAAGAGCCAGAGTGTGCCACACCTTTTTTCCAAGTCTGATTCCAGTGATCAGTACACATCCTCACAAATAGTCCTACATGTTGAACAACATACTGTCGGCTCCTTCTCTAACAGAACCAGACAAACACCAAGTACACGTAACATCTTTTATTTGTAGGCTACGGTGTGACTGGATCTGTTTCACAGAGCAAAGACAAACTGTAGACGAGTAATGCATTTTACTACAAAAAGTGACAGTCTAGTTAGATTTCTCTTCAACACTATGCATCAATATGTAATATACATTATATACATTTGATCAGAGGAAACGCACCTCGCTTACACACATGTCGTTGAGAGAGACAGGAGAAATATGTGAGGAGGTACTTGCATTTAAGTCAGAACGAGTAACAGAAAGTGCCTGAGGAGCAGATCAATGATTTGTAGTTTACAGTATAAAATTCAAACGGTGTTGGTCACAAAATAATACTCTAGTGGCTCAATAAACAGTTGTGGATATCAGAGAGGACAGGTAAGTTCAAAGATATTCTGTTAAAAATGGCCCGGCACATCGCGCTGCGATGCACACAGTGCAAAAATAACCAGATATATAAATCACAGTATTCAACTTAGCTTAAGTGGTCGATCCAGAGAGTGAATGAAAGTATGTTTTCTGGCAACATGACTGAATGACGCCGCTTTCCTCCCTAAAACAGACGAATGTAACAAAACAAGTGAACGTTGAGCCCACGGTGTGGCTGGTTTTGGTAACCTTACATGAAATGCTGCAACTCCTTTCTCCAGCAGAAGAAGGTAACCTAGATTGCCTTTAATGTTCTCACTGCTATGTGAATCCTCTCTGTAGCTTGTGTTTTATTTTCTGACCTTTCACTGAACCAGGCCAAGTCAGAGTCATTTGGGCAACAGGCAATAAGCACATACCCGACAAACACATACTTAAACTTTTAACCATCATGCAGTTATTACTTATCAATCAACTTGGAAAATCATATATTGTTTGCCTTGGTACATACACACCAACAGTGCCTCTTCCTACCTCTCATTTTACACTCTTTCCTCTCATTCCAGACTTTGTCTCTTGAAACTGATCTAAAGTCAGTTTTAGCATTTCCCCTATGCAGACGGACAGCCATGAATTGAAAATATGATTCATCCGAGGCTTTGAGGGAACACGTGTCGACATACAGTATGTTAATTGGACTGCAAATCTGTGCCTGAGGGGAAGGCCTTAGTCTCTCCTGAGCATAGTAGGATAAGGGGCACTGGGGTGTGTTTGTGTGTGTGTGTTTATTTATGGTAACTTCAGTCAACTGTGCTCCTCCTCCATTCACTGTCCTTCCTCCTCGCGTAGGAATTGAAAGACGGATGAGAAGTCCTTGTTAGCGTAGCCGCGGGAGCACATGACTCTGAAGATCTGGTGGGCGAGGGAGCCCAGAGGGATGGGTGTCTTAGTGTTGGTCGCAGTGTGTTGAGCCAAACCAAGATCCTAGAAACCGCGAGAAAGTGAGGTGGGTGTCAGATATTTGGACTGACATTATCATACATCTTCGCTCATCTAAAGGCTGATATATGTGACTATAAGAAAGAAAGTGTTGCGATATAAGCAGAGTGCAAGTGTATTAATAGACACCCAGAAGACACTTAGAGTCACCAAATAATACACAGATGCAAACTGACCCATACAGAGGAGCTAAGGCAGTGACAGTCAAATTAAGTGTCACAAGAGAAGTCACAGATGGGTTGTGAAGAGGATCCCACAGACACAAAAGAACAGTAAAGCGTGAGACAATGTAAATTACAAGGTTGAGAGAAAGAGAAAGAGTAATAGTAGTAGCAGAACATTGAATAGCAACAACTTTGTTAAATGATTAACCAGGTCATCTATCTTGAGGAAAATACAAAGCACGTATGCAGATTTTTTTTCTCTGCTCTATTTTATTTTGGATTGCTAATCCAGTTTGGATTGTTGGAAGGACCAAACAAGCAATTTGACATCAGTTTGGGTTGGGGGAAATTGCGTGTGCATTTTCTTTATAGAGTAGATTAAACCGTAAGAAAGAAACACCTTCATCAATCAAGCAAAAATAGCTCGTAAGAATAAAACCAATCATTAAAACAGTGACACAAAGACACGGAGCAGGTTGTACCTTGGCCATGAGCGTGGTTCCAAAGCCGCCCTGGTAGTTGTTGGCTGAGGGGACTCCCTCCATGACGCCGGGGGCTGGATTATACGTGTCGCTGGACCAGCAACGACCTGAGGACATGTTGAGGATCTTTGCTAGCAGCTTGGGGTCCAAACCCAGTCTGGGAAAGGAAGGAGAAGAAAAAGATCAGTATCTCTTTCTTACTTGGTAACAGAGTAATTCATGGGTAAATCATTGGCATAAAATGGTTAATCTGAATACATGTCTGAAGGATTATATTTACTGCAACAAGACTCAGGATGAGGTTGAAAGGAAAAAGGGGGAAACCGTTGGTAGCGTCAGAATAGGGAAGAGTAGTGTTGAAACAGTGATGAAACGGGACGGACAGGACATAAGATCGCAGATTATGGAATTCCTTTTCAACGCAGCGCAAAAAGAGGAGCATGGAGAAAGATGGGTGTGGGGCGGCTGGTGCTTGTCGTGACCCCAATTGAACCTTATGCTAGGCTGTGACCATTCCTCAATGTTAATGGCTGAAGGCTTTGTAATGCTGGCTAATGCAGTATTGATGTTTAAGAGCACATCTATCCCTCATCATCCCTCGTTCATGAAAAAAGAAAGTGGAGGAGGAGGAGAAGTGGTTAAGCAGCACAGGGGAGCCATAAAGCTCCCCGTCATGTGTAGAAGTGCGCTCTTACTTCTGCGGCCCCATTTTGCAACAACCCACTTTCATATGCGAGAGGACAAATCTCCAGGCTAAGACGAGAAGAGGCAAAGAGGAAAAAAAGGACAGACAGGAACAGAGAGTGAAACAAAGTGCCAACCATTACAGTTGGGAGGGTGGAACTATAATGTCTGAGTCGGTCTGTGTAGTGCAGCTTTGGTGTATTAACGGTTTTAAGGCCAGTGTAAAGCGGACCACATCAAGCCCTGGCTGCCTCACTTCACTGTTACTTACTGGCCTGTAACTCTATTCTGCTCTCAATATGACTATTAAACCATCATAGGTCCTTAAGGCCAGCAGCCTCCCTCCCTCCCTCCACCTGGCTCTCATTCTGCCATTACTACCACGGTTTTTATTAGCTGTCGACTAACTAATTAAGATTGGGAATTGCGTTTACACTCTCTCCACGTCTCTCTCTCCTCCCTTACCCTTCGCGGCTTTTGTGTCCGCACTAGTGTTATTTTTCTTTTAACAAACTGTTTTGGAAATGTGGCGCTTCTGTGTGTGTATGCGTGTGTTTGGAAACATGTGTTTCAGCTCGCAATTATTTAATGGCAGTCTCGCTCATGACGGCTTCTTTTTTAAATTTAGTTTATGTCTGAAAGCATCCCTCGCCATCCTGCTCCTCTTCCTCCCCCTCGTCTCCCCTGCTGACACCTCCCTGTCTGAGGACTCCGGGGGACATATGTTTGACATCGCACACAACCCCCCCCTCACACACTCGCACACACAAGCAGGCAGCTCCTCCCAGCGTTCTGGGTCAGCAGCTGAAAAGGTTACTGGCTGAGCTACAATAAAGCGCGTCCGAGCGCGCAGATCGTTTGTTATAGCGACCAGAGACGCTGACGGGGAGCTGTTGTCCTCTGTTAACGATAAATCAATGAAGTTCCCCTCCTGCTCCCATCACACACACACACACACACACAACCACTCATAAGCATGGCCGTGGTTATTAGCTGACGCAGTGGTGTTGTTCCTCGCCTGCGGTAATGTGCGTGGAGAAGAGGACATGTCACGCTTTAACAAGATTGACATGGATAAAAAGGCAAAAATACGAACGTGTTGCTGTGCGTTGCCACTGCACATTAAAGAAATGTGTTCGTGAGAGGGATGAAGAGAAGAGCGGAGGCTGTTTATGTGCTGGGGAGCTCGAGCAGGTGGAGTTCATTGCGATTAACTTCTCGTCCTCGTTTGATGCCACAGGAGAGGAAGCCCAACCCGTTCCCCATTTATTATTACATTAAAGAGCTAACGAGCAAATACACACACACACACAAGCCTTTACTATCCCATTTATAGAGGTGTTTATTACCCAACTTTAATCTTCATCGGAACATATGCTCACAATTCATTTAAGTGGGAGAGACGTGTGTCTGTGTTCATGTTTGTTGTGGCAAACCTACTCATGTCGCTCAGCACATCGGGTTGTGTGTTGCTTTGCCCTTTGTTCTCCTTATAAAAACAACACATATGCATGTCCTCGAGACATGCATGTTTGTATGCATGAATGAGCGCAGGGACACAGGCGCGTAAGGTGAATGTGAGCTTGAAAAGCCTCAAGTCCCTTCTTGGGCCAGTCGCCTCTCTCCTCTTCCTCATCTCCTTTCATCTTCATGTGCATCATTAAAACCCCTGCTGCCTCTCTCTGCTACTGTCTGCAGCTTCTCATCTCCCTCTTCCACTGACTGGTCGGCTGCGTGCAGAAATTATAGCAGGCAGAGGAGAAATGAAGGGATTAAAAGAAAAGAATAAAATGAGGAGGTACAGCAAATAGGGGAAGAAATCTCGAAAGCGAGGGAAAGAAAGGACGGCAGACGGGCAGGGTGTGTGCGTGGGTGTGTGCGTGTGCTCATAATTGTCATGCGTGGCCATTCCTTGCACTAAGAGAACGCCACGCTCTGTTGGCGACGGCCCGAGCTTCCATCTGATCAACAAATTAGCTCCACGAACAGAGCTGTGTGTGTGTGTGTGTTTTTGTGTAAGTGTCTGTATGTGTACAGGTAAGGGGAAACACACACACACATACACTTATTTGAAGAAAGGGCAGCTCTATCAGGCCCTAGTCCAGCTTGATAAATTGTTATTGCCGTTTTCCTGTAAATTGGCTGTGAGTGCTCAGTCCCCTTTGTGTCGGACTGTGTCATATGTGTGTGTGTGTGTGTGTGTTTGAGTGCGTCTGTACACATACGCCTAAGAGATCGCCCTCTCTGCATAAGAGGCTGGGCCGCAATGCAGCATGGGAGATTTACGGGTGTGGGCTCTCTCTAAACGATGACAGTCTTTGTCAAACCCTATAATAAAGCCCCAGAGATTGGTTAGTAAGAAGGGGGGGAAACATGGAAACACACACACTCACGCACGCACAGATCAGTTTTGCATGTCGACAAAATAATTCACATTCAAAGTGAAAGGATGCAGTATTTAGTATTCTTCTTATCCCTTTTCCAGAGGCATATGTTATAATGATGTGCACAGTGAGCAGAAGCTGTTGTAGTTTGGTTGAAAAATGCTGTCTTCAGTGTCTGTGGATGTAAATCTGCATGTCCAAGTGTGTGTGTGTGTGTGTGTGCGCGCGCACTATTGCACGCGTAACAGAGACAGTGTGGCAATGTGTAAATCTGTGTTGCTCCCTTAATGCCTCCATATTTCAGAGGCCTTGTGGGGGGATTTATGTGCGACTGCTCATGCCAATTTTCCTCCTCTGTCTCAGCACAGATAAATCAGCAGCACTAACACAGCTGCACTGTGAGAAGAGCAATATTTTTACACACACACACACACACACACACACACACACACACACACACACACACACACACACACACACACACACACACACACACACACACACACACACACACACACACACACACACACACACACACACACACACACACACACACACACACACACACACACACACACACACACACACACACACACACACACACACTATAATCGACAGGGATATGTATACATAAAGTAGATAATATATTCACACTTCTAAAGAGGTGAAAAACTAATCTGATGGCTCAGGTAAATTCATTCATGTGGGGAATAACTGATGTGTCGACCAAATTAACCTCACCCCATAACAAAGGGAGATTCTGAAGGGAATCTGCATAATAATGAGAATTGGATGCGAAGATTTTGCAACTACCGAGCATTGTTGAATCGTTATGTGAGCCTGTTATTTCAGGTCATATCACAATGTTTGGAAGAGACACAAGACTTCATATCCCATAATTCTCAGTCTTTGTGCCATGATGGAGGATGTTTTTCTTAGTAAGTGTTCAGTGACAGGGTTATAACAGGATACTGGTGAGAACTCAATCAGCAGATGTAAATAAGAGTCTGTGGCTCCACCCCCTCATCCATCTCTCTCCGGCAGAGGAGGTCCTGTCTCGGGGCTGGGCTGACCCCTTTGCACTTCCACAAATGTGCCACTTTTAAGTTCATGGTGATTATAACTAAATAAATGTCTTTATTTGTTGACTAAGGAGGAAAAGTCTGCTGCTCAACATCCCTCAACAAGAAAATTAAACATAAATTACATTGGAAAACATTTGGACGTGAACAACATATTGTGATTATTAGCTCATATTCCGTTTCAGGGCTCGCTTGATAAGTTAGTTATATCTACGTTTAATAGCCCACTCGCAGGTTTCTCTGTGTCATCATTTCTGTGCTCTAGCACTAACTGGTACAGCTGCATTAACCTTTCCCATGTACAGTAAATCTAGTGTTTCAGCATCGCTTTTCCCTTCAGGATAACAGGTATGAAAGAGCTTAACGCAGCATTGGCTGACAATACCTGATGCCCAGGTTCATGGTCTCAGCGGTCCCAATCATCCCGATGGCCAGCAGCATGTTGTTGCAGATCTTCGCTGCCTAGAGAAGATTGACGAGATAGCAGAAACGGCTATAATCCCACATAAGGATTCAACAATGCGCAAACACTTTTACCGCGTGAAGAGAAGACGGTTTGCAAGACAACACAAATTACAGAATGTAGATATATTTAAAAAGGTACATAAGACATAAATCCTAATGATCTAGCTTTACTTACTTTATGAATATGCCTGAACAGTGGCTCCCTGAGGACATATTTTAATTGGACATTTTGAATGTACATTCCTGGATTTGTTAGGCAACATCTTTCTGTACGATTTGTTTACTTTAAAACAAGTTGCAGTTTAATATTCAGGGTGCTCAGGACCAATAGTTACTTATGTTTCAGAGCCTCCTGTGAAGAAACATCTAACGTTGAAGATCTCTATGAGTTACACAATTGTGAGTTTCATGGTTTTCTTGGGGTTAAAACAATTTGTTTTCATGTGATCTAAAAATATTAATTTCATACACTTTTTAGTAGAATGCCTTTAATATCTGATGAGTTCCTCTGGATGATCAGATCTTGAGTATGTGGGAGTCTGCTTGCATGCTTGTGACTTCTTTACCTGTCCAGTGCCAACCGGTCCACAGTAGACAACATTGGCTCCCATGCAGGTGAGCAACTCCTGCGCAGCGTTGTATTCCTCCTCCACTCCGCCGACCATGAAGGTCAGTTTGGCCAAGCTGGCAGCCCCGACACCTAAACACAGAACCCATGTTCAAACTCAGTGTCGAGGGAACACATAGTGAACTTAAGTCGTTCAACATATCCATCCCTAATCTCTGGAATGGTCCAACCCAGACGTGTGGACCTGCAACACACTGCACATGTACACAAGGGTGAAGAGTGAGTAAGTGAGCACAACTAAACAGGTGTATCCCACGAACATAATGGATCTGCCACACAAAAGAACATAATATATCAAACACTTGACTGTTTCAACACTGTCTAAAAGGTCAGCTGTGCACTTTTCTCTGTGTGTATGTGTGTGTGTGTGTTGGACTTATAGTGGAACAGGCGTGTTAAGTAGTGGTGCACCAGAGGGACAGAGGTATCTTTAAAAGCCGATTGTTGCCATCATCTTCTGCACAACTCTCGTGGGAGCCCTTGCCTTTTGTCCTGTCACCCCACACACACACACACACATACAACAGCTGTGCCTGAGGCCAGCCCCCCTCATGGGGGCATCAGTGACAGGAGTGAGGGGTAATTAACTTTACACTTTATCATGTTCAATTAGGCATCCCTCCCCATGCCTGATGGCTTAAGGAGCGTGCCATGTTGTGGGAGGCGACCTCACCCCCCCCCCCCTCGCCCACTCCACAGAAGCAAGCCCTTTTCAGCTCTTGGGTTGGACGCAGCCGGCCAGAGTCTCCTCAGCAATGGAAGTGTCCTTTTAATGCTTCATTGATTAACCCCAGACATTTACACAATGAAATCTGACACACACACACACACACACACACACACACACACACACACACACACACACACACACACACACACACACACACACACACACACACACACACACACACACACACACACACACACACACACACACACACACACACACACACACACACACACACACACACACACACACACACACACACACACACACACACACACACACACAAAGTAGGTCTGAGTGAACGCTAATTATGGTAAATGGACTTTTGGTTTTTCTAGTCCTACAACCACTAAAAGCACTTTTTACACATCATTCACCCATTCACACCCATGCAAGGTGCCATTCATACCCATTCATACGCACACTCTTGCCCATGTACACATCGACATAGACGAGTGGAGCCGGGGGTCCGAACCACGATCCTCCGATTGAATGACAACCCGATGGTCGTGGTAGTCCGAGATAAAGAAGATAAGGTCTAGTTGTCTGTTCACGGAGCATGGACTGAACTAGGAGAAAAAGCTTTTCTGTGATGTGCTCCCCTCACGTGGAAGAGCCTTCAAAAAGACTTGCAACTCACTAGATAATTTGTCGAAGCCAATTTGAAAGCTCTTAAAAGTACAATATTTCCTCCATGTTTTCTTGTGGTTATTCTTGTTGCCGTTCACATTTTTTGCTGCCGTCTCGGCCTGGTCGCCCTTGTAAAAGAGATTGTCGATCTGACCGGCTCTTAACTGGTTAAATATGGGTCAACTATATACACATATATAATGCTGACCTCACACACAGTACTTAGAAAAGTATTGTGGAAGTCAAAAGGATGTGATCGTGCTTTTTTAAGAGGAGAGAGAGAGAGAGAAAGAGAAAGAGAGATCAAATGTCTCTTTAGGGTGTCGCCTGGCTCTAATGAAAGGCCTCTTAATAGTGAAAGCCTAATAATGTCAATGTTAATAATTAAAAGGGGATTACTGGGGACAAAACAGCTGAAATCACATTATCAGACTTCACTGCAGAGGAGAGGAGACTTACTGTATATTTATCTGACCCATACACATAAATATACATCTCTTTTCACCCTCCCCCTTATTTAATTGGCTGTTCTTTTGTCAAGTGTATGATGGTGCTAGTACCAACTCACTGTAGATGCGTGTGTGTGTGTGTGTGTGTGTGAGTGTCAGTGTTGAGCTGTCAGCAGGTCATTAGGGCCACATAATGAAGCTCAAGGCCCACGCTGCGGCAGCTGCCTACGGACCACGGCAAACACACGCTCAACATACGGCTGCCACACACACCAATCATACATACATATGGTCCAGAGACCTGATAGATTTAGCCCCTTTCTCGCCACTTTATATTGTCTTTTTAAATCTCTTTGAGTCTAATTTAGTTTGAAATAATGAGTTTTTTTAGAATAGCTCGGAGATTGTTGGATGTTGTATTGTCTACTTGGCCAAATAGCTTGATCCCACTCCTGTGTACTGTCTGTGTAATATACAGTTCTGAAGTAGTCACACAACTTTTCATGTCAATGCCAACAACAATTTTAGAAACACAAAAGGTAAATAATAACAACTCATTTAGAGTTTTCTTTAAATTGGTTGCAACAGTTTGACTCATCCTATCACTTTGGATGTCCTGCAGCTTGTTATAGTTTCCAAGCTTCAGGCTGAGCTTCTCCTTCACAAATACACAAACACCGAGAGAGCAGTGTGACAACTGTGCTGGTTCATTAGTAGAGATCACTGCGGACGACTAAAGAGGAGATTATTGATAACAGTCAACGTGCTGATCAATATATCTCACTAAGGAGAGAAAGAATAAGAGGGAGGAAGAGGAAGAGCAAGACCAAAGAGAGAGAGAGATTAAGAACGGGGGAGAGAGAGAGATGGAGAGACGACAACAGAGAAGGAAAATCTTTCTCTTTCTACCTCCCAGCATTCCCCCCTCCCAACTCTCCCTCCCTCAAATTAACTAATCACCCATAATAAGCTCTTATGATCTGTAGTGGATTTCTATAGGTCGTGACACCGGGATGATGGAAGATCCTTGTTGGTGGAAGAATAACACATCATTAGCATAACAATGTGTGTGTGTGTGTATGTGTGTGTGTGTTGGGGGCGTCAGTGAGTCTGTTCATTGTGCATAGGGAAAAGTGCATTTGTGTTGTCCAAACTATGATAGTGTCTATGTTGTGCTGTTGCTTACAGCGTGTGTGTGTGTGTGTGTGTGTGTGTGTGTGAGGGGGACATCCCGTTCTCGGACTGGTCCTGTCAGAGACGGATTAAAGAGGAATCCTAATGAGGCTTCCTGAGCGCCGGGCCCGCCGGCTCATCCATCCCAGCGGGAGTGACAGTCCCGGATCGTTAGCACTGCACAACTACACAACGCCCCCTAGGGGGGGGAGGCAATGTGTGTGTGTGTGTGTGTGTGTGTGAGGGGCACCTATGATAGAAGATACAGGGTTCAGAAAGCGAGAGGAACGAGTTGCGGAGGGATGGAAATACAAAGAAAACTTCCAAAAGTGATAAAGTAATGTATATAATGACACACCAAATACTACTTAATACATATATCATACTTTTACCAGAGTGCTAAAGAAACCACACACTGCCCCCCCCCCCTTTCCGTCCCAAAAAACTGCAGATTCAGGATAAAGACAAACGTCCCACTCCAACGTCTGGCAGGCGGTGCCATCATGGGAAATAGTTCCCTTGGGAAAGAACCACCGCTCTCCTTGGTCACTTTCTCTCATCCAGCTCCAGGGCACAACTTTTGGGCAGTAAAGTAGTGGGTGCCCACCTCCTCACCTCTAAATGCAAATATTCTCAGAGCTTGCTGAAGCTGGCTGGACTATTAATGAGCCACTCGGTGGCTTTTACTGGGCAGAGGGAAAGGGTTTGGAGAATGAAAGTAAACATGTTGTATGATGTATGGAGAGGCCACACCGTGTATATCTGCATCTGTGTGCATCTGTAGTTATGCGTGTGGCCCGAGCAAGTTCACTTCCACTCCATCAAAGACACACACAGACATCTCCTTCATCTAATCTCCTCTTTTAACCAGATTCAAGTTATGAAGCAGACAATCGAGCGCCATCCGGACAGATGCTCGGCAGCAACCATGAACACAAGAGGGGGAGACTGGTTGTGTGAAGGCAAAGAAAGATCAGAGAAACAACTTTGGTTTGGCCTGTTTGTAGTGAACACTCAATTCATTAGCACTTCTTTCATCACACACAAAATAATCAACCAAAGCGATTCACGACAAACTCATAACCTCTTAAACGTGGGCTCTTTTTTAACTGGTGTGTATATGTTCAAAGTTAGTGTGAATGTCTGTGTACATGTGCATACAGTATCAGTCAGTGTGTTCCTGTGTATATGTGTGTGTGTGTGTGTATAATAGGGACAGGTGCAGATCCCAGAGCCGGGAGCCAATAAGACATCAGTTGGAGCTTCTGAGGCCGTGTCTTGAAGTTACGAGCCGCATGTAAACCAGTAGAAACATTTTATTGGTGGTGGGTTTAAATTAAACTACATTTGTGACTATATGAGGCTACGCAAACACACAGTTGTGCGTGCGCGCAGACACAAACACACACACAGAGTTTGGTAATGAATGACGCATTTGACAACAAGCCACAACCCAGCTTTTTTGTCCCAGTGAGTATACAGAAATACACTCAGTCAAAAACTATTATATCATTAGAACTCTTTCAAAAAACCCCATTTCCTAAATGACAATGGGACTGTTCTTACTTCATGAACAATAGGAGGGATTTAGGGGAATGCTTGATTTTGTGACACACCTTCAAGTCCAAATCAAGATCTTGCAATCAATCTCTACATCCTACATTTTTCCAGTTTTCAAGTATATTCGTACGGCGAACATCATCTGTAATTCATACAGAAAAGAGCCTTCACGCCTCATAGTCTAACAGCCTGGAGTCAATGGGAGTTGACTGCTTGCAGTGTAAGCCAGTGGGAGTAGGTCGTTTGCAGGCCAACAACACAGCCTCATGTGGTCCGCCATTATAATTACACCCCAGGGCAGAACTTTTTCTCAAACAAATTAAAAATCCCCAAAGTCCCCGTAAAAAGCTTCACGGATACCGAGTGAATGCATGAAACAGAAAGAGGGTGTGCGTTTACTAAATTCTCTCACACACATCGAAAATAAATAAAAGAAATCAGCACACAGCGGTTTATCTGCCAACTCTGCTAATGCTCCTCTGCGATGTTAAAAACAGACTCTTTATCGGTTTAAGTTAACGATCGCGGCGCCATGAGAACTGATCCGGCTCACAAACACTCCATGAGAACATCGACTGGAGAACGTTTTGGTTTTGCAAAAACTTCTTCCAGAACGGAAGATTTAATTCAGCTGAGAGCGTCAACATAGTTCCTTGTATATGAATGTTACAACAGGCTTAACGCTTTAGTTTGCCATGCCTGTCCATTGACCAGGCCTGCCCTCATCATCACCATTATCATCATCATCAGTAACTGCTCTATTCCGTAGGGGAGAGGCTGGTCAATGGTAGGTGATACAAGATGGAGGGAACAGGAAAGGTCCACAATCAATCCTCTCTCTGGCCCAATGAGACTCATCTAGGAAGAAGCCAGTTAATAATGATCCCCAATTAGGCTGTTAGAAGGCTGAAACACACACACACACACACTCA
The DNA here is from genome assembly GCF_029220125.1 of Pseudoliparis swirei. NCBI lineage: Eukaryota > Metazoa > Chordata > Actinopteri > Perciformes > Liparidae > Pseudoliparis > Pseudoliparis swirei. Next base: position 12,733,425 of record NC_079388.1, read on the forward strand.
AACACTTGGAGGTGCAGAAACTGACCTTCATACAGACAGAATGCTAATTCAGGTTTCGGTGAGTGACATGCAGTGTGATGTTTGGGCTACATTTGACAGACTTTTTGTCAAGCTCATACACCAGCTTACTATTTGTCTGCAGACACACACACACACACACACACACACCCAACAGATGACATACGAGCAGAGATGTGAGGGCCAGTCCCCAGCTGCTGTGGGTCTGCCCCCATCTGGAGCATGGGCTAGAGACCCCCGTCACCACCCCTCCATCATCACCATCCCTGGTCACTCTACCGCCCTATACCCACCCTCCTACTGCCTCCCCCCCATTCACTCCATGTCACGAGAACCCGTCAGTGAGAGCCTTGTTATGCTAATCTAGTCTTTGGACCACTGATGCTCTCTAGTACTGGTGAGCCATCAACTTGACAGACTGCGACAGCACCACCCCCGGCCCATCCAACCTGATTCCTTGACTCGGTGTCAAAGAATCGTCACTAACCTCCACTAAACTGCCCTCAGGGCTCTTCTGCTCTTTCCTCTCCACACATACCAGTGTGTATTTTTTAGCAAGTCCACTAAACTTGCTTTATTTTTCTTTCATTTAAAAATGGAGGAAAATGTCAATTCAGTGCTCAATAGAGACCAACATAGGTAACGGGTTATTAAGCAGAGGAAAGTGAAAGGGTGGTAAGGGGTTCAGCCCTGATGACAAGAAACATATTAGAGATGCAACTATTAGTTCCTTTGTGTATTAGTCGGTTAACAACTCGGCAACATTAAGTCCAACTTAAGCAAATTGTGGCATTTTTTATTAGTGTAAGATATGTCATTTTTTTAGCAGCTGCACTAGTTAATACTTTGTGATTTAAGTTTGTTTTACAAAAAAATAATTTTTCGGGAACAAAAAAATTCCTTAGCAAAAGAGTTCCTGTTTTAAATAAATAAATGTCTGTTCAGTAACTATCATCGAACGAGGTAACGCAATAGGGACTGAGCCAATGGCACACAGATAAAAGTATTGCAATATTTATATATTTGCAGTATTACAAATGGGGGATCTGTAGCAACATTCACGTAAAAAGTGATTTTTAATTGAAACCGAACATTTCCATTTGCTGCTGCTTCACATTGAAAGCATGTAACTGGTAAAATACTAGTTGACTTTGAACATGATGCAGTCACAGAAAATGCGGTGCGTCTGACAGCGAGTTTCACACTAATCGCTAACGTTCATCACAAATCTGTCAAGACAAGAAAACGGTCATTTCCCCCAAAATATTGACAGCGTATCAGTTTTAAATACTACCGTCGCCGTTTCCAAACTCATGCCGTGTGCAGCAAGAAATCAGATCACGGTTTCTCACAACATGGACAGACGTTCAATATTGAGCTTTTCAATGCTCGAATAATAAACTATGTACCGATGGGCAACCAGTGAACTAAAACATTCAAATGGCTTTTGAATTCATCTCAAGACTGAGGTCCTGTGTGCCTGGAGGGAGAAACAGAGTCTAGATCAGTCAGCAACCAAGTGGACTGGTGGCGTTGATTGACGAACAAACCGGTGCCAGCGTTGGTTTGAACAAGCTCCTACAGGCTGGAGGATGACGTTCAAACCGTCGGCAAATGACACACTGCAACACTCTGGCTTCAGTTCATGTGGTATGGATATGATTAGAGTGGTGTTGAGACTCAGCCTAAAGAGGGAGTTAGCTGAGGATTATAAGACCTCGCAAACAAGCAACATTAGCCCCAGTGCCCATGGTCCCACAACGGCTAAGCTCCTTCTTGCTTTCATTTGTACCAATGGCTGACTTTCCCAGCGCTGGGAAATATCACAATGAAAGGGTTTTAAAGCCTTTTTAAAGCCATCGTCAGTTAGCAATGTGGCAGCCCACCATGGGCACACAGACACAAACACAGGCATCCTGGGTAATTACTGCTAACGACCCTGCCGCTTGTTAGCCAGACCTCCTATTTTTGCCATCGCTGTGCCAACACCCTGGGCCTGTGACATCAGAGTTTGTTTTGTTGTGGCTCAATTTTGCATGTGGACGCTTTTAAAGACACCAGACAGTGGTAGACGTGTGTGTGTGCGAGCACATGTTAGCATGCCGGACAACCCAGTGTCTGAGCTAATATAACTGTGTCTATGGAGCAAAGTGTGTGTGTGTGTGTGTGTGTGTGTGTGTGTGTGTGTGTGTGTGCGTGGGCTAAAGCCAAGACATTGGTCGAAGTGCAAGAATGAAAGCCAGCAAGATGCCCATGAGAAGAAAGTGAAAGTTATTTTCTTGATTGCTCAAAAAAGGGTTATGCCTGCGCCATTCAGATCCCAGGGTTGGCTGCCAAACCTCTAGTGACGCACCACACAGACACACACACACACACACAATCTCAAAAGAAAAATCTAAATGAAAACCCCCCCCAAGAAAAAAGGAGAAAAGCAGACTCTATACATATATATGTATGTATATATATATATTGCAATGGTTTAAGACCGAGTACGGGAGATCACAGAGTATTGTTCTCCACAGTGAACAAGATACATTGATTGGACGATGCCTTCATTTAACTGAATGAATTCAAAGTGTATCCAACAGATATAATAAAGGAATTTAATAAAATATAATTATTTGATTATTGTGTTTCTCTGTATCTGTGACAATGCCAGCCAGAGTATTGAAGTATATATTATATATATATTTATGTTATATTGCGTTTCATTTGGAGACACACAGTATTAATAAGAGAACCATTTAAAGTACTATAGGTCGCAGAGCTGAGCTGCTGGCGCTTCTACTCTTGCACACACACACAAACACAAACAAACAAACAAACCTCATGAGAATGTCAATGCCCTATTTGGGTAGGGTGCCATCTCCTGGTTGGAACAGAGCATGTAACCATATCCTACCCAGAGATGTGGAAAGTGGAGTTGGGATGGAGGGATACAGGTCACTGCCATTTCCCATGAAGTTGCCACATGCTGAAATACTCATTCAGCACCTGGATGTCTCCACAGGTTGAGCTTATCAGGGGCACATCATCACTGTCAAGTAGCTCAGAGTGGGGCTGCATGTCCGACTATTTGAGTTTTAAGGCAGCAACTAAACATTTATTTTCTTATCAATCAATCAGTTAATAAATGACTTGATTATTTTTGAATTATCGAAAAATACACATCACAAGATCTCAAAGCCCAAGATAACATCTATAAATGACTTGTTTAGTCAGACCAACGGTTCAAACCTCAAAAGATTTTCCATTTACAATCATATTAAACTATTAAATTGTTTGCTACCAATTCAATAGAATTATTTATCAAATTTGTAACAGTTTTTCCCTTTTTTTTTTTTTTTTAACTTTTCTGCTGAGAATCTTCTCCTATCGTGCACTGTATGAAATCATGGATATGACTTACGGATGTCTCGAGATGACATGGGTGGGCGCGTGCATGCAGGATGTATGCATATGTGTGTGAAAGAAGAGTGTCTGCAGAGCTGGTTGCAGAGGCCAGAGGTAGCAGGTAAATCATTGGTCATCTCAGACTAGTAAAAGAGGCTTACTTAAGTGACAGGAGAGGAAGAACCTTCACAGAGGACTGCGCACACAAACTGTGCACTGTCTATAGTATGTAAACAGTGTGTGTTAAGGGAGAGTAACAGGTTTAACGCTCTGATCTCGGTGACCGCAGTCAGTCTGCTCTGCAGACGCCAGCTGGTAAACATGCACGTGTGGGCCAAGTCTGTGTTTGTATGGGCGAGGGAGGAAGCTGCAGTGTGTGTATTGTGCATTAATTAAAGCATGTAGAACAAAAAGCAAATAACATATGATCAGAGTTAGTAGTCACATGTGCAGAAGTGCCAAGAGGTATAACTGCATACCTGAATGACAGAATATTGTGTGTGTGTGTGTGTGTGTGTATGTGCGTGTGTGAGAAAGAGAGAGATGGACAGCTTTACTGCGATGTGTCTCCTTCATGTCTTATCTCCCTCCTTTCCTCTCCTCTCCTGCACTCCATGTGAGGGCAGATTCTCTCCTCTTTATGACTCTTTATCTGACATGAAAGGCACTAACATGGGATACCCGCCATTACGGCTCCATCAACATGAAAAGCTCTGACACGGGATTCTCCACTGCGACTCGGCCCATTAAGGACGACTGGTGATCCTGTGCTCTGTCAAGGAGTCGTCACAAGCAGACAGCACCAACATAATGAGGACTTAAAACCTAACCTTGCCTTTAAGACCCCCGGTCAAAAGCAGCAATAAAACCTCAAGAGGGCACCTACTGGCTGGCCCGCTCAGTAATTACAACCCATGTCCAAGCACTAACCCAACAGGTTCATAGTTTAGATATACAAAAGAGTGTAAGATAGTTCAAAAGTAAGGCTGAGGGGTCAGAGGCCTAACACAGTAAAGGGTATTCTCAAATGAACAAACTAGCAGTCTTATTCTACTTTTGATACTGCCACCTACACCTGCTCTCAATTCCTTTTATAATGCCTGCCCATCGTTAATGGTCTTAAAGAGAGGGAAAAAAGCCTGTAATACCTTAAGACAGGTTGCATGAGTCAAAAGATCCAATTACAATGGTCAAGCTATCCGGAATAACAAAATGAAATATGCAGAGATGGACTTTGATGACAGCAACTCCAAAAGGTGCACTTTACCTCCTGACACTGGAGCATCCATGAACACTGCACCCATCTTCTCTGCAGCTGCTGCCATCTCTCTTGAGACGGCAGGGTCGATGGTGGAGGAGTCAATCAACAGTGTTCCCTTCTTCACCTTTCTGAAGGGGGCCCGACAATACACAGTGTACAGTGCATACAACCATTTGTGTGTGGGCAAGCTTTGTTCATTAAACACGCTGCAATTGTGCTGTTCCTTTCTTATAGTTTTTAAAAGGAGGGAGGTTTGGGTTGCATGAGTGTCGCAAATGGAGCCTGTGACAGTAAAGTTGACTTACTTGAGGATGCCATTTGGGCCTGTGTAGACTTCAATGACGTTGGGACTGGAGGGGAGCATTGTGAGGATCCTGTCTGCTTTCTCCGCCACCTCTCCGGGAGAGTCTACTACCTGAATATTGGAGTCATCATTGCACAATATCATCACCTCGGCAACACAAAATAAACATCTTTATTAACAAATTAGATGTAATATAGCTCTTTTTATGACATGCTTTCAGTTGAGAGGCACATGAGTAGCTGTCTGAAAGTGTGTAATCGTGGCCGACTTGGACTGTTTAATGTCAAATGTTACATGTTATACATTTTTTAAGATCTATTAAATGTTCAAACATCCGTATGTGGTTACTGACTGACTGTTACCTGGGCACCCATGTCCTGCAGCTGCTTGCAAGACTCAGGGAAGACATCAGTGGCAATAACAGGATAACCGTTTTTTAACAGGTTTTTGGCCATGGGGCTGCCCATGTTTCCCAGACCAACAAACCCCACTGGTGTTTTTGAGGCCATTGATCGTGTTGACACTGAGGAAGGTGTGAGGAAAATGGGAGACTTGTTGTTTAGTTGAGGTCCAGAGTAATACGAGCACATTACATGCTGTGCTTATACTTTCCAGAAGGAAATGCTCTAATCAGAATGGGTAACAACAAAGAAAATCTTTCTGATGTAACTTACGACCAGGTTCTGGGCAATCTGGCCAGGCTATTAAACACTGCTGGCTCAGTCAAGGTCCAGCCGGGTTAACAGATACTAAAAAGAGTAGAAACTCTGGCAGTGAACCAGCCAAACTACAACAGGAATGGGTCTGGACAGTGAAGTCTGGACAGTGAAGCCCAAACAGAAAGCCCTCCCTTAAATTGGACCAACCCTTCAATATCTACAGTAGACACCACATTGCTCCATGGATTGTTCTAAATAATAAAAACAAATTTCTTTAGGTGTGGCTAACTTTGCATGGAGTAAGCGTCATTCTAATGACACACCAACATCTAAAATGAGAATATATTATGTCATGATCAATTAAATAAAAACAACAACTGAACATATGCTTCTTCCAGAGGCACGTGTAGCCTTTGTGCTTTGTCTGTCTTGCAACATTGGAGTTCATAGTTTGTCATTACACCCATTTCCCTAATCAGAGGTCAAGACGGAGATGAAGTCATGCTCAAAAAATACATACACATTTCAGAAACTGTAACATTTCCATCTAATACTTATTTGTTTCAGTTGAAACATGATAGACTTTCCTTTTTTAAAGCAGGACTTCAATATGGGACATATAGGGCAGGATGCGTAACCTAATACAGTATTAATAGGATGCTAGTTTATAATTATCATGAAAAAACGTTTCAACATTCACGCACAGGTGCATTCAACATGTTCACGCCGGTCATTTATTTAGTTATAAAATAAATAAATATACACTTTTATTAATCCCCAAGGGGAAATTAGTTCTCTGCATCATCATTAGTTATAGTTTAGCAGTGGGCTGCGGTGAAGCCCGGGAAAAACTGGGGGGGGTTGCTGTTGCAGGACACTCTTCAACTTGCAGCTAATGGGGGGGGGATCAGAACCCGAACCCCACCAAGTGTGGGGGAACGGCCCCACCCCCCCCACTGAAGCCATAACTATCTAAAGTTAGAAGAGTTGGCTGAATCTGACGGGGCAACCTCGTACGAGCCCACAGAACTGAAAAAAGGAGAAGAAAGTCCTTAATCAGTCACTTACAGCACACTTAGCCACTAGTTGTATCTATCTAATATATACTACTACTACTACTACTAATAATAATAATATGATTGAATATTGAAGCCCATTTGAAGTGGCTGCTGGCATTACTTTACAAAGGACTTTGAAACATGCTGTGCAGACCACCTCTGCATTGTGAAGGCAGCACCAGGGGGAAAGGTAAAGCTCCCTATTTGGGCCTTTGGAGAAAAGTTCTTTCACAGAAATGATTCCTGTAAACCAGATCAACCATTTAAATGCAATGCCAGTATAATATAGAAGAAACATATACGAACGGTTCACAGCACAACTATTTTAACAACATAGAGGTGCATGCAGTGAATAAAGGACCAGTGTAACTGTAATAAGTGCTCCCTGGATTTCAGGTAGCATCTTAGGAACATTCAAAATAATAATCACAGTCATCAGAAAACACAGCTGTGTTGCATTATGTGGGGGGAGGTGTGCACAGAGCGGGCGTTGTGTCAAACCAAGGCTAATAATGAATGTGTGCATTGAAGAACTAAGTGTTGCACTGAGAATAACAACACCTAAAGCAGAATAACACATTCAGAACCCAGTGTAGATCTCACGACCCATCTCACGCTATAGCATAAGAGACCACTGTCAATTAACCTCAGCGTGTTACTGGCCATGGCTTCACATTGCATCATGCTCATGTACGTGAAGCACATTGTGCAACATGCTGCGTGATTGAACGCCACCCAGCAGGTGGTCTACTCAGGACATTGTGTCCACATTGTCTTCAGATTGCTGATCAGCTAGCTAACAGGCTGGAGCAAAGGATGTTCCGCTTCTCTTGTTCCTGTCAGAGACACGGAACAAAACGGCACACGAAACTGACGACATGAACATATACGTTACCGAAAGCAAGGTCGACATGCTTACTCCACCGTAACAATACATTCCGCGACCCTCTAAACAAGGCAGCCATGCTTCTTTCCCCTTGACCTCAGCGTACAGTGACAGCTGTCAAGCCAGCCAACCCAACTGAACTGTTATGATGGCCTGTGGTCACCGCCAATCACAGCTCTCGGTGAATCTCCGCAGCCAATGGGAAAGAGGCAAAGGCGGGACATCCTGTGATTTCCCCTAATGTCCTTTAGCCGTGTCTGCGGGGACAGAACCCACTCAAAATGAGCAAAGACATCCATAGAACAATTAAATTATCTTATCTTATAACGTTATATGTTAAACGTATGGATATTGTTGCTATATATATATATATATATATATATATATACTGCTTTGCGACAAATTGTGACATTATATAGTGTGCGCACACCACTATGATCTCCACATTAATTACGTGGTAATTGTTGAAAGTCAGAAGGGATACAAAGCCAGGGAAAGAACATTTAAATAAGTTAAGTTGAGTAATTATTTGAGCTCTTTCCATCCGTGGAGGCATCTCTCCTCCTTCTCCTCCTCAGCATCACGCTGCTCAGCATCCCGGAAGTTCAGCATCATCTGCTCCTTCAGGAAGAGACGCATCATCGTCAGAGCTTTGTCAACAACGGGGACAGTGGCAACAAGACCTCGGCCTGTCCGGCAGAAACCCACCCCCATGTGTTGCAAGTGGAATTCATATGAAAAGGGTACTCTTTCGATTTCGAGTGAAACAAACGCCTGCGATGTCCGTGCCTTGTGTCAAGCGGGCTAGCTGAACCGACGAGGATCCCGTTCAGCTAGCTGGTGACTTGACACGACATGGCCTGTTCTCGAGCTAATGCTAGCCGCCGAGCCGCCGAGCAGAAGATTATCCTCACGAACTGAGGTCGCTGGTTTCATTTGGCGCAGCGGATTCGTCACAGAAAATGTACTGAGTGTTTCCCACTGTGGCTGTTGTGTTGTTTTTAGCTGCTGAGCTGAAATGGAGAACCTGTGACGACTCAGTCACTTTCTACTTTCATGTATCTTTCGTCGGGTTGTTGTGTTGGAAACGTTACAAGGCGCGTGAGTAGTCTGCTGTCTGAGCTGTACTCTCATCCCCAGTAAAATATTTTTAAAAAAAAGGTAAATTGATGAAGTGGTTGCATCACTTGCAAGCAGCGTCACATCCTCACATCACTAAAGGCTCAGTTTGCTCAGTTAAAAGTCAACTGCCTCTGCTGTCGTGTTCAGGTGAATAGTCACGGTGGTGTGGTGGATGATGGTTACACCATGGCATCCAACTGGGTGAAAGGACTAATCTTTACTTTCAGGGTTGATCTAATTTCGTAGGGCATTTTATTTGTGTGGTTTTGGGGACTTGCAGGAGACAACCAAGTTGATACTGCAGAAATATCTTGACTTTCGGTAATATGTGTCAGGCTGCAGACATCCTGGACGCTGTATGTCTTCTAATGCACAGGTCTCGTTGAAGGCCATCACCACCTTCAACCTGCCACTGCAGCCACATTGTACCATTTGATTTCAGGGCTGAGTAGTTCTTTCTGACTATTTCTACAACATTTGACAAGTAAAATAATGGATTTCCCTCTTTAGTAAAGGTAAAATACTACACTATTAAAAACAATACTCCATCAGAGGTAAAAAAAAAAAAAGATCTGTATTGCAAATTTGAATATTTACTCATTGTGGAATGTCCTCATGTTCCCTAAGAGAGTGCTTCTTCTCAGGCTTGGTGTCATTTCAAAAACATTGCGCCAGTTGCATGGGTGATAGCACGAAAGGCAAGTAATGAAACCAAAGTGTTCATTGTGTACATGTCGTATGTAACTTACAGGAAATAATAACACGATTGGATGCAGGTTTTGCACTTTAAGATGGAGACTGAGATCCTGTGGTTATTTTAAGTCAAGTCAGATTCATTTTAACACCCAAAATCACAAAGTTGCCTCAGAGGGCTGTGCAGCACATGACCCCCTGTATTTTGTTTTTAGAGAGGAATGTGGTAAATAGAATTGGCATAGGCTGTGAACATATGCTACTGCTTGTTCTCTCACTTAATAAATATATATATATATTCCATTTTGACTTGATTGGTCTTTTTGTTGCGCGTGTGTGTGAATGAAAGAAATGCTTGTACCTATTCACTACTGTGATACTCAACTTCTCTGTCCTCTGCCCTTTTGTCTTCCAGACAAATGAAGTGACCAACGAGATACAATGTCCTCGTTCCAGGTGGTGGACTCGTCGCCGGGCAGCAGCATGAGCATCATGGAAACGTCCAACTTTGCCCACGTCATCTTCCAGAACGTGGGGAAGAGTTTCCTGCCCCAGGCGCCCCTGGAGTGTTGCTACACCCTGACCCCGTACATCACTCCCAACCCAAAAGACTGGGTGGGCATTTTCAAGGTACGTCACACGCACCACAGCGGCTTTTTACTCTGAACCGGCTTCAAAGACACAGTGAAACAGAATCAATTAAGGAGCAACCTTTTATTAATCCAAATCACTTAAGTTACAAAGACATTAAGAGATTGGAACTATTTCCATCTCATTACCAAAGTGTTTGTTGGATGGATTATGTGTTACGGTTTTATTAATTGGCCATAGGTTTGCAGCTGGTACATTAACGCATACATCCGCCTTGACACTAATGGTTCACCTCTTCATTACAAGCCTACAACCTCACCACAAGCTTTGGTGTGGTTGTTCTGCATGCGGAAAGAGGATGAGTGTACATGGTGGGCTGGCTGCAGTAGGTCTCGCTGGGGGGAAAACATTTGGTGCTCTTTAAGAACCACTCTGATTCTTATTAGGACCTGCCCCCCTCCTCCCCCCCACACTTGTTTCCTCCCCTCTGTCTTTCCATCAGTTTTTCTTCTGCTTCCTGCTAACCAACCTCCTCCTCCTCTGCTAAGCTTCACTCTTTTATCAAGGCCATCAAATCTCACACATAATTAAACGGAAATGTGAACTAGGAAACTTAATGTCTCGTAAAGTCAAAAGACAAACATTTTATTGTTGTTTAAGGACTGACTTCAAATCCACCAGCTCAATTAAAAAGGAATAAAGACGCTGTGTTTATATGGAAAAAAAGTCAATTGGAAAATGTAATTGTTGTACTCCACGCTACTGAAACCTGTTTGATGGTACCGACCACGCTTCTTTAATCCTTTTGATGGCCATGTCTGTCTTTTTTTATCTGTTCATAGATCTATCTAGTCAATTCTGACAAAGCTGTGTATGTGTGTGTGTATATATATATATATATGTATGTGTAACTAGTCAGCTCATGATGATTTACTCTTTTTCTTCGTGGGACATATATCAAGATATCAGTATTCCTGTAGGCTTTTTACAAATAATAACAATCATCCCATTTCATTCCAACACAAAATCCCCCCATGCCCCAGAACGCATGCTAATAAATCTAATATTTTGGGTTAAAGTGTGTCTGTAAGTTTGGGAACTTTAATGTCAAAATCAACAGGTATTTTGGAATATTTATGATGATGGATTAGCTTTGGCTTGCCCACTGTGTTCCAACGATCAATATTGATGGCTCTCTGTCAAGTCACTCTTTTTGCCTCCCAGAGGCCATACCTTGGTTCAGAGATGACTCGGGGAGAGAGCATTCTCTCTCTCATACCTTTCACATCTATAGGCGTTACCTGTTTCAGAGACATAGACTGAGCAATAAAGCTGACTCTCTGAGGATGACTCAGACTGCACAGAAGGCACTGCTCATTTGAGTTGTGCACAGACACCCCCTAGTGGCGGAGGATGTTCATAGTCCCATAATAAAGATCCTGGCGTAACAAACTTGCTCCTCGATGCCGGTGCACTCAAACAGTACTCCCATGCAGCGTGTACCCAGTAAACATCGGCAGTGTACATTCTAATCAAGGACGTTGGCTTTTGTTTTCTAGCATGTCGACTAATGACGATTACATGATCAATTGGACATGAGTGTTTTCTAGTGAAAAAATCGGCTTTTTAAACACATATGTACACAACTCCCTAAAAAGCCCTTTGGAGGTTTTCGGTTGTGGCATGTTTGTTGGGTCTGGCGGGAGAAACCCGTTGTGTGAGTGTATAATTAAAGTGTCATCGTGCTGTTCTCTCACACCTCGGCGCGGTGATTGATAGCTGCTCTGCCTGTGATTATTTTATAACATCACTCCTGTGTTGGAATGTCACCATACCTAACAATGTCAGTCAACTTCACTCTGCAATTAGCCAAATTATTTATGTCTCCTGTCTTAAGCAAACGCATGTGAGCACACAAGCGAACCTGGCAGGTGTCCATTGCAACCGAGCCTCTCGCTGAGATGCTGCCGTATGTGGAAGGAATGTACTTGGCCCGGGTATCCACACTGACAGTTACCATTTGTTTGGAATAGCATTATATTGAGTTTAATGGTTTGATATGCCCCGCACTGCAATTATGTTTTATGCAACAAGAATATCTTACCTGATATTTTGACAGATGTTTTGAATAACTCAGTTGATTAATGTTGTCATTTATGCTTCTCCAATCTTTGGCTAATTCCAATTTTCTCTATTTATAGTTATGCATTTATTGATTGTTGTTTATTTAGGTATCTACTTGCAGAAATATTTTTATTTGTTCATGGTTGAACAAATTATTCCGTGCCACCCAGTGATTTGTGCATCCTATAATTTCCATTAGATTGTTGTCAACCAACCGCTTAAACTGTCATATTATATGCTCGCTATATGGCTGTCCAAAGGAGAGACTTTCTCTTGTGCCACTCTTTATTCATTTTTAACATGTAACCCCCCCCCCCCCCCCCCCCAGGCGGTTGAGCGATCCACAGCTGAAGTGCAGTTATAGATAGATAGATAGATAGATAGATATATACTTTTAAAATCCAAGGAAATTTGTTCGGTCAGTAGGCAGCACACACAAGAATAAAAAAAAAAACAAAAAATATATAGGAGAAGGGGGTGATCTGGCAAGAGGGTGAACTGTGTTGTAGAGCCCATGGCGTCGGCCGTCCTCTGTTCTCCTGAGCCTGTCCTTGGCGAGCGCGAGGCGTGAGAGCTGGAGAAGAAGAAAGTCTGTGAGTGGGGGTGGAGTGGGAAGGTGGTGGTCCCAATATGGACACCAGGAGTTTCTTTTCTTCCTCCTTCTCTGTTCACAGCCTCAGCCAGCAGCCCTGGCCATGGCCAGCCTTCCTAACCAGTTTGTTGAGCCAGGGCTGGTGTCACGCTTGTGTGCTGCTCCCAGCTTGCTCCCCACAAAGTGCAGTACACTGACAACAACCTGGTAGAATAACTCCAGCATCTTGCTATCTCCAGCATCTGTCACAGCTTTCTCAGGAGCAAAAGAGTGAATCAGTTCCCATCCCCTTCTTGTACACAGCGCCTCAGTTCAGTCGACTCCAGATGGAGACCCCATCCCAGGTGACGCCAGAGGTCACCATAGTCCTCCACCATGTCCACGGTGGGCAGGGGTCTCCCTTCCTCCTCTCCTCCATCTCACTACCATGGTCCTACTTTACCATCACCATTGCTGGTGCTCATCACGCCATTACAAACCCACTCCTCACTCACCTGCCTGTACTCCCCTCCTCCTCAGTACTCCTCCTCCATCCCATCATCTTGAGTACTGCACCTGCAGAAGAATGAGACGACTGATGCAGGAGGTCACTGGTGGAAGGGGGGTGAAAAGGAAGGAGACAGAACAGTTCCTGAAGGGAGAACATCACTGAGACCCGTACACCACTGCACACACCACCATCTGTCTGTGAGTGAGGTCAGTGATGATCAGGCATGTGGTGTGCGATGGTGGACACTGCAGATCCACAAGCCGGGCAGTGGCTGACTCAGGTTAAGTGGCTGGGAGGAGTCAAAAGTGAGTGGAACAGACAAAAAGTTCTCACAAAGATGGAGTTCACCAGACACTCTGACCATGCATGATGGGTGCAACCACTCCCACATGAGCTGATAGATGATGGGCCCGAGACTCCACATGAGGCGAGCATCCTGCATTAAGTGCAACCTTGATGTGGGTCAGGTCGGCCTCAGCACCTTGGAGCAGGATGGGTGAGTGAGGCGACGGTCGGTCAGGAGGTGCCCAGATGGTGCTGACTGCTTTTGGGACCAGACGTCTTCTTCACAGCGGACTTCCCCCCAGCCTCAGGCTGAGGTTGCTGGAGGACTTTAGGGACAGCAGATATTACAGCTGGCGCGGGACTGGTGGACAGAGCTGGGCAGGACTGCAGGCTCTGGGACCCGCTGGTTCTCCAGCTGCCTTCTCTCCAGCTGTCTTCTCACCTGGTCAGTCGTCACAGAGAGGAGGCAGCGAGGGAGAGGGGAGGAGGTGGGGGTGGAAGGTGGGTTGAGGGCTCAGGGGGGGTGTGGAGGGAGGTGTGGGTGGAGGGTGAGAGGAGGGAGGGAGGGGGGGTGGGGGAGTGAGGGAACAGGGGAGGGCTGTGAACTGAACCTCCCCAAAACAGTTCAGCTCCACTGCCCCTCCAGGAGTTATCTGCTTCAGCCTCCACCACACCCCTCTTGTGTTGTTCAGCTGGGTTTGGCCTCTCAGCTTCCCTCACTCATCCTTGTTTCTGTCAGCTTCACTTGCTCTCCCCAACTCTGAGCTTAGCTTCACCCTGTCCTTAGCTTTCTGCAGCTTTCTCTTCATGTTAACAAAGCAGCTTCCTTGGTGTTTCAGAGCAGCATTGTTGATGGGGAACCAGGGTGTGTTGTTGGGATGAAGAGCGGGGTGTGTTGATGTTCACCGGTGTCCATGGTGGGCTGTTCTGTTGATATCATGTATTCACGTGAGTTGATCTCCGAGCACAGCAGTCACGTCGCACAGTCCCCCTGCAGTCAGAGCCCTGTCCTCAGGCTCACCTCCGTCATAGCCTGCAGAGTTAGCCTGGGAGAGGACCTGGGGGTCACCGCCAGTGCGTCCAGAGCAACATACAGCTTGATCAGACCTGCCTGGTCGTATGACAGGGCAGTTTCTGTATGATCGATAGTATATGCTACAGCAAGTCAGTGTTTTATTGTTCCTTGTTGAGAAGTCAGAGTATGTTGGTTCCTCCAGTGATTGATTTCGCAGTGGTGTGGTTAAAGTCACCAGTGCACAGCATGTCAGAGCAGGCTGATGATGTAAGAGCCATGACAGTGGCCAGGAGCGACCTCAGATGCCGGGACCAGCGTCAACTGATGGCGGGCGTGCGGACAACGCAATGCGCGCGAACAAGGGCACACGCACGGCAATGAACAATCCTCGACCTCTAGTACGGGCTACGCCACGCCGCCACACCCACACTTCATGCACAGAAGCGCAGGATCCGCTTCTCGCGCGGTCCGTCCGATGCCACCCGCCATTCACATAAACAGTCTCGTCTCTGTCAGCTTGCAGACCTGAAGTAGCTGCGTCTCTGTGAAGGGAAGATAAGCTGGCCAACGGGCTGCCAGACCGCTGACCTGCTCTCGGCCACGCCTCTCAGTTCAGCACAAATGACTTCATCCGCCTACCTCTTGTGGTTCTCACCTTCCCGTTCCCGTTCTGATCCTGTGGGCCAACCTCCTCCTCTCTTTAGCCCTCAGCGACACCGATCTTGCCGTCAGGTCAGCTCCTCCGTAGCTCCAGCTCCACTCACAAAACCTCTCAGCTGAAAGAAGCGGCCAACTGCGCAGGATCCACCAGGCCGAAGCCGCCTGCAAGAGTCATATCCATTGAGCGGCTCCTATGGCGACGAGATGCTCAAGAAAGCAAAGAAAGCAAGAATTAAAAAAAAGTAAAGATGGTCAAGTGTCCGAAAAAAAGCAAAAAAAGAGAAAGAAAAAAAAAGAAAAAGAGGAAAAAACAAAAAAAAAGACCTGTTATGTAATGTTCCCAAACATGCATGGCACATGTGGGTTGAAACGAGGTGTGTGTTTTTGCGTAAGCAGCCCAGACAGGGAGAGTGTGCGGTTTTGTGCGACAGTTTTATGACGCAGGACCTGAGTTATGATGTTCACAACTCTCTTTCATCATCTGTCGCCTTACGACACAGGAAATCCATAGAATTACACCTCCCCTGCTATTTTGTGTAGAATGTTCACCTTTTCTTCGACACATTTTTTACGTTAGTTGTTCTCTCTGCCGCCTCACGAGTCTGCGCATGTGCACACGCATGCAAAGCTAAATACACCCCTGACTTCCCCCCCCCATTCTCACACCTTTACTGCCCTTCCCCTTTTTGTTGTGAGCCCAAAATGGGAAGGAGGAGGAGGAGGAGGCGGCGGCGGCATGACGAAGAGTGAGGGGCACAGTTTTAAATGTTTCCATTCTTGCCTTGAACATTGTCTGTAATCAAAGCTTTCTTCATTCACTTTGTTTTTGAAAATCTAATTATAAAAAATTATAATGATAAAGGGTCATTCTTTTACATTCACACTGTCCAGTCCGGCATTTATGTTGTTGTTGTTGTTGTGGATAAACATGTTGGTTGCTGTTCACATCCTTAGGTTGGTTGGAGCACAGCCAGAGATTACTACACCTTCCTCTGGTCTCCTACGTCTGAACTCTACGAACCAGGAAGTACTGTGGACAGGACTGTGGTGTTTCAAGGTACACACACTCACACACACGCTGTAAACCACCATCCAGACCTAGGATATTCCAAAGTAACTCCTCCATTTTACAGCATGTATAAAAACCAGCACTTTTATGTAATAAGGGAACACAACCGCAAACGGCGTCCTGGGACCTGAGCACCACTCAAACCACACACACACACACACACACACGTAGAGGGCCTGCAAACTGGTTTTACTGAGCCTGCAACGGTCAGATATTACACAGTGAAAATATGAGAGCGTGCTGTGGTGTGTCATTAGTCAGTAAAACCGGTTGGCTGCCGGATGTTCTGTACTTTCTCCTCCGTCGTTGAGAACCGAGCCTAACATGTCACTGATGCACTGCAGTGAGCTCTCTGTGTAGCGAGGGGGTGCTTGAAATATAAGCTTTAAATTTAAATATATAAATAACGTGTCGCCTGTGGAAATATTGAATGTCCTTCGACACGTTTAGCTGCTGCCATGCTGTGTGGAAGGTGCTCGCTGGTTTCTATGCAGTGTAGTATCTTGTCTCCATTTGGCAGCACAGCAGTTCGTAGGTATTGTTGAAATGTTTTGGCCACGCCTACTTCAAATGCGACCTGATGACATTCATATTAAATTCAATGAAAAACAAAGAGAGGTCACATGCTCTTATCTCTTTTCTAGGTTATTATGTTCCCAAATCTGACGGAGAGTTCTACCAGTTCTGCTACGTCTCACATGTTGGTGACATCCGAGGAGCCAGTACGCCCTTTCAGTTCCGGTCAGCCACACCCACCGATGAGCTTCTGACTGTCACCGAGGACGACAGCAACTCGGACATCCTGGTCGTCTCCACCAAGTCTGGCCTTCTAGAGGTATGCGAGATAAATAAGTTTTCTCTTCCATTTTCCATCTTACCGGGTCTTGGCCCTGATTAAAGTGTCTGACCGGAAGATTATAGATCCCTACCAGATCCAGAGGTGGTTCTGTCCTGTACTTGACTGTGACCTCTGACCTCTGCCCTCACTGAGGAGAGTTAATCCTCCTTTTGGCATTAATAAACCATTTTTTTTGATTGTCCATCGAAACAACCATATTATTTCACACAACACAAATGTAGTTATATATACATTTAAAACCATTATGGATCTTACAACATTGTTCTTGTTTCCAAAATGACTTTAACTGTTCCAGGACATAAAAAAAGTACAAGACGAAGTGATCTCCAAAATCTTCAAGAATCAAGTGAATCATCCTTAACTTCTTTCTCTTTTCACTTAACTTCCCTCCGGCCTGGCAGCATGTGGAGGAGGTGCAGCAGGAGCGCAGAGAGCTGCTGAAGGCCATGCGCCTCCTTCACGAGGAGAAACAGCAGCTGCAGGACGAGCAGAGACGGCTGGCCAGGGAAAGGGAGCAGGAGAGGGAGACGTGCAGCTTGCTGCGGACACACAACCAGGTTAGAAAGAGTGATGGCACACAGCCGATAGAGTTTGTGAATACATTTATATCATTAAATAGAGGTTTAATATACACTTAAAACATATTTGTGCAACATTGAGACTCAGATCTGTGGTTACACACAAAAAAAGGCAACCGCATTGGGAGTTTCATTGTTTGCACGTGTGTGTTTGTCTGTAAGTGTGTACATAGACAGACTGTCCCTCCTGGCATACGTGTGTGGAGCCGGTTCCTCGCCAGTGATCACAGGTCTGAAAACTTCAAAGACCTGCCCGGATTCATGAATAATCTGTGTCCATGTTTTGAGAGACGTACAAAGAGTAGCAGCGTGTGTGTGTGTGTGTGTGCTGGTGAGTATGTGTATGTGTGTATGCACACACCAATCTTTCTCTCCCTCTTTAACGACCTGACTCAGTGGGCTAGAACAGAATTGGGACGCCGTTTTTCCTGGGCATCTGGCGTCAGGGACGATGCCATCGTGACCACAGGGTGAACAAACATGACGTCAAACACAAAGACGCACGCACACACACACACACACGCACACGCTCATGCGCATACACCAAATGCCCCCCTTCACTCACATTCAGGTTCCACACCACAGGGCCCCTCTAATGTGCATTCACACAAGAGCACGCACACAAACACAAACACACTCATTATGCCACCGGCTTGCAAACCCTTTTAGTCTGTGTGGAATGAGAGGAGGGTAGTCCGCAAAACCGCCTGCCTGAAAAAAGAGCCCTGCCCAGCCTCAGGGACAAACACCACTCAGTCACGCGATCCAGTGGCCACTGCTTTCTCACTGTCTATTTTCTCCCCGTCTGTCTCTCTGTCCTTCGGCCCCTGAATGTCTTCCTCCAAATTGTGGACCGTTTCATTTCAGGGCTGTTTTGTTGGCATTAGATTATTATTTGTATTCATTTTTTATTTTGCTGAAGCGAGGTAAAGAAAACTACATTTGGGAACATTAGAGAAACCAAGTTATCCTTCGACCCCGGCGTCGTCTACTTTCCCCTCTATTCCCTCCCCCATTCAGTACACTCACCAGGATGAGTCAGATTTCAGATTTGACAATTTACGAGTTTCTCATTTCATAAACAGTATCTTGGCACACACGCATCTAAAACCAGTCAACTCATGGAACGCAGAGAGAGGGGGGGTGGCAGAAGGAGGGAGGAGACCTGAAGCACTGAAATTTGCCAAGAGCAAGTGAGTTAGAATCCAGTCTCTTATCGCCCCCTAGTGCAGCTCTCCATTCTCGCCTGAGAGCAAGAGCAGGCTGCTTTGAGTTAGTCCGTTGCTCTTTTTACGAAGGACAAAATCGCCATAAATTACCTGGTAACACACACACACACACACACACATACACATTGTTATTACCGTGCTGCTTTTCATTCAACAGGCATGTCCGTCCGTAAATATATGACTTGTGTGGGGTGTGTGTCTCTTTTGTGGAGCATTTACAGTAGGTGCGCGTTAGCTCACGCCACGCTGATGAAAATATCCCGAGTTTAACATGAAAACATAAGTACATATTTTGTGGCTGCTAATTTTACGAGTACACTTTTTATAAGGTCTTTATGCACTGCTAAAGTGCTTCCCAAACGCCAGCCATAAAAATCATACAGTAGTCTACGCAGAGGCCGTGCCCAGAGGGAGACGGGCCCGAGTATGCATCGGTGAGGATTGATGGCTGTCCTCGGTGCTATCCGTCTGTCTCCATGTGTCCTCGGATGTTTGGTTTTGTCTTTCTGTGGGTGAGTGGTTATGTGTGAGCACATGACATACAGAAAGGAAGGTGTGTTCAGAGGAATGTTGTTCTGTCACAACCAATATTAGCGATGGATGATTTAGCATCCTTCACCGCTGATTAGCAGCAAGTTCTAACATGGCACTTCCACAGCAGCCACACCACACGGAGAAGACGAACCTCGCATCCGAAAGCTCAACCAGGAATGTGTTTGAAAGAATTCCCCGATACTAGACGGGTTGGTCCTGCGTGCTTTCACTACATACTGTTGATCTACAACTTAAGGCACTGAGTGTATGTTCTGAGTCCATCAGAGGGCTCACGTCAGTCATAATTTGTAACTGGAGATTTGAGATAATGTAAGACGGTCACAGCTGCACTAGAAACAGGCTATAGAGGTAAAGAACGGTACAATTAAATACAATTTTAAAATGAGATTTAAAAACAAATAGATGGGTTACGATACCTTTGACCTTATACATGAATTTTTGCAAATATTTGTCAAATATACTATTTAAAATAATATTCCGGCAGCAAAAAATCTTTTAACATTTTAAACCAAAACTAAACATTGTAACCTTTTATGAGGGCAGTATTTCTGAAGGAGTTTGATATTGATATACCTAATAACGTGGCGACTGGGTGTATGATAAATTACAAAAAAATATTTTTTTAAATACGGCATATGCAGAATACTATATATTCAACACGACCGTAGTACGTCTCATGACTAATCGCATATGGTGATATTTCATAAGCATTGCTCAAGGTCTTGTCTTTGTTCCTTCAGCATTAATTCTCCTCTGCCAGGTTCAGCCTGCCGAATGAGCTGCTGTGATTGGCTGTAGCGCCTGTCACTGTGATCCACAGCTGCCTCTCTGTCCCGCAGGAGCTGCTGCGCTCGTCGCAGGGCCTGTCAGAAGAGAGGGAGGATGTGAGGAGGAGGCTGTCAGAGGCCACGGAGCGGGTCCGCCAGCTGGGGGAGGACCTGCTCGGAGCCACCCAGAGAGGCCTGCAAAAGGAGACGGAGCTCGATTGGTGAGTGAAGAATGCTAACACATGCCCATCCATCATCCAAACGCATCCGTTTCTGTAAGTGTGTTAATGGGTAAATAACTGAGGAGGATTTCTTGCCTTCTGCTTCCTCAACATCTTCATCATTCCACTTGTCTATAGCGTGTGGACAAAATAATGCAAAGCCGAAACCATTGCCTCAAAAATAATGATCAGATTGAATCAACACCTGCCTGTCAAAGTCCAATTCAAACATAAATTAACAATGGTGGTATTCATTACATTGATATTTTAGTGCAATGTAATAAAAGCTTTTTACTCTTTTAAAAAAAAAATCCCCTTAGATGATGAATAGGAGGTCACCGACATTCAGGGGGTCGCGGTTAAGAATTTGAGAACCTATTTACACACATAGTACCTCCATAGAAAGATCTTCTGGAGTTGTCCGCTATGGTTACTAATCAGTAGCATGAAGGCCATAGTGTAATACAGTGATGCCGGTGGATTGGTTTGAGGATGGCAGCTGGACAGAAGGTGTTGATTTTATTTCACAGTCTGCGTGACCGAATGAAGAAGCTGACAGCCGAGAGAGACAGTCTGGAGATCCAGCTGAAGAACGAGAAGGATGAGAGAGACCTTTACAAGGTGGGACAAAGCTCTCCATAGCTCAAAGGATGGATTAATGGATTACAAGGTGCATTGTGACTAACCATGTACTTCTCTTTCTGACTTTTTCTTTTTTCTTTCTGTCGCTGTGTTGTCCAACGTGTAGGCCCACCTGCGCAGCACTGAGCTGGAGAACACTAAGCTGAGTGCAGAGCTGCAGATGTTGAAGGCGGTGGAGCTGAACCGGGAGGTGACCATCGCTCAGTTCCAGGAGGAGCTGGACAGACTCAGGCTCTGCGTCGCCCAGCGGGACAGACTGGAGAAAGAGCTGCGGACACACAAGACTGACAAGGTAGCAGTGGTTGTACCCCTATGTGTCTGTGTGTGTCTATATGGTAACAATCTGTTAATCTATACATGTATACACTACCGTTCAAAAGTTTGGGGTCAGACAAATTTGTGTTTGCCATTTAAACTCACACTTTTATTTATCAAATTAATTAAAAAATTAATAGAAAATATATTCAAGACATTGACAAGGTTAGAAATAATGATTTTGATTTAATATTTAAATGTTGTTCTTAGCTCAAAGGAAGGCCAGTTTTATAGTTTCTCTCATTAGCTTAACTGTTTTCAGCTGTGCTAACATAATTGCCCGAGGGTTTTCTAACCCTCAATTATTCTTCTAAGGCGATGAGCAAACACAATGTACCATGAGACTACTGGATTGGTAGTTGCTGGAAATGGGCCTCTGTACACCTTTGTAGATATATCAGAATAACAATATGTTTCAACAGAATAGTCATTTACCACATTAACAATGTAAAGAGTGTATTTCTGTTTAATTTAATGTTATCTTAAATTTTTTTCTTCTTCTTTTCGAAGTGACTCCAAACTTTTGAACGGTAGTGTGTGTGTGTATATATATATATATATATACACATATGGTCTGTCTCCATGTCTTTAGGCAGATCTGGCCCGTGTGCGTGAGCAGCTGCGTCAGGCAGAGGAGCAGCTCCAGGCGTCCCGGCAGCAGGCCTCCATGTTGGCCTCGGAGCTCCGCGACTCGGCTAGCGCCCGGGACCACACGATGACCGAGCTGTACCACGCCCGCTTGGAAGCTGACAAGCTGCGCGTCAGTCTCGCTGATGCTCAGGCCGAGTGCCAACGCATGGAGAGCCAGCTAGACCGCATGAGGAGCACTGCACAGAATGAAGTGGTCAGTCTTCTCTGTCTTTCACTTGCTATGTCCGGGGATTCTGAAGCAGGCCGTGGAAAAATGTTTTTGTCACATCTCCTTCTCTCGCAGGGTGTTGGGACCAGTGAGGAGATGACACCCAGCATGATGGTGGTGTCAGAGGCAGAGGCCGAACTGCAGAGAGAGGTGGAGGAGCTGAAGCTGCGTCTTCACATGGCTGCTGAGCACTACAAGGAGAAGTACCGGGAGTGTCAGCGCCTCCGGAGGCAGGTGGCCAAACTGAATGCAATGGAGTCACAGGGAGTGAGTAGAGCAGAACTCATGCGACTAGAAATATTACACCCAGGTCGGTTTATGCCGAAATCAGCAGCAAATATATCAATATATAATTTATTTTTTTGCAGGAGCCAAAGAGAAATGTATCCACTGAGACAACACAGGAGCCAATGACCCCGAGTCCAGAGTCACCGACGGCAGGTACACACTCCTTCAAGTGCAAAAGTATGCATATGCAAGATGATGGAGGTCTGATTACCGGGACATGTTTTGTCCAAAACAAATGAATCCAGACACACTTAACACTTGTTAAAAACATTGCATATTTATTTTCTTTTTTGAAGATGTACTTTTCTTATTGCTTGAAAAGTAATTCACTGGTAGTAAATACAGGATATTCCATCACAGTATCATCTATTTCTCAGTCACACACACACACACACACACACATAAATTGAATTTGTGATGATCCAATAATAATAGCCCATCATTATAAAGTGTACTCTTATCTAATTTATTCGTTAAGTGTAAACAAAACCAACACAATAGTTCTTAATGCAGGGTTCTGAGTGTGTCCTTACTGATTCACTTCCAATTCTTTTGTTTGACAAAGTCCATTTTGTCAATAACGCTTCTAAAAATAGTAATAAAAGCTATTTCCAAATCCCAAAGGCACATATTCAAGTTATCCTGTCCGTACTTAAAACATTATTATTTATCTGTTATTGATCCAGCACATGGCACTGCACTTAAATGCTTCTTGTTGTACTTCTGGTCAGATGCTAAAACTGCATTTACTTGTACTCATTGCAATCACATGACATAAAGAAAAGTAGGTGCACGTTGTGACTCGCTGGACTGGACAAACCTTTGTTCTCTCACAATGCTATTACTCCTCGCTGAGATAAACTGCAACCTAAAAACAAGTTGATACAGCTTCTCTGGACAAACTCTTTCTTGGAAATATAGGAAGTACATAAAAGTGGCCGAGGCTACGTGGCCGTGAGGGATTCCACCACTACAGTGTTTTTCCTCCCCTGTAAAAATAAAAGTGATCAATTTGAAAAACTCCATAATTATCTCTTCTTTTCAAGTGGTAATACCTGAATGAAAGACGGTCCTGCTGACTGAGTATCATCTTTGCTCTGCTCCATCTTTGTGTGTTTTTACAGGTAACATAGCTGCTGCAGTCCTACAAGAAGCCGCTGAGATGACAATAACACCAGAACTTAGGAACAGGGAACACACGCATGCTGATGCATACATCAGCATTGACAGGCACGAAAGGCAGAGAGAGAAAATGCCAAAGGAGAGGGATGAGGTGGAGGCTGAGGTAGAAACCAACCAAGGGGAGGAAATGGAGAAAGAAAAAGAGGAGAAGAGGGACAGTCTGCCAGAGGAGAGCCTGAGGATGACGAGCTGGGTGGAGGTGGAGAACGAGAGGCAGAGAGCCGAAGAGAACAGCGAGGCGGAAATGGCGGTGAATGCCGAGGAAGTGAGGGATGTTGCGGCGCACCGTGTGCCGCTGGAGGGGGAGGGGAGGCGGATGGGGGAGGCGGAGAAGGCACAGACACGCTCGGTGGAGATGGAGCTGGCGATGATGGAGGAGAAGTGGAGGCAGCAGTGTGCGATCAACGAGACCCTCAAACAACGGCTGGCCAACGAGGAGGAGCGATTCAGAGTAAGACACACACACACACACACAAGCGTAGACCGAATGTGAGGGATCAGTCCTCTCCCAGTGATCAGAGGTCACGTATAAGCCCTAAAGTACCACAACACCTTCCATTTGTAAATGTTAAAACAACCACCATGCTCCAGTGTAGATGAGATTCTATTCATCATTATCCTCATTGCACACTCAATAACTCTATTTTTATTGCACCAGAGTGTTCAGTAAATCCTATCCTCCCTTTTCACAATTCAATTTCCCAGTCCATTTAGTTTTGATTTGATTTTTTTTTAATCACTGGATGTAGTTACACACAAAGAAAATTAACTTGTGAGGTTATGATCCAATCATAATAGCCCAACATTATAAAGTTTACTCTAATACCTACTTTATTAGTACTTGTCTTTGAACATATTTCTAACCTCATTTTTATAAAGACACAATATAAACCAGGAATGCAGAATTGTTCAAAATGTTAATCGTTAAAAATTCCAATAAAGCAGAACAACGATGAGACCTTTAAAAGTGTCTTCCCATCAGCGACTCAAGGAGAGAGCTCATAGAGACGGATGGACGCCTTCATGGACTGTTGGGTTGCCAGTTGCCACTGAGAGCTTGTGTGAGTGTTGTGTTACCTTGTGTTGTGTTACCTTGTGTGAGTAGCAACAGTCACAGAGGAACAAAGGTTCATAACAGTTTACTTAAACAGGCATTAACCAGAGTAACCGGGTTATTCCATGCCACACATGAGCCAATGTGTGTGTGTGGTGTGTGTGTGTGTGCGTGATTCAATACGACCACTTGAGCTTATTGCGTCGATGTGGGCCTGTTGCATTTTGCGTGCGAATGTCTGCCAAAGTACCGACTGGCATTTAATCTCCTTGAGTGAGTGTGTGTTTATCGGCGCTGTAAATAAGGCTCTCCCCTGTCTTTGATAGAGTCTCCTGTCTGAGGCGAGCGCCCCGGGCCTCGGGACGCTCTTAATGGCCCCGGAGACTGACAGGAGAGGCGGCCGCAGAGCGCCATGCTTTACGGCTGTTTACAACAGCCACCCAGAGGATGGACCGTGGGGGGGGAGGGGATAGGGGTGGGGTGGGGGGGGAATAGACAGGGAGGCAGGGCATAGAAGTACACGGCTGCAGAATCCCCTCACCTGAACTTAACCCTCTAATGCTGCGCAGTAAATTCACGAGCGAGGGGGAGAGCGAAAGGAGGACAAAGGGAGATGAAAGGGAGAATGACGGGCGAAGAAAAGCCGATGAAGCAAACAAAATTTAGGGGTGAAAAAAAAAAAAAGGCAGGACGGGCGGACATGGAGCAGAGAGAGAAACTGCCGGAGAGTAGGGGATTTGGAAAATTTGCGACGGGATGAAACGGGAGAAGAGCAGGCAGCGAGCCATGTAAACCATCCCACAGGGTCTGTCCCGTTAGAAGGTTTGAGATTTACTACGATCCCCTGGTCTGCCCCAGACGGCCCTGGACACAGGCCGTGTGTCTGTGGCTTTAACTGTGTGCTTTACAGTAAGCACCGCACATCTGACGCCGCTCCAGGTTAAATAAAACTCAACTGACCAGATATGATTTGTTCGCCCGCCGACTGATATTCCTCTTCGTCAGCGAAGACAAATGGAGTGGAAAGAAAGGGATCCTATCGGGGGGGGCATTAAAGTTAAGATGTGACCTTTCCATCAACTTTGGGAGAGTCCGTCACCATTTCTACTGCACTGTTATATTTTTTTGCAACTGTGTCAATACGTCAATGTGAAGATGATGAATTGACAACTATTCTGATATTCAATTAATCATGTTTAAGTATTATTTCAGCGTCAATGCCAAAATGTTCACTAGTCCCAGCTTTTCAGTCGTAAATATATATCATACGTCATATTTATTTCATTCATATCTTTGGGTTTTGGTCTACTGGACAGAAAGACATTTGAAGATGCTGCCTGGGGCCACATTAATTAAAGATATTATATAAAAGAATCGTGATACTAAAAAGTTATGAATATATTAGCTAGTTGCGGCTTTAGTTATTTTATTATTAAAACTAGTCCTTACCAGTCTCATTGTTGGAGCCGTACAGAGATACAATATTTGCCTTCCTGTTAAAACAGAAAACATGAGCCGATGTCCCCTGATATGTATCCTGTGTTCATTATTTATCCATCATCTTAGAGTATTTCTATAAAAAAATCAATTTAAATGTATTCTATTTCTTGTACACGTAGCCATTCTATGTTGCATTTGTATTAACGTGTGTGTGTGTGTGTGTGTGTGTGTAGGTGCACATGGCAGATCGAGCCAGCGAGGTGACAGAACTGAAGCGGAACCTTGCCCAGGCGCTCCGAGACAAGGAGCAGCTCCAAGAGGTACAGGCGGGTCGGGCGTTGGTGGCGCTCTGCTCCTTACGGGCAGCACTTTGTTTTCACAGCAGGAAGTCTACGTCTTCCACCGGAAACTAAAAACACAACTTTTCTGACTGTACCTTATTAGCATTTCAGTCGCACTTGATCGGTACTTACCGATGGTGCTTCTGTCGGTCGGCTTCCTTGAAGAAATGTTACTTTCTTGACTCTTGTTGTTCTGAGTTTGTACTCAAGGTTGAATTCAAAAGCGTCAGCTCAATGATGTGTAATGTAATAATAATAATAATAATAGTAATAACATTATTTTTTAGAGCACCGTTAAAACATTATACACAAAAGCGTCAGCTCAATGATGTAATAATAATAATAATAACATTATTTTTTTAGAGCACCTTTAAAAACAGAGTTTACAAAGTGCTCTACAGAGAATCAAGGCAAACAAATCTAATAGTCAGATAGAAATATAAAATAAAAAAACAACAGACAAACTAAATTAGAGGAACCAAAGAACTGCATAAAAGGACGACATCACTTAAAAGCTGTTCTATAAAAATGTAATCGTGCTGATGGCAGGGGAAGCTGAATCACAGCCGTACGTGGATTCAGCTCAGGTGTGTCGAGCTACTTTGATTAGATCAGACACAACATGTCGGCTCTATGAACAGACATCAGCTTATGAATGCAGGTAATAATTTTAAAAAGCTAATACAAGTCTGAGATAGCAAACTCTCATCCTGTTGCCTATGGATTCTGCTTCATATGCACATTTCTGTTTCTAGAGATTATAGGCGTATTAACTGGATGCAGTGTGTGAACTCAGTCCTGTAGCGTTTCCTTCCCTTCTCCATCCTCCCCACTAATTAGGACATCTCCGCCCATCGGTACAGTGCCATTAGACAGTGCAAATGCCACGCGACGTGTCTGTTTCACCTTCCTAACCCTGGTTTAAATGTTAAACCTGATAGCTGCGCACTAATGAAGTCATCAAGAGAGGAGGTCATGGGGGGAAGAGCGAGAGGAAGGAGGGAAGTAAGAGCGGGAGAGGGCGAGTGCCTCCATCAGCAAAGCCAGAGCAGAGGGAGCCCGAGTCTGACACCCATTACAGTAATGAGTACGGTACTAATGCTCTCGCTTCATATATAATCACAAAGGGCAGAAACAATGTCGAGGGAAACTTAACTCGGAGCTGGAAATATTTAATCCCCGCGTGGTTCCAACAGTGAAAGTGTGCCCGGCAAACACTCAGTGAATTTCATTCTCCTCTCTCTCTCTCTCTCTCTCCAAACCCAAAGTTTTACACATTCAGCAACAACAATGATCTGCTAGAGGATTTACTGGGAAAGGAAAACATACAAATACAGATAGATATCATCTAGGTATAAGATAATGAAGAAAAAAACCATGTAGGGTATGAAAATGTAACGGTGAAATATATAATTTGTGTCAACTTCAAACAATATGGAGCGTTTTGAAAGCATGTGAGCCAGCTGTGTGACCGATTGCTTTGGTCTCTTTTGTTGTTTGCATTCCTTATTTGTATGAATCCATTGCTTAACTGCACAGCACAGACTACTGAGTACCAGGAAATAATAGATTCTAACGCATGCTGAGGATATCCCGTGTATACCCGTGAGACACTGAGACCCTGGGCGTTGTCCCTCAGGAGCTGCAGCGCGTCGCGTCCCGGCAGAGGGAGCAGGGAGCGGAGATCCGGCAGCCCATGGTGCTGCGCTACCCCCTGCCGTACCCTCAGGACCCCTCCCCCCCGCCGCTGGTCCCACACAGGCCTGCGGAGTTGCAGTACGGCAACCCGTACTCCACCGACCACGCGCGAGGTGGGAGGAAGTCCGGCTTCGATGAGCCTCTCCGTCGCGGTTCCGGATCAGGACCACGGCTCTCACGTGTCACCGTTTGTTTTCCCTAGACCGGACGGACGTCTCTCTTTCTCCTGAGCACATGCCCCGTCCTCCACCCGAGGCCCCACCCTGCGCCCCTCCCTGTGCACCACCAATCACACCCCCGAGTCCGGGCCCCGGGGCACCGGGCTGGGACCGAGAGGTGGTCTGCATCCAGCCCTGCCGCACCACCGGCCCCCCCGAGAGTCAGGAGCATCCGCTGGAGGAGCCACGAAATGTGAGTGCATGCAAACACAAAATGCGGGATGGGAAGTCGGACGCGCGAAACCCAAGCGGGTATGACGCTCATTAACAAGCCGACGCAATTTGAATTCATCTTTTACCAGCTGAGGTTTTACATGCATCGGATTATGCAAATGGGAATGTTTTTGCCTGCTCCCCCCAGGGAGACCACTCATAATGAAAACATTTTTGTTTTTAAGTTATTGTACCGTACTTGATCACAGCATCATTTTGATCTCAATATGTTCGATATATATATATATTAGTGCTGTGAAAAATAACGCGTTAACTCAGTTCATTCAATTACAGGTTTAACTAGTTTTTTTTTTTTAACGCATTTAACGCATGCGCAGAATGAGCTTCCAATCCATCTGTTGTTGGTCGTCGGGACGAAAAAAAAGTAACTTGCAGAATGAGCTTCCAATACACTACTTCAATCTGAACTCTGTCCGCTCTCATGCAGACGGTCTGTTCATCGGTAATGATCCTTCCGCAGGTTCACCTCCGGAAACCTTGTTACGACTTTTACTTCCTGTAGATCAGGGTCTCAACACGTCGATCGCGACCTGCCAGTCGATCGCGGCGTAGTGTCGGTAGATCGCATGACATTAAAGAGATTGGCCCGCCCCCTGACATGTTCTCTAGAGCACGTCTTTGTTCTTTTATTAAACTAAACGTCTGTTGTTGATCGTATCTCCACAGCAGCATGTCATTTCTGTCTCTTCGCGTTGCGTTAACACTTATCGATCTCCGTCTCGCGCGCCACAGAGCTCCGTGCGCGCGCATCGGGACCGAGCAAAAAAAAGTCCCTTGTCAATCTGTCCCCGTGTCCGGGCCGGTGAGGTTTCAGCTTTGCAGCGGTGTCCCCGCCGTCCCTTTCATCACGGCCCACAGTCAGTTTCCCTCAGCAGCTGCTAGAGGAAGACTAGAGGCCTTTAGATTGTATCATGGTGGAGTTAATGATTGACAAACAAGAGAAACATGCTCTGTTTAACCCTCCTGTTACCTTTACATTTACTAACATATTTTACCCTCGGGGTCAATTTGACCCCAGCAATTAAAACCTCCAGAAAATTATTAGAATTAATATTGCTTCCCAAGTTTAAGTGTGAGGTACTTTATGTTTGTTTGTTAACTACCTAAATAGCCCTTTAAATAAATAAAAAAGTTGATATTTCTTATATGTTTGACACAGTGAAAAACAGCCTGGGGTCAAATTGACCCCAAAGAACACCGACATTAAACATTGAATGGGGTCAAATTGACCCGAAAGGTAACAGGAGGGTTAAACATTCTGTTTAGGATGAAGATATATTAATGTTCCATATGGAAGAAAACTGCTAAATAACTGCTGAGTTGCAGCACCATTGTATAGAAGAATGTATAAATGTATATATCCGTCTTTTGTCATAAATCTCTATGTTCTCACAAAATATACCGAGAATATCGGTAATATGTGATTAATCATGATTAATCCACAAAAACCTGTGATTAACCCGATTAAAAATGTTAATCGTTTCACAGCCCTAATTTAAATGCATCGGATTATGCAAATGGTAATGTTTTCTGCCTGCTCCCCCCAGGGAGACCACTCATAATGAAAACATTTTTGTTTTTAAGTTATTGTACCGTACTTGATCACAGCATCATTTTGATCTCAATATGTTCGATATATATATATATAAATTTTTTTTAATTTCAAAGCAACTTAAATGGCAAACTACGCCCCAGGCTTTGCCTTCTTACCCCCGTGTCGTGTTTCCAGCATCCAAAGAATTGCTGTCACGGTAATCCCTTTCTCTCTCCGTCTCTGGAGTCCTCCTCCTCGCTGAATGAAGGGAATGGTATCTTGCCCTTAAAAGATGAAGCTATGGACTAATTTGCATACGGCTCTAATTAACGTCACTCCCTCAGAGCTCAAGAGGGACGAAGATAACAAGAGCTCGGAGAGTAATTAGGGGAGATTTTTTTGCAAAGGGACGGACCACAGATCAGTTTGTGTCCGTCAGATTGTATCAGGTTTTGTTGTTGTTGTTGTTTGGGAGCAAACTGAGGCAAGCGAGGAAGGTTTGCTGTTTTAAATTGAAACATTAAAGCTCATGTCCTTAGCGGTTCCGTTTTCAGACAGCCCTCTCGATCCATCTTCTCCTGTCTGGGAGGGCTGGTCTGTGTGTGCATACAGCTCTACGAGCGACGAGGTGGCCGTTACTTTCCATCCCTTTGTGTCTCGTAGGCTGCTGATGGGGCTCAGCCGTCCTGTGATCATCAGTCCAGTAGACGTAGAGAAGCCAGGGGCAGCTTCTGCTTTGACTCCAGGTAGTGTGCCTACCCACACGTGAGAATACTGTCGAGCAAAGAGACACTCGATGAACACGGAGAGCAAAAGAGGGACAGTCCCCCCCCCGTGCCGGTGTTGAGTCGAGCTGATGTTTAACACAAATACACAAACAAAAGGGATTTAAATGCCTTGCTGTTTGGACAGACCCTCAAATAATTGCCCTGTTGTTTTTTGCAGAATGAACAGGCTTATTATCTCAATTATTCGGAGAAATATGACTCTGCCTGCCCTCTGTGTTTCTGAATTAAAGAGATACTTTTCCTCAATGTCCTGCGAGAAGCTTGTTTTCATGGAAGCAAACATGTTCCGCCCGTTTAGTTTAATCACGAAATGAATGTCTTGAGTGCAACTGAGGCACATTTGCCGGACTGTTTCTGGCAATGCAGCCCGAATGCATTCCGGATGCCTCATCTTGTAAAGAGGCAATCTATGTATACTGAGGGTCGACAATTTATCCAATCAAAATAAAATGATATGTTCATTATTTTTAAATTTTTTAAAACATTATTGTCATATTTGTCCGTTAAGTAAGAATTAAAATCTCTACATATCTGTTTGTGTAGGGAATAAACAAACTACATATTATTTCACATCAAGGGAAGTTCTGGATTTATAATCAAAAACATGTAACGAACAAAACAGTTTGAACAAAGATTACAAAAGAGGAAGGGGAATTGAACACAAAACCAATACCTACATGCACTTATGTATATAAATAATATATATATATATATACACATATATTATTTATATATATATATATATACATATGTGTGTGTGTTTATGTATAATATGCAATACATATAGATACACATTCAACTTGTAATCCAGTCGTCTGTTTCAAACTTCAGGACCGAGAGATGAAATCTATCATTCTAGAATTTCTTATTTCAGGATGTTTTAAGAAGTCCTAGTTGAAAAGTCATCGGAGCGTAATAACATGCAGAATAAGTCTGTGTTGGATCCGAACCAAGCTGACACATCTCTCACCCCCCCCCTCCTCCCTCTCTCCTTTTCTCTCCCCCGGTAGTGTGCACAAGCGCTGCCCGCTGTGCGAGGTGATCTTCCCGCCCCACTTTGAGCAGCGCAGCTTCGAGCAGCACGTGGAGAGCCACTGGAAGGTCTGCCCCGTCTGCTCCGAGCAGTTCCCCCTCAACTGCCGGCAGCAGCTCTTCGAGAGGCACGTCCTCACGCACTTTGACGGCCACGTGCTCAACTTCGAGCAGATTGAATGACGGGCGTGTGAAGGGGCGAAGCTCTGGTTCTGACTTATCGTATGGGTAAATGTGTGTCGTCGGATGTTTAGTTCATTTTGATTGGGTCAAGGTGTCTTGTTAATATACAATCATTAGCACTTTTTTGCAATCTTTAACAAAGGTTAGAAAGAATGTAGTCCAGGAAGCCGAGCGCGTCTGCTCCACCGAGGTGGTTTATGAAGTCGGGTAGCGGTCACCTGAATACACCGATGGTAAAAGGATCATTAACACGCCCTTTACTTTTGTATCCTTTTTATGCTCATCGTTCTGCTTTAGAGGGACTAGTGCATGCATTCATTATGTGTTCCAAACTACAAAATGACAGCTGTTCAAGCTAAGAGTGAATTGTAGCTGGAACCAGGAATTTGAAGAGAAAGCATTTTAGTACGTCAATGTCCGGGGTATTCTTTACAATGAGTACGATTCTCATCAAGCAGCCAAGACATCTTCATCTTTTAATTGTCCAAAGCTTCTTTTTTTGTTTGTTGCATAAATGCAATTAGATCTGAATATGTGATGTCATCTGAGTGTTATTTAATAAAGGAGTGGTGTGGCGGAATTATTTATTTTTTGGACTCTAATGGGAAGTGATCTTTGATTTCTCCCAAAACTACAGTACTACTGTACGTGTAAGACGTCAGACGGTTTCAACAAAAACAGCACTACGTTTTCATGTATCTGCACTAAAAAAGGCTTTATTCTGAATGTACTGTACATATGAAAATAAGTATAAGTTGTGGAGAGACCTGTGAATTACTGTCGTGACTCTGCCTCCCCTCATTGTTAATTATTTTGTTTTGTGATGAAAGAATGTTTTACTTTGGTCAGTTGGTAAAAAAAAAAAAAAACTCGGCTGGTCTGCTTCATTGGAGATGCTGTCACGTGTGAGCAAAGGGACTGCAGCACACACAATTAGACACTTTTACTGTTATGTAATTCCATGTTTTAATGTTACAACTGTGAAGAAAAATCCATTGCTTTGTGTGCAGGTCCACATCATGAGTGAGTCATTTATGTGTGTCTCATCACCGCTTGTCGATTTACAAAGTGAACCCTGACAGTGTTGTCTTCAGGCTTTAAAAATTGCACATGCCCAGTAATCGTGTGTGTGTCATGTGTCCAGCCCTTTTCATGTGAGGACGTCAGGACGGTGGTTTAAGTGTGTACTGCAAAGATCTTTATGAATAAAGTAAGCTCGTCTTAATGCATTTAACTGAAACCTTTTCTTCTATTTGGGTTCAAAGGGGAAGAAATGACACGTCAGTCCGAGCTACAGAGCTTTACACTTTTATTTTCATGGATTTTTTTTCCCAGTCATTTCTTGTTTACATTTAAGCAGCTTTTCTTTTATATAGAAAGACACTTTGACATCGTTTACAAGTCGCTCTGCTCACAACCTGTTGTCCCCCATACAAAAAGGAAACGTTGGTCTCCACGGTACATACGAAAATATAATTTAAAAGCACTTAACAGACACGTTACAATACATTCACTGTACACAGTATATTGAAACCCCTCCCTCCTTCTGCACACAGCCTCCGCTCCTCCTCTCCCATATGTGTAATACTGCAATTGGACCCCGTGTAAAGCTGAAACTATTGCCATGGCGACTGTGGAGTCCGTGAAGCAGGGATGGTTTTACGAGTGTTTGACAGAGCTCCAACGGCAGACTCTCCGTCTCCGTCCATCTAGACCCGTCTCGGCCACGGGAACTCTTCCCCGACGCCGAGAGGCAGGAATGAAGCTTTTCTATCGCACGCGAACCATTAACTCAGGGTTACTTTCAGGGTAAGAAGTTCATGGACGCTCTGTGAAACTGATATCAAGATTGTGGGGCTCTTGGTTCACTTATCGTTGCTTCAGAATAGACGTGGATGTCTTTCAGGCACACGCACACACACACAGTTGTGCTTATTGTCAGGTAGCACACGAGTTGAAGGCATTGTAAGTACAGTACAGGCGTATAATTAAAATAACAGTATGTTTAAAAATTAAATTGATTTATTCAACCCCCCTTTACATAAATTAAATAAACACACACCGGAAACTATTCCGCCGTCTTTCCTGTGAAGACTGTGGAAAAGGAAGTATCAAAAAGTCCATTATAAAAAGTCTCCTTGCCGTGCTAACCCAGTGGTTTCCATGGCAACAGCAGCCTGGAGGACAGGAGGGTGTGCGCATGTCAGAGGTCACTGTACCCTTCAAAAAGAGCAAAGGAGACAAAACTCATTCGTTGAGCTTTCTGCGGATTGAAGACGTTGTGCGCGATGTGGGGAACGATGTCACGAAACAACGAGTGTTGGCTCCGGTTTCTCAGAGGCAATGAACCATGAATTCCCAGTCAGGGGCAACAAGTTGGCGACCGCTACACGACACAACCCCGCTGGCCATCCTGCTCCACAGGAGTCCAACCAGCGGCATGGCGCACACACACACACACACACACAACACGACAGGTCAGAGCACTGAAACACACAGAATACAGAAACACTCTATAGCTGATGACTTGGATACTGCTGAAAACACACACACACACACACACATCCGTACAATGAACTGGAATGCTCTCGTCTACAACACACACACACACACGACGGGTTGTAGGTGGTAATCTCTTACAAACACAAATCTTTCACACAACACTCCTCTCTTCACGTCACACACGGCATGCATGAACATTCCGTCGGTGTACATCCACTCATGCGCACATTTTGGAGGAGCAATGAAGAATAAAATCATTGCCACACATTTGGCGACCTCCAGGGTGAAACCATTATTACTCCCGTCCCCGACCCACCCACCCACCCACCCAACGAACCTCCCTCCCCTCCCCCCTCAGGCACATGGTATGGTCAGTGTTTGGCAGTGGAGAGCCGTTGGCAACATTATGGAAGAAGAAAACAAAACAACAACGATCTTGGCAGCTGGAATACAGAATGATGCTTAACCGGCTTCTCCGGCGAAGTCCCTTGAACGCAGCTCTGGCACTCGGAATGAGGAAACACTGGAGATATGAAATACATGGAGGGCTTTCCGTGGGGGCGACATGTTCAAGATGTGGATCGTGTTCTCGTGGGTTCCTTCCTGACCAACAGTCAAACATCGCACACAGGTCAGCGTTTCAAACCTCAAGGCCTTCCGGCTCTGCGTGGCGGTGCGCTGAGAGAGAACTCTCCAGGCCTAAAGGCCGCCGGCTGCTTGAGCCGAGTGAAAGTAACTCTTATTGACACTGAAGAGAATGAAAACACTGACAAAAATATATAAAATAAAGCTTGAAAATAAAGTGTAACTATTTATGTATATGCGCATGAATACTTGTATATATTTTGTATGTACACATACGTATCTGTCTATTGTTTATATATCAATATATCTATTTAAAGTATAAGTTAACTCTCGCACTGAAACCCTCAGAAGTCACTGCGGAGGCACAGATCTGAGTTCAGTGAACTCTGCATCCAACGAAAAGGGAGCGAAACAACCACTGAACTCAGGTCAGCACTAATGTCAACTTCATCCCACTCGAAGACGAGTCGGCAAAGGGGCGGGGCTCGGCGGCACTTCCTGTTTCACATCTTTTACGTTCCCCAATCTCCTTTCATATAGTTTGTTTTTCTGTTTTTTCTTTCTGTTTTTTACATTTAGCACCTTATGTAAGTCAAACATAATAGAGAACAAAAATAACGTGATAGCATATACGAATGTGCAAATGTACAACAATAAAAATACTACAAAGATACATTGTTTCCTCAAAATACAATTGATATAACATGGGTAGAAAATATAGTATGTAAAACATACAAACACAAAGATGAAAAAAGGAAATTAAAGCGCACACGTGATCCTTTAGTGTGGCGGGGTGGGGGTCAGTCGGGACAGGGCTGTGTTTGGGGCAGAGGTCGCTGCGAGCTCGGGCTCTAGCCTTGAATCTTGCGCAGGATCTCGGTGGAGACGGGCGGGTGGAAGTTGATGGTGTGGTGTCTCAGGCCTTGCGAGGTCTTGTAGCTCTTGCCGCAGCGACACTTAAAGGGTTTCCTCACACGGATCTGCGTGCGGTGACCATTCTTGGCGTGGTACTTGATGCCGTTCACATTCTGACGAGACAGGGGAGAGAGGATGCATTACGAAAGGGGGAGAAGTGTAACGAGCACCCTTTCCACGCTGTGGTGGACGCGCCACGCCACCTGTGGATGGAGAGAAGGGAACTGGACACAGCGTTGGAGGCGGGGCTCCGTTCATTCCTCGAAAAGTGGTTCAGAAGCACCGGAGGATTTAAAGAAGGTCTATTTAAGTGGTCAAACTGGGAAGTTGATTTACCTAAAGAAATTGTTCAAAGTTATCTTTATTGTCAATTTTCCAATGTTAAACATACAGAAAATCCGCAAAAAACGTTTTCCCACAGACATAAATTGGAAAGGTCTGTGGGAAAAAGTATTTTTTGGCCCAGAAGCATCACAAGACAAACCCGGAAGTTGTAATTCCACGGTTCTGTCAGACTGTCCTCAAAGCCCGGTGCTCTGGCTGGGGGCGTGTTTCGACACTTTCATACCAGACTGCGATCACGGGTTGATTTTCTTATTGAGATAAACAGCTGCTGGCAGTAGCCTCATTAACACTTACTAAACAAATTCTAAATGGTCAGCAAAATATTTACAAGTGAAAGGAAACCAGTGTGACAGGACAATGACCATCACCCTGCCCTTAAACTTGAGCTGTGTAATTATTCTACACTTACATTAAAGTGACATTATTACTGAAACTCCTATTCAGCATTTTAAATCTAACGTCAGAGCGACTCAATCTTGATGCATACTTGGTTGAAAACAATCCTGCTAAATGTGTCTGGTTTTATAACACATGTGGACTCGTTCAGATCAACAACAAATGTGACGTCATCCCACGTCAACTGTTTGCTCTGGAAAGCTGAAAGAGGTTTTTGTTACCAGCCGTGATCAAATTCACCCAAAAGCAAATATACCATGATCAATTTATCACTGCTTCCAATCGTGTATTCTTGATTTACAATGTGTTTAAAAATATATATTTTGTCCAGACAAAAGCTCCAGTGTTGACATCACCAGAAACAACTGACGCGTGTGTCCCGTGGCGGACAGGCGGGCCTTACCTTGTATCTCTTCTTGCAGCCGGGGACGGGGCAGGCGAACGGCTTCTCGTCCCCCCCGTTCATGCACATGGAGCTGAGGATGGACTCGGAGCTGATGGCGCTTTCTGTGGTCCACGACTCATCGCTGTCCGACTCCTCGTAGTCTACCTCCTCCTCGTCATACTCGCTGCCTGGAGGCACGATGGAGACACGCAGAACAATAAAAACGCTAGTCATCCCAGATGAAATCGATCATTATGGCGTTATGCCCCAAAAATACATCATACCCTGGGAATTTACCCAACAGCAATGATTTGTGACATTTTATTAATACCTCGCTCTATATTCTGCTGCCTTCTGTAATGCATGAGCAGCCCACTTGCCACTGAAAGCACTGTTCAGACAAAACGGCAGTGGTGTGTGTGTGTCTGTGTGTGTGTCTGTATGCTTCTGTGTACGCCTGTGAGTCAAAACGCGGGGTTTGGCACTGTTAAAGAGATCGTTAAGTGGCAGTGATCCCCATTGCTCAGCCGGGAAAAAGTAAATTTTCCACTCATATGCTAACACACACACACACACACAAACACACACTAATACACACACTTAAAGGCCCACTGACCCCCCACCATCTCACAGGAAATGCTGAACCTCAGCATGAGGAAATGGATGGCACCCTGGCACATGTCGAAAAAGAGTGCGTGTGTGTGTGTGTAGCCGTGCTGGTGTATAAGCCCAGACCTAACACTACGTTTGGAACCATTTGGGCTGGAATTGGACATCTGCTTCTGGGCTGTGCAGCACACGGCCCCATGCGGACACACAGCGTGACAGCTGCTATGTAATTAGCAGAGTGTTGACTGGTCTGCTCACTGCAGGAGCCACCAAACCTAACACACACTTTCTCACACACACACACACACACAGCGGTAGACAGTATTTGGCCTCTGAGCCTCTTCTGGTTTCCATTTTCTTCTCGATTCAAACATTCGAGGAAGAATGGCCAGTTTGCATGACTGGATACAACTATGTTGTTATGCAGTAGCCAGGTCATACGCTGCATTGTATTCATATTACAAAAAACGTCATCTGCTCATGTGAATGCCGTCTGAATTTGATCTATGGGCTCCTGAAGGCGGAACCGTGAGCCTCTTCTGTTTGGTGGAGCTGATTTGCATAACTCCGCTTCGACCGCTCCAGTTGCTCCGCAAGTACAAACAAACGGTCAAACAGATATTTCCGACAAACACACCTGTCGTACCTGTCGGTGTGCTACTGCGGAAGGAGGAGGAGGGAGTGATGGGGGGCGTGACGGGAGGCGTCAGGTTACCGCTGGTGTGTCGAGGAGGCGTGGCCGTGCTATTCCTGGACACTCCGCCAGTGAGGGTCAGGGACAGTTTGGGCGCGGCCTTCTTCTTCATGGTCTCCTGCTCCCGGCGCGCTGCATCCGTCATGAACCTGGTTGCACCCAGCGGCGGAGAAGAGGGAGGGATGTCATCAGCAAATGCCATGACACGGCGGAGCCCCGGAATCTGATTTAATTGACCAACATGGTCAACATGGAGGCAACGCAGGTGAACTTCCCGAAATGCAAAACGTCATTAAAAAGAAATATACCCGTTTAATTGTGGTGAATTACGACGTGGGTCCTAATTTCTTTGGCCATTGTTTTTCCGTCAGTTATGATAACTCTATGCTGATCAAAGTAATCAACTTGGAACACACGGACATTGTTATAATAAAGTAAAATGGGCCTGACAGGATGCAAATATGCCTAACTCTAACTTCCTTTTAGCAATGCTGCCGAATCTTAGGAATTTCGTTGGAGAGCACAGTGATATTTCTACTGAAAGCAGCGATGGTGCTACAGAAACTACACAAATATAATCCCAGTTCAGTTGTGATTAACTGGATTTAACTTCAATGAACCCAACAAACTTTTTTATTTACTACCTTTGTTCGTGCTTTGACGTTCTATCGGGTTATTTGTTGCTGTATTAGAATACTGTGAGGTTTCATCTGATGATGGCGCTTCTGTGCTGCTCGCCCCCCCCCCCCCCCCACTTCAAATATACAGTCATCACAACATTGTACAGTAAACACGGGTGACATTTACAACCTCACCGCTCCAACAATTACCACAGAAAACAAACCGAACGCGCTCCATTTTACCGTTATCTTTCTCAACGCTGCGTCTTGCACCGATTTAACGGTGCGTGAAGTGGGACGTGACACATCGGTTCACCACACAAAAACACACACATGCAGTAATCCTGAAAGGCAGCCTTTGGCGGTGCACAAGGATTTAGGATTGATTGTCTTGTGTGGTTGTGTGCTGGTCGGTGGATGAGTCACTGCTGTGTCTCTGGGAAGACATCACTCATATGAGCTGCTCTCCACAAGCCACACATTCTCTCACACACACTGGTGGAGCAATGCTGCCCTCTGTAGACAAGCGTGTGTGTGTGTGTGTGAGAGAATGTGTGAGAGTGTGTGTGTGTGTACCTGTTGATGTAGCTTAGGGCCAGATAAGTGGGCTGCTGTTGCTCCTGCTTCTCCAGGACCCGTGGATCTGTGTCTGAGAGAGAGAGAGAGAGAGAGAGAGACATTCAGATTAATCACAGCTCTCTCTGGAGGGAAAATGTTGCGTGAATACTCTTAGTATGTAGCTGACTCATACATCTATTCTTCCTGCCAGACTGGCTGATAGATTGCAGGATGTTTCTCACACTGCATTCTCTGTATTAGTCCATAATATGCAAGAGCCTGCAGATACATTTCAGATACTTGTGGCACATTATTGCGCCAGGCTGTCTGTAATTTAGAAATGCCTTTCCCAAAGTGACCGAAGGCTGATTAATCATTGCCCGAGTCTGAATGTGGCGGAGAAGAAATTGGTCCGAGAGTGAAAAAAGCGACTCGGAGGCTGTGATGAATGTACACAGTGTATTACTGAAAACACACACACACACACACACACACACTTTCCAGTTGACTTGCTGGGTCAGTAACACTAGTCGGCAACTTCCACTGCCTGAGGGAAGCAGAGCGAACTTCAAAGCCCCACCTCCGACCCCCTGGAAAACAGGAGCAAGTGTGCATGAAAACCCTGCGGGTGGGGGCATCCTCAAAGTACCCGTGCCATCAAGTGTTCAACGGCGGAACATTCAGAGAGATCCACACTAAAAAGTAGGTTTTTGCCATGGCATGCATGGCTGTGCCTGCGTGAGTGTGTGTGTGTGTGTGTGTGTGTGTAGGCATAATTGCTGCTTTATATGTAATGGTAAGCAGATGTATTGCAATTCAGATCCAAGAACTGGATCATCAGTCATCACTGTGCAACAATTAACGACACACTCCTCGACGCGCATTCCAACTAATCACATGTGCGTGTTTGCGTGTTGGCCTTCTTCGTCCTTTAGTTTCAGGCTTTCACACCTCATAATTAAAAAAGAATGCAGACTTCCCACAGTGCAGGAAAACACCAAGGAGACCAGCAAACACGAAAACAACCTTGAAAAACATTGACACTCCCACTGCTGCAGTGTGCAGCACACTCTTTTACATGTGAGTGTAAGTAAAAACTCTGAAGAGGCGAGATGAGGAAAAAAGATAGCAGGGGCCTGCATCCATAAACACACACACAAATCCTAGGTGGTCCACAGAGGTGGTCTTCAACAGTCTTTTATAGCTAAGCCTTAATAATCCTACCTGCTGCTCAGATGTGGAGACCAGAGCTCTCTGAGCATATATTAGCGCACACACACACACACACACACACACACACCTCAACCTACACCACTGACGAGGCTGAGTCAGGCCATGATAGGAAGCTTCATCTGACCTCTTTAACCTCTTTGAGTTTGAATATGTTTGTGGCTCAACGACACATTAAATGTCGTTTCACAAAGCTCAGTAAGCTTTGTTCAAGTCGAGCATAGTTTAGGTCAGGGCATTCATTGCTCCTTTCACTTGGCAGAAACGATCAAATAATAACCTCCGAAACATATCACCCGACTGTAACGTCGCCCTCAACAGTTCTTGATGGCGCGGCAGTGTCCAGTCGCCGTCGCGGCAGCTCCGCGGAGATTGTGCGCTCTTTTAGTTTTTGTGTTTATTTTTTTTTTTTTTTTCACACACACACACACATAATCAACATAACACCACACCTTTTTCACGCACTTAAACTTTTTAAAACAAGGTTTTTTTTTTTTTTTTTTTCCATCGATCCAGGCGAGCGGCGTAGCGGGAGATCGCAACAGCAGCAACAACAGCTACGGCTACTAGCACGAGCAAACGAAGGAGGAAAAAACAACAGGAGAGAAAAACGGAATGAGAGTTCACATCATTCACACCTCCACCTCTGCCTCTGCCCAACATCCAGTCTCTCTGAAAATAAGATTGGATTTTAGATGAAGGATCATGATTCAACGGGAAATCTGGATGTGTGATCTTTGTTGTGTGACACTTTTGTGCTGACTGACCTGGAACGCCGATCGAGATCCATATCTGCCGAGTCCTTCTCTGTTTTCATTCCGTGACAGAACGTGCAGAGTGGGGTAAATCTAAGTGGAGGGGTCTCTCAGAAACAACATGCTGTGCGGTGCGACCCCACATACATTGACTCTCTCGCTCCTTCCTTTGCTACTCCTGATTGATCCTTGCGTCTCTCTCCATACTTCTACCTCTTCCCCACGAGGTCATCATCACCACCACCACCATTCCACCACATCCACCAACAAGCGTGGTAGCACCTGGAGCACTATCGGATGTTGATGTGTGTTCCGGTGGCATCTGGTATCAAGCTGCGGCTGTGGTGGTGGGTGGGGGTGGCTAACTCAAACAAAAAAAAAAAAAAAAAAGTCATGCTCACACCAGCACCACTTAGAACGTTGGGAAAAACGACGACCACAGGCTAGGCTAGCCACTCAAGGAGAAGGCTAGAGGCTCTCTCTCTCTCCTCCCCGGGGAAAATGCAACCCATTTTCGCCATTTCTGGAGAGCAAACAAAGTATAAACGGAAGCGAAGTGAGCGAAGCGGACGAGGAACCAATCAGATCCTGAGAGAGCAGGAGGGGAGCAGCCTCCGACAGGGATTGTCGGTTTGCCAGTTCCAGATCCAGTAAGTAGTTTCGAGCAAACGCCAGCGACGTATGCAATGTGAGCATAGCACACCATCGTCCCGGGGTAACACCCCACGGTAAAAAATCAGGTTGTTAGATCAAAATCCGTGAAGTTGAGCGCCCATCCCATTGCCTCCGCCTCAGCTGCATTGCCGTCCGGCAACACGCAAAGTACAAGGAGCGGGGTCTATGGACTGAGGAGGGCGGGTGAGAGGAAGGAAGGAGGGGAGTAGCGGAAAGAGCCAGAAGGCACAGCAGGCAGTGGAATCACAGATGGGACAGCTGTGGCTACTAACTATTACAAGGACTACTACAAGAATCAACAACTACCTGGGAGTGCCGAGGAATGGAGAACCCAGCCTGCACAGCGCTTTACTACGGACAACATTATG
The DNA here is from genome assembly GCF_029220125.1 of Pseudoliparis swirei. Lineage (NCBI taxonomy): Eukaryota > Metazoa > Chordata > Actinopteri > Perciformes > Liparidae > Pseudoliparis > Pseudoliparis swirei. The sequence goes on from NC_079388.1 coordinate 12,776,299, forward strand.
CCAGCTGGTGGCCGGGGTGAGTTCTACCGCTAACAACAGAACCCTCTGTGAGGCAGGTTAGCGCTGTGCCGTACTGACACACACCACTGACAGAACAGAGTTGAGGTGAACACCAGGAAGGAGGCAGGGCAGAGTTGAGAGCTGCCAGGTCCTGATGGCCAGATCCCACATCTGAACAACCAGCAATCTAGCTCCAGTGAGTGCTCACCGCCACCACACAACCCCTCATTGTCCTCCCCTCACTGGAGTCCCTGTTCCCAAGAATGCACATCCATCCCAAGTGCCCTCCAATGCTCACCTCAATTACTGTGATGAATGGAGACCGGACCGTCAACCCTCTCCCTCACCTCCTGCTTTCGCCGAAATGCTTTGAGGACTACATCCTTGGATTTTGCTTGCTCCCTCCCGCTCCCCACACCACTCTGCTTCCATCTACTGCACCAGGATGATGAGATACTGTTGCAGGTCAGGTACTGCACACCACTACACCCTCAGCTCAGCAGGGCGAGGAGACTACTGTGGACATTGATTATAGTTCTGGATGACCCACTGGGACTTTTCCTGACAGGCTCCAGACTGATGGATGATGGACTGCCTGACCCACCTGGAACCCCTGGCCTTCTCACACCCTCCACAGGTGGGCCTGACACACCTCACACACCCCCTCCCCTCACCCCAACCACAGGACCCCCCTCCCAGCCACACTCATCACCCCTTTGCCCAGCTGGGAGTGGGCCAGACATGACACCATCATCAACATCACACCAACACCTGAGCTGGACAAAGTGTGGTGGTGGTGGGCCGGTGGTACAGCCAAATGTCATCGGTCATGGGATCTGGGCAGGAGATCTGTCACTTGAAGCAACAACAACACCACTCAGTGCTGGGGGGGACCAACGATGGGAGGTGGAACACAGGAAGGTACAACACCACTGGGTGGACTCGGGGAAGGTGGGTCAAGCGGGAGACACTGGAACAGACACTCTGACTGGGATCTAGAGGCTCAGGCAGCTGATCAGGCAGCTGAACAAAGTGAGGGCCACGACACATGGAGGCAGACACTGCTCTGGAGCTGTAGGCAAGGCAGCGCAAACCATCAGCCTGGTTTGGAGGAAACTCCCAAGTTTCCCAGGAGGACAGCTCAGGAGTGTCACTGGCGCTGTAGAGAGCGGGCTCACAGGAGGACTGCTGCAGGACTTGTACACCAGGAGGAGCAGAACCAGAGCAGGAAGGATCATGAAGGACTGGCACCAAGACAAGACACAGGAGGTGCAGAACCAGTCCAGGCAGGCCCACCACCAGGAGGGACTGCAGAACAAGGGAGAGTGTGCGGAGTTCAGGCCTCAGGGATCATGAAGAGACTCTCACCTCACCACAGACCCATAGAGGGACACACAGACCTGGCACACACACACACACACACACACACACCTGACACAGGACCCCATAGTTTTGTTTTTTAACACTCCATACCACACACACACACACACATACACATTCCTGCTGATTGTTGCCACTTTTTTTTTGCTTGCCACACTCACACACAGCATTTGTTTCAATTTTTTCTAATTTTATTCTGTGTGTGTGTGTATTTGTAAATCTTGTGATTGAATGTCTTCTTGAAGTAAAGCTGAACACAAACGTGTAAAAAGTGTTTCCACATTGCTATTTCAGTCTCAATTCCAAAGATATTTCATCAACAATCATGTCGGAGCCACAACATTCTTGGCATTTTTCCATAATAAATCACTTCAACGATTGGATCTCAAAAACATGTTGTGACAGAGGTTCTGTAGAGCGACTTATTGATCAATCGACTCGTCTTTAAAGTATTGTGAATAAGAAGCGTCCGTCGGAAATGAAGAACCGGTTGTCCAACTTCTTTTTGGAAGGATAGAATAGCCGTGAACACTGGAACAGCAGCCGGGGAAAAAAAGAACATGAACGAGACCAAATAATGCCAGAGTTAATAACTCGGGATGGACAAGAAGCTCCGGTCCTGGCTTTAAGATGAGGTAAGTGTGTGCATGTGTGTGTGTGTGTGTGTGTAGAGAAGGGGGAGGAGGGCAGGGTGTTGGTGAAAATAGAGTAAGCCAGGTGCGGAGAGCGAGAGCGCTGCAGTAAACGTCCACCGGCTTTATGACTTCCGCTCACCTCGCAGGACAGGAAGCAACAACACGCCGCTGATGCTGCCGCTGGAGCAGGAGGGCAACCCGCACATACACACGCATGTAGTTAGACACGGACACCAAACCAAACCAAGGGACACGCCCCACGATTTCATTCGGGAGGTTTGACATCGAGCCGACGAGGTGCATCGCGAGCGGCCTGCCGCTCTTCGGCTTTTCCTTCTGCATGTGTGGGCCTCGGTGCGTGTGTCCCGCACGTCTGAGACGTTTTCAGAGTCTCCGCGGTCTATAAATATCCCCCTAATTTACATTCCGGTCATTAAAAGCAGCAACCAATCAACTGCAGCTCCACTCACCTCAACGCGGGCATCCATCTCTCAGCAGCAGTCCACTGCTGCCCCCTGCTGAACGCCCGCGGTGCGCATGTGTCCACGCGCATGTGCACATGTGTGTGGGTCCGCGCCTGCGTCTTCCCATGTGTGCATGTGTTGTAACCAGGCCAAGAATGCACGGCTTGGTTTGCAGGCTGCTAATTAAGCCACAGAGAGCATTTTAACGTCTTTCTAGAGCAGCAGGCAACCGGATGGAGGCAGAGGAGAGGAGGAGGAGGGGGGGGGGATTTGGGTGGGGGAAAAGGCAAACTCCTCTGTAATTACACTTCCCAGTGCTTGGCGGGGCGCTCGGGCCCTGCGACTTCCGAAAGGCAATCTGTGTGACTATGTGTATGCGGATGGATGTGGAGCGTGAAAACAGAGGGCCTGCAGTTTCCAGTTTGGGATGCCGGTCCACTAATTGCTCCGCTACACCCTGACAGGTCATTTAGGAAGTACATTGGAACAGTCGCTCTCACATGCACAACCACACACCCCCCCCCTCCCGTCTCACACCTCTGGAAGAGGGATGGGGAACAGTCTGGCAGGGGCGATATGTTTTTTATCATCATATCAATGAGGGCATTGTCTGATACTGATTAATATCACACAATATGGAAACATTTGGAAAAATCAATCAATCATCATAAATTAGCTTTCGATTATCAATTCATTATTTATGTAATTTTTCAGCTTCTCAGTTGAGATGATTTGCAGCTTCTCTGCATCGTTGATAACTGAATATGTTGTGGTGGTTTGGGACAAAACAAGACTAATCTAAAAGGCATCACCATGAACATTAGGGTTTTGTGATATGGGATCAGTATTCTGTGACTTTACATCGACGGAATAAATCATCAGTCCATCAATCATATCATCACTCAGCCAATGATCAAGAATTAGTTAGTTGCTAAAAGGAAAACCAATCCAGAGGAGCCTTAAACTTGCATTATTTCTAAAAGCCAGCAGGGGGCAACTATTTATTTTCATGTACATATAGTGTACAATAAGATGATGAGATGATAACAAAACCAATCATGATATAGTGATTATTGTGACGGGCCTTCGACAGTCCAGAACTATCATATGACAAAGAAAAGCAGCGAGTCTTCCAAACTTTAAAAATTTCTATGAGAAATAACTTAAACTATTTACCAATTATAAAACACGATATCGATCCATTTTATGTTGATCAGCTTGTGTAAGCTAAGATAAGAAAACCCTTTATTTGTCCCTCAGTGGGGAAATTGCAGAATGTATTGATCAATTAATCATTCGGCTCTGAAGATTACACCACAAAATGATTTCATCTCCATGTTAATTATCGCTCAGACTTACTGGCAACATCAAAGAAACGAATGCAAAGACTCATTCTGGTAATTCCTCTGATGTGCAATTATATCATTTTTTTTTAAAAATCTACAAAGAAGGGACGGGTTGTTTCTGTCCGTATATACAAGTTTAAACTACTTCACCGTATTGTGCTTACATTTGCCTTTTCTTTGAGCAAAGGAAAACTGCCAAACTTTGCCGGTGGGCTGAGTGATTGCGCATTTAAAAGTGACTGTAAATCAATTATCTGCACACTTTAGCAGAGGCTGCCTTATAACAACACAACGCTGACCTGAGTCACCTTGTCAAGTCCCACCTCAGTCTTTGATTCCGGCTATGAAACAAAAATCAAAGCGTTTCCCCGCGCCCGACCTCTTATTTCTCCTCCCGTAACCTTCTCTTTCAAATCTCTTTTCCCCACTGTTAATCCCCTTCTCCCTCCCCCTCCCTCCCAGCTCCTATTTGTTGAGGTAAGAGGCAGGTATGCGCTTGTGCAGGTGGGAACACAGCACAATACTGCACACAGGCAGGTGAGCCTGACGTCACTGCATTCCTCAGAGCTTACCTAGAGTCACCGCACAAAGCCGGAGCCACAAAGACGACAAGCAAATGCCACACACAACACCGAACCCACTTCCTCCTGCATTCAGCTGTAATCTAAACAGTGCTGGTATGTTATTGGAAGGCTGCTCGCTTTCCTTCTGGGATGAGGTCAGCGCTCACGACCCACACATTACCTCAGTTTCATGACAGGCTCACCTGGTTTGTTTGCTGCCAGCGATGTAGTGTGTGCCGTGTCAGGAGGCACACATCCACGTGAGATACACGTTGAGATCATTGACATACAGGCAGGAACACACAAATGTAACATCGGATCTCCAGCCACAAGAGGGCAGCACAGTCTACGATAATGAACCCATTGTTCCTACAGGGATCTCTGGACCCTGACTACGTTTACAGCTGTTTACATCTGATAGCACAAACCTGTTGTCACCTCTGGATTATCTGATTCATTGTGAGGGGCGTTTTTTCCATCATCTCTTCGAGCGACTACAAGCAAGGCAATCTGTTATCTGCAAAGCTTCAAGCAGCTTATCTGAAGTCTCACGTGAAGGAGCTCGGGGGATCAAATTAGCGTATCTTTTTATTGATTGCTGATCACACACATTGCTGCACCATTTCAAAACCTAAAAGGGTAGTCACAGCAAAACGCCCCGAGCCCCTCTCACCTCAACCCCCTCCATCTGTCACACTTATCACTGTGGTAACTGATCTGCGAGTCGTATTGATTTGACTGTGTGCGATCGTGATGCTGCTGATGACCAGCCGCGGTACGAATCGGCAGAGGGGGAACTCATTAATCCAAGCTATCTAACTGGTAAACTGCCATTCCCCTCGGTTGACGGCTGGGGTCAAAGGTCAAGCTAGGAGCCAGATGGGGCATCCATCAAGGTGGGGCATGGCTGTGTGACTGAACGGATGATATCTGTTCCTGGATTTCTGTCCTAATGACCTTGGATTTGTTTTCTGATGTGTTTGGGGTCTTTATCAGAATATATATAGTGTTCCAATAAATTCAATGTTCATTCCCAGCGCTGGCTTTGGTTATTTCCAAGTAATCCACAGAGCATATGGTCAGATGAAGAAGGGTCCAAAACCCCAACACCCACGGTCACTTTCTCATCACTAACAGCAGTCACACGAAACTTGACCCCATTTTTACGCATCAGTCCCACCACGCATGTGATGTGACAACATCACACGTCGGGTGTCCTCACCACAGCGAGCGGCAGGATAGCTCTCTTTGTTATGGAGACAGCAGGTGTGCAATAACTCAGCCAATACACTGCCCCCAACCCCTTTGGAGACGGCCAGTTGCCATGGAGACTGGCTCAATGAAGCATCCATTCTACCCCCTCACCCCAGCCTCTTCAATCAGCCTCCAGAGGATGGATACACACATGTGTTTTTTTGGTTCACACCTCCACCAAATTCTTACACACTGTAATTTGCAAAGGTGGATTATAGGATAATCTTGTCTTTAAACAGAACGCATTTTAACTTTGCCGCAAAAAGGGTTTAATATTTAACAAGAACATTGCATGGCACTAATTTGCCATTTAGATAGGTAAATAGCAAATTTGCCATTTAGATAGGTAAATAGCAAAGGGAGCGCTCTCTCTTTAAAAAAAATCGTCAACACTGATGACTTTTAATAATATTGTATTTACTGCACCTGCATTTAAGAGAGCTACAGGAACTATTTAACAGTGCAATTAAAATACGTCCCTTGTGTTTTCCTTGAGACAACATTTTGAATATAACAATTATTAAGAATACAGATAATTATTTGTATAATGAAGCACTTCGTGTGTCTTTGTATATAGCAATACCTCAAATAACGTGCATTAATGTCATACTACTCCAAACTAAGCAACCCAGCAACTGTCTATGTGTGATAGTGAGTCTATGCAAGGTGACAATAATCAGACGGTTTCCCCTCAGATGAAAATATAACATAGGGGTGCAACAAGTTGACGCTCGTTGTATGTACAACACAATATGTGCAATTTCCTTGCACGTCTGTCGCAAGATGGGAGTCAATGGCAATTAAGTGACGCACGCATTATCGGATAGCGCTGCAAAAGGTGATGCCTTCGACGCGTAAAGACACCAGAGGTGACAAAAGCGACAGGCGGCTGGAGCCCCGCACCGCACCGCACCGCACCGCAACAGGCCTGCACACGTAAACACACGAGACTTGTCCGCGCGGCGCTAGCTGTGAAACCGCTGCCTGGTCGGAATGCTAGTTGCACCTATGAGACCTCCGCGGCCCTCGGAGTAGAGCAACCGCTGCAAGGGGAGTGACACGACACGGCGAATGTATGCAGACATACATCCAGCCGGTTAACTTATTTCACGAAGAAGCGGCGTTTCTTCCATAAAAAGGGATTTAAAGTCTCGCGTCGCTGAATAACTCGCTCTCCCGACGAGTCACGAGCGAGCCGCAAGGAATAGCGGGACGCACGCCTATTTGCAGTTCAGCTAACTAGCCAGGCAGCTAGCTAACGCCATCTCCTCCCCCCCGCTACCCCCACCCTCCGGCCTGACTCACCGATGTGATTGTCCTCGATGTGGACGATGAGCTCGGCGAGAGTCTCGAACTGGAGACCGCAGCCCCCGAACCTGCAGGAATTGGAGAAGAAAGAAGCGGCGGCGATGCCCGTCATGTTTTCGGCGCTGGTGCATTCACCGGGCGGAGAGGTGGTAAGGGAAGGGGGTGGGGGAGACCGGGAGCCGGGGGAGGTGAGCGAGGAGGTTGAGATTTTCGGGGTGGGAGCGCCGCAGAGCGCGGAGCAGACACCGGTCGGCCAGACAGGACAGCGGCGAACGCAACTGGGAGGCAGTCGGGACGGTGGGGGTGGGGATGGGGGGGGGAGGGGGCTAGGCTACGTCACGACCTGCCTACCTGTTGGGATGTGTGCCCCCGCAGCCACTGTGACATTAATACGAGGGCTATAGATGACATCAAACGCGCTGACACACGTCTAACACACATCTTTATAGATAGATAGATATATACTTTATTAATCCTCTAGGGGAAATTAGTTCTCTGCATTTAACCCATCCTTAGTTATTAAGGAGCAGTGGGCTGCAGTGATGCGCCCGGGAAGCAACTGGGGGTTCAGTGCCTTGCTCAAGGACACTTCGACTTGCTACTAATGGGGAGAGCCAGGATCGAACCGACAACCTTGGAGTTGCAGGACGACCCCCTTACCCCACTGAGCTACTTCCACCCCCAAAAATGTTACATGTTATGTGTACATCTTTGATATGAACACAATTTTATATGTTGTCTTTTGTATTATGAACACCCGTGTTGGTATATGTTTTGGTTATAGCACACATTTAAATTAATTGTAAATCCCCCATTAATGTATATGTAAAGAATACATATCAGTGAATGGGTATTTGATGGAAATGGCTTAGCTGATGACAAATAGAGAATATACATTATATTTGACATTTCATTTAGCTGATGCTTTTATCCAAAGGGACTTACAATAAGTGCCTTCAACCATACAAACTCAGAACAACAAGAATCAAGAAAGCAACATTTCTTCAAGAAAGCCAAAATACAAAAATACCATGTTTGTATTACATTGTATAAGTTTAAACATATAGTGATATATTGCTCTTCCCAGTGCTATAAACTTTTAAAACATCAAAATGGCTTCCAAATATTTAAAGGTTTCAGTCACTGATGGAGCGCTGCGCTGTACACAGATAAATTAAGTAGTCATCCGAAAGAGTAAATACAATATACTATGAATTAATTTGATGTATTATATTCCCTGTAGATGGCTACATTACATATGTAAGGACAAGGTCTAAATGTCTGTAACATTAACTGTATACCACCTGTAGCAAGTAAGTTACTTTACATCTGTCCCAAAGGTGATGCTTAACCCGACCTTAGCACCACCGTGTAAATAAACATTCAAATAATAGTCTCATTAAGATCGTAGAGCCTGCCAAAAAAAAGGATAAGCAGATCTGATCTGGGGGAGGAACCAGACTGCTGACCAGAGTCACCTCGTGGCAACATCATAGTCCCAGAATAACAACTGGTTGTGATCCGGAAATGCACTGACAATCTAAATTAATGTCTCTATATTCATCATGGTAAAATGTTGGTCTACGTTCATTTGCAAAATGTGTTCAGAAAAAAGGTATTCTGCTGAAATTCCTGTCAATGTATTGTATGTCTGGTATTTACTTTGAATTGCTGATGTGATATTTGCTAAATATAGCGAGTGTTTTGAATGTTTATAAAACATATCAGCTTTAGCTTGCAACTGCAGCGATAACGCTGGGTGTTAAAGTATAGCTGCACACGTTCGTGCGTGTCAATATTTAAGATATAGCAGTTGCATAACCCATTGACAACAGCATCAGTCACATCCATAAGATTTAAAGTTGCCCTATAATGGTTCAGTGATGAGGAGATAACTTGTGTGTGGCTCCCAGAGAGAGGAGAATGTTCTTCAATCACAGATGTTGGCTAACCAGGACCGGCTGGCCTTTGTTGGACCTGTTAATCAAGCGTTAACATGGCCTGTCATAAACCACTGGCCTGGGACTTCAAGCAAACAACCTGAAGACCTGGGAACGCACTCTCTATTTTTTATGACTGCCCTCTATACCCAACCTTTTGAAACACATCCGCATACATACAAAAACATGAAATAAACTCACATTCACAGCTGCAAAGGAGTACTCACCATTAAAAAAAACATCACCTGCATCCAGTATAGAAATCCAGTGACTTCATCAGCCTCACACAGATGTTCTCTCTTACACACAAGCACGTAGACACACACTTAAGGTAAACACACCCATTACACACACATGGTGTATCAGATCTGTGAGAGTGACGCAGTTCACAACACCATTACGTCAATGAGAAGTAGTAGCATGTGTTGTGAAATGCAAGAGAGGAAGGGAGAGACTCAAAGCCAGTTCATGGTGGATGACATCATCTTATCTGAGGCGCACAATGGAACAGTTTGGGATGGATTCTAAAACAAACTAGCACGTAATTTCTGTCTCTTATTTTTTTAAACTCTGATGACAAACTAGTGTGTTTGTCTTCACACAACTTCTGCTCTTGAGTGGATGCAGTTGGATGTAGATTTAACTCCAACCAACACATTACAAAACAAGATGACTGTAACTTGTATACATGAATCTGTTTCCAGTTACTTTTTTAAAGTCCCACATTAGTCTGCACTTCACTGATAGAATACAGCTGACGGCTGATTGGCAGATGTGTGATGTACAGTAGCTACAGTGAGGGTAATGCTATGAGGTTTGAGGTCAGTATGTTTGTTTGACCTTTGATCTGAACTGCTATATTCTTACAGACAAGGTGACATCAGCAGCCGGCTAAAGCTCCCAGTCTGACTGTTAAGAGCCATGCTGAAGGTGAATAGGATGCCAGATGATAATGGCTGGTTTTACCACTGAGTTATGAGTTGTAATCTCAGTGGCGTTGTCTGCTCCAGGGCACCAGCCAGAGACTTCCTGCTGCCGTCATACACTTTTAAGTGTGACTGTGCACTCTTCCCGGGCACGCACATGTGCCGTATAGAACCTCCCATATCTTCACTGAAAACAAAGCTCAGTGAATCACATCCACACAGGGGGAAGAGCTCAAAACACAGAGTGACATCATTACAACTTCCTGTTTCTTCTTGTTGCCGTGGCTGCCAGAATTTGCATACTTTAGGCGATTGGTTGATGATGAGTCAGTAGGGTTTGGTCCCGTTTTGCTCGTCAACCACAACAAAACCATATCCCTCTGTTCAGCTCCAGCTCGGCTGTACCACCGGAAAGCCTGACCAAACATGGCAGATATATTGCTTAGCTCAGTGGAGAGGTGAATGAACAAAGTGCCTCCTGTTCATTTTTATGAACAATGTTATTTTATGGCATCATATGAAGGATTTACAAAACAGTGAGCATTTATGTATAGAAATACAATTGAATTCAGAGTAACTAAAGTAAAAACCATTAAAAGGCCACAAACACCTGCATACTCTCATATCTCTTTCATCTAAACTGGCAAACCCATACACATAAAAGGTATTCTTTTTGTGAATACCCATCTTTTGTTCCTGTATAAAATATGTGTCCCCTACACAAACTTGTGGCAGAATGGGGTGTTTGCTCTGTTCATGACATATGACATCATAGTGAACACACAATGGCTACCAGTGTGTACAGTGACTGTGGATGTATTGATGGCGACAAGAAACTCAGTCTATCAGAATGTGTTGTATTTTATCAATAACGCTCTACTGCTAAAACTTTTAAAATACATTACATTACATGTCATTTAGCAGACACTTTTATCCAAAGCGACTTACAATAAATGCATTCAACCAAGAGTACAAATGAATGAATGTGTTTCCTCTTTTCATCACGAAAGGCTATACTGTATAATCCAATAATAACTTGATTTTACTGTAGCAATCCCAAATGGTTGCAATGATACCATTTAAGAAGGCATACAATATTTATGAATATTGTAATACAATATGTATATATATATATATTTATATATATTACATGTGTATTATATTAACTTGGTTTCACTCGATTGTTGGTTGTCTGATTAAGATATGACATTTGTGTTTTAATACCACCCCACTCCCCCTCCCCCACCCCCACCCTCATAAGGCAAATAGGGGCAATACAACTTGTTTGGGTCATCAGAGATTAAAACAAGGGGCCACTCATTTAGTATCGTTAATATATATTTAGAATTATAATATTTTTTTAAAGACGATTACTATTGTTATAATATTAATATTATTCATGATATTAATATTAGGCTAGCATTACTAGAAGCACATGCTAGGAGGAGCCTATATGAGCACTGTCGGTGCTCATTCGGCAAATATGACTAATCATAGCTCTAATTGGGATCAGTGCGGAACTAAACATTGCCTAATTCTTCATGTTATGGTTTAATAATAATAATGTGGATCTAAAATAAATAGAAGCCATCACCATCGGAACACTAATTTTTTTTAAACATGGGGGCTATTGCTCATTTTGACGGATCAACTCGATGCAGATGCTGGGACGTCCCATTTCAGAAAGACTGAAAGTGGGGTGAGAGAGAGAAACTTGGTCTCACCCGCCCACCCAGTCGGCCCCGCGTCCCGTCACGTTGCCGTCGGCGTGTGTGACTCGGGTTGTCGCTCGGTCCGGGTCCGCCACCATGCTGCTGGCCCCCGGGTCCGTCCCCCTACCGACTGGTGTCTTAACCCCGCCCCCCCTCTCAATCCCTCTCTCCGTACGGGACCGCAATGATTTAGAACTTCAGGAATCCCACGTGACGTCACCGGGAGAATGATGTAATGCTTCTGTAAATAGAACGTATTGTAATCTCGCTCCAGTCCAACGTGGTTCCTCTCTGGAGCGCCGCTTGTCCCTCTCGACTTGTAGGTAAGCCTCCGCAATTTACTTTCATTCACAAAACTTTAAACTCCGCAGCGAGCGCTCGCCTCTCGCTGACACGGAGCTGCTGGATTTATCTTTAATCGTCGATTTTCTTTTCAGTTTATTTGATTTTTTTTTTCTTCGCGACTGGAAAGTTAAGAGGGAAGTTTTGAGCTATAGCTGTCCCGGGTGAAGTCTCATCCCCAAGGTTGAGCGCGAGTGTCTATTTGGGGGGTGTGACAGCACTCTCCTTACAGCTGTGCCGGGCTTGTTTATGAGTCGAGCAGGTTGAGAATACGGAGCCGTAGGAAAGGAAACACTCACCGGCATGTTCTTGAGACGCTCACGGGCACTGACCGGCCGGCTGCAGGGCCATTTGCTGGTCAGAACCGCCGCCTAATTCGAGCTGAATGAGCTTCAAGCCGGGGAGGTGGGGGCGACCGGTTCGATGTTATTGCCATTCATCCATCAAACATGGCAACTTTGAGAAGTAGTAAGTAAAGGTGGCTCATTTTCTAAAGCTGGATATTGTGGATGATTCAAAAGCAGGTGGTTAAAAAAGTTGTGAAGTGCATGATGTCATCCATCACAAGTGTAGAGCAAGAGGAGGAAGCGGTGCGGGGGGGGGGGGGGGGGAAGTATTATAATTCAGTTGCTCCAAAAATAAACAAAGTAGGCTAAAAAATGAATTAAATCAATACAGAAACATTAATCCGTTTAAACTGGCGACATGTTGGCCGATCTGTTGTGGGATTTGTGTACTAAGGATGATGTCATTCTGCATCGATGTAATCGCTCTGACAGAAGGTTTTGCTGAAAATGTGCTGAGTCTGCTATTCTTGTACAAGTGCTGCTGAAAGGAGGACAAAGACGTAAAAAGTGTCGGAGATGATTGTGATGATCACGTCTGGGCTACACACGTGTCTCTAAACCATCAAATATAGCCTAATACCCTCGGTCACAGACACTGTTGATGTGCAGCTGTAAAACCTGCAGCACAACTGTGAGAGCTTTTATCTTTTTCAACTGATTCACTAAATGATCCATATACAATTGTGTTGTTGTGGACACCTGTTTGTTAATTCCATATTGTAATACACACACACACACACACACACACACACACACACACACACACACACACACACACACACATCCATGAAGTCATCCATACTCGCAGGGGTTGGAAAATGGGGGCTGAGGCAGGTTCAAACCTGTCAGGAGTACAGTGCGGCCCTCCCTCTGCCTCCTCCCACCCTCATTCCTTTTCTCTTCCATTCATTGTGTCCTCCTCCTCTCTCTCTCTCTCTCTCTCTCTCTCTCTCTCTCTCTCTCTCGCTCGCTCTCTCTCTCTCTCACTGCCATTTACCCTTTCCATTGCTCTCTCCATCACCCTAATGTCACTCTCCAAGCCCCAAGCCTCTCTTCCTCAACACACACACACACACACATGCACATTGCACACACACTTTCCACTTCTTATGGAAGCATGTACTTTTGCCCTCGTTCTCTTCTCTCACTCTTTCCCATAACATCAGGGCCCACTTTACTGTCTTCTCAGCACTTTCTGCTTACACACACTCAAAGTGCTTGAGGGAAAAGCATATGTGTGTACCTGTGAATTTGTGTCCCATGCACATCTCGCCGGAGCTATCGCTATAAACATGCATCATATAGGAGAATGAAATGTCTAATGAGGGTCACCCTGTCGACCTCTCTCTACAAAGTGTGTGAATCTTGTTTGGTGACACAGAGCCCGGAGGAAGGCCTGAGGCCAGGGAGTTGAAGACTTCTTATTTTGCTCTCAGTAGAAAATGAGGGGTCAGCAGTAGTCGTACTTCAAATAAGTCATAATTAGCCCCCATGAAAGGCTTAATATCTCCACTGAAGACCTAAGTGGATCAAGCCTGCAGTTAGGGCTGCATGTGTTCATCACTGTGTTATTTGTGTTATTTTGTGTTATTATATATCCTATGATGAATTTAGTTTTTGTTATGCACGACAATCATGTATTGTTACACTCGTATTATTAACTGAAGCCCAGATGAAAGCTTAATTGCACTAAACTTAGCAATTCCCAACATTATAACCATGAAAAGTAAAAATTGTGGTGCTGTAAGGCTTTGATTCCTTTCTGGTGCGAACGTGTTATTAGTCAGGAATAATGAATTGCTAGGAAAAGCACAAACATATTATATGTATTACTGTACTCGTCCTAATAAGAAGGACTACCTGCCGTATACAGCCATGCTTTCCCGCTGGCATCAAAGGGATCAATTTCCACGAGAAAATGTTGTGTCATGAGGTGAAACATCCATCATCTGTGGCATCCACCTCATTATACAACAAGTCCACGATAAAGACATGATAACGGGAGGAGAACTGCATCAAACAAGTTCAGTGTGTGATTTATGGGCTCTCTCTCTCTTTGTAATTAAAAACAACACCCCGAGCTGCCCTCTAAATCAAAGCGCCATACAGCACCTTTGATCCAAGAGGGATATACAGTAATGTTGAGGATGCAGGTTCAATTGTTCTTCTTGCTTCTTCTGTTCTACAGGCTTGTGGATGACATGAATGACAAACAGGACAAGCCTTATGCGTGCGGCGCCCAGGGCTGCTCTCAGGTCAGTTGGATACAGAGCTCGTGTGTTACACCTGCACCGTAGCAGCTGTAATAACTCTTTGTTTTACAGGGAAATATATGATTGTTGTGATCAAATTAGATGTGATTATGACTCAATTATTGCAGGTCACATAACATCATTTAATATTGCACAAAGTCATATGATTAATCCTTGTGGACACAATGTAATTCCAGATTGATAACATGCTTTTGAAGGTTGAAGATGAGTGATTGTATTTGTCACATGAATTGCAAGTTAGCATACACACAATACAGTCTAGTGTACAATTAGTACCTATAATAAGCTAAACATAAATAAAAAAATAAACGTTACAGATATATTTTCATGTGTTTATCATGTGGCGTGATAGTCAACTGAGTCCTTAACATCTCATCCCATGTGTCATGGCATGCAGCTGCACGCACCTCTTCATCTCTTTCTCATTGTGTCGCTGTGCTGCAGCGCTTCCAGTTAGAGGAGCATCTGGTCAGCCACAGACGCAAGCATGAGATGTCGCTCAAGTTCTCCTCCATCAAGGCGGATACGGCGTTCACAGGTGAGAGAGCACAAAAGAAACCAAGTGAAAAGAGAATAAAACATGTTGCCTGTCCTCTCTCCCACATACACCAAGAGCTGATATTGGAGTCTGCGTATCCCCTTATCTCCCCATAACCATAAATAATCTTCTTCATTTTTTCTCGCCTCAGATATGTTCATCTGTTGTCTGGCTGCATGTGTGTGTGTGTGTGTGTGTGTGTGTGTGTGTGTGTGTGTGTGTGTGTGTGTGTGTGTGTGTGTGTGTGTGTGTGTGTGTGTGTGTGGTGACCCCTTTTCAGGATCAGTGCTTGATGAAAAAAGGATGACGCTAGTTATACAGTATGAAAGCAGATAAGCTCGATACAGGCTTCTCTCCCTCAGATAGTTGTGAAACATAACTGCTCATGTTGCAACACGCACAGCACAAACCTTCTTAAATATCCTACTCTTTTATCTTTCATGTATATTTATATATTGGGCAAAGTAAAGGGGACAGGAGATCATCTTAAAATTGTGATGCCACCAAATGCTTTTGAATACTTCAGTTGTTTACTGTGTGAATCTGGGTTTGATAATAATATTAGTTTGCTGATCAATTGCACAAATATCTATCAATATCAGATGGACTATGTGTGTAAAATATATTACCACAGCAGTGGTAGTAATTATACCACAGCATTTTCTATTGATTCACATTTTATTGTCTCGTAAATATAATGTCACAAAATAGCAAAAAGTAGTCAACAGTATTTTCAAGCTCAAGGTGACTTATTCATGCTTAATTTTTTTGCTCAACTAACGCTCCAAAACCTAAAGCCAACAAGTGTCCCATACAATAAAGAAGAAAGCGGCACATACTTAATCATTATTAATAATAATAATTCTTATTTCGTAAATTCCTCATCTGCCTTCTAATTTATGAGAGCAATGCAAAAGCAAATTACTAAACTGTTGTTTTTACTCCACTGAGACATTAAATGAAAGAGCTATTTAAAAGCAAAAAATACATGTTTTTTGTTGAATATACTAATCCAGTTATTTCACATCTTTAGAAGCTAATGCAATGCAGTGCATGACGTGTAGCTTCACTAGACAAACAGGTTTTTCGATGACACCACCGCGGTCCAGACTCATGACCATAACACTGTCACGTGACAATGTCTGTAACCATAGAAACGGCTGTTCATCTGGAAATAAACATGAGCATGGCATCTAACCTCTGCAGACCCTCCCTCTGCATCTCTCTCTCTCTCTCTGTCGGTCCTGCAGCTTGTCACGCCTCCTGCAGGAAATCTCATGTCAAAACAAAGAGCCCGGCTGACCTTTGACCCCTGCATGTTTCGAGGCTCAAAGAGACAGACTGATGTTATCACACAGAGAGAGAGAGAGAGAGAGAGAGAGCACGGCTGAAAGGAGACTTGGTTCTACTCTCGGCATCGCCGCTTGGACGGCAGTCTATTTAGAAAGCAAATAAACAGAGTAGACTATCGTGGCAAAAACAAAGCGATACATGAATGTCTACTCATTATTTAAACCTGTCCCTCCTCTTTTGTTTATGTATTTGTATGTAATGATTCCAGACCAGACTCCGACGCCAACACGATTTTTGCAGAACTGTGAAGAAGTTGGTCTGTTCAAGGAGATAGAGGAAGAGTTTCTTCAAGCACAAGAAGAAGAGAAGAGCAAACAGGTACACATTTGAGAAAAATCTAAACCAAAATGAAGCAACATTTAAAATCTTTTGGTTATATCTGGCTCAGCTTAGCGTTTCTAGTGACACTTGAGCGTGAGGGAGATAAAAGCAGTCGGACCCAATGAGACGGCAGCAGATATCTGACCTGCTGCGAGGAAAGACACACCAGGAGATCACATTCTCCCATTTAAATTAAACAGCCAGACATCAAACACACAAGGGCGTGCAGACACACACATCAACGTCACTTCAGTTCACACGACGCACACAAACTCAAAGTTGAACGCTGCACGTTGAAAAAGGTCCCGGCTGATTGTCGCTCCCGCTTCTCCCCACAGAGGCTTTCTCACAATGGGCCACCCTGTATGAACCAGCAGCAGCTCAAACCCCAGCTTCAGCTCCAGCACCCACCCCAACCTCAGCACCCACAACCGCAGCCACACCATCCTCAGACCCATCTGCTGCAGCACCCTCACTCTCATGGCCCCGTGATGGGCCCCAGCTGCAGCCTGGCTGCCCAGCAAGCTCTGTCCTCCTCGCAGTGTGGGTCAGTCATCGCCCAGGCTCCTTCCACCCTCACGCACTCAGGGTGAGTACACGGCTGCACACGTACACACACCTAAGAGGCACTCATACACACATACAGTTTTCACTCGACATCCATGCAGCTACATGTATTCCTTCATCACTCACACACACACATATTTTCTTTAAATGTTGCCTTTTCTCACTCTTTCTTCCTCTCCTTCACCCTGTCTCGCCCATCCTGTTTTGGGACGTATTATAACTCATTCTGTCTGGCACAGACTGGCATTTCCCCCCGCATAATTTATCACTGCACTAATGAACTGAGAACAAAGTCATTGCAAAAGAGATGGAGAACCGCTGCACACCACCCACTCAAACCCACTGACACTACCCACCCCTGCCACCAAAATTCTGCCTCTGTTATGTCTGTTAAGACTCAGACCCAGACTGGGCAGCTTCCATGGCTCCCTGGTTATCATCCAGTTCAACAGACAGATTAGAGGAGTTCCTGTCTTTCATCTGACCAGCTCCCACCAACTGCTTTCCCTCCTCCTGACATTTCAACTTTGGATTTTGATTTATGTCATACGTATATTGTGGCTTTAATGGAACATGTCACACCGATTTTAATTGGACCATGCTGCTTGATGTGGAAAATAGTACTGTAATGTTTTAGGTTTGGAACATTTAAACTTCCTCAATTATTCACAGATTTAAAGGACTTCCGGCAATGAAAATGGAAACATTGTAGTTTATAATACACACAGCTCTTTACCTACAACAAAAACAATTAATTTAGTGGAGATTACAAACGTAACATTTATACATTCCAGTTTAACACTAACATACACATTTTGTAATAAGTAAATACCTGAAATTATTAGTACGCCTCAATGACAACAAGTCTGTGACTGGATTCAATTAATCAAATTATAAATATGTATAAGAAATGGTTACACATTTAATTTAAAAATGTACCACACAAAATAGAATCAATCCAAATAAAATAAAAAATTGTTTCGCTTAAACCTAAATCTCAACCTCAACCTCCTTCCCCACCCCGCCACATTTGTTCTCTAAACGTCATTATATATAGTTAGTTTTTGTATTGCTTTGTTTTCCAGTCATATAGTTATCAGCTATTAAATTAAAAGGTGAAGTTTCATTATGACATTTGTGACATTTTGGCAAATGTTTGTTGTACAATTAATGTCTTTATTGTACAGTAGACAGTAGAAACAATACATAATGTAAGAAAGAGAGAGATAGAGAGAGAGAGCGGCATGGAACAAAGGTCTCTCGTCTCAAACCGGGGGATGTTCTGAATACATTGCTGTACAAAGCCCATCATCAGGACACCTCTCATTTGTAGCACGTTTCTGACTACTTTGGAGACAAAGGAGGAATTTTAACTGAAGGCTTAGGAAATGACAGCCTTGTGATGTCTACCTGCAACACATAGAGTAGATACACAAAGTATCTGTCACTTATCTTATGTTGATTTGATGAACCAAGGTACCAAAAGTAAGTCAATGACGCAATACGCTTCAAACATCTGCCCAGTAGAGTCACGGACAGTATGGGACAGTACAGTACTGTATGGACAGGACAGTACAGTATGAGTCATTACAGTACAGGACAGTATGGGACAGGACAGTAAAGTACAGGACAGTATGGTACAGGACAGTATAGGACAGGACAGTGTGGTACAGGACAGTATAGGACAGGACAGTGTGGTACAGGACAGTATAGGACAGGACAATGTGGTACAGGACAGTATGGGACAGGACAGTATAGGACAGGACAGTATGGGACAGGACAATGTGGTACAGGACAGTATGGGACAGGACAGTATAGGACAGGACAGTATGGGACAGGACAGTATGGGACAGGACAGTATGGGACAGGACAGTATAGGACAGGACAGTATGGGACAGGACAATGTGGTACAGGACAGTATAGGACAGGACAGTATGGGACAGGACAGTATGGGACAGGACAGTATGGGACAGGACAGTATAGGACAGGACAGTATGGGACAGGACAGTGTGGTACAGGACATGGAGCTGACAGTTGCTACATAAATTGGTGCCAGCTGAATCCAGACAGCATGTTAGTCGGTGAAACCAGCTAAGTGTTGCTATATGAACCGTGGATTGTGTGTCTAACTGTTTCGTGTTTACGAGCAGTTTCCATAGCGACCTGGTCTCTGAGAGCATGGCTGTTGGCCCGGTAAAGCTGTTGTGGTTACGTTAGGAAATGCTGTTTTGGTTTGTCTGTACTTTGTTGTATGTTAAACGGGCCGCTTACCCCGGATTCATTGATGACATCATTGCCGATGACCTCAGCACGGCCACGGAGGCCCACGCTCTCCGATTGGCTGAGAGCCAGAGCTGTTAGGTCAGCACATGGCACCCCGGGTCTCTACATCCCCCACTGTGATTCCTGAGCGTCTTTCCTCCCCTCTCAAGCTGTTTTTTTTTAGATCTCTGTTTTTTTCAAGTTCTTCACCTCATAATAGTTTCCATTGACGTTGCCTCACCTCAAGCGTCTGCTTACGCCTTTCTGCTCACATACTATGACATTTAGATTGTTTCTTTTCTTCAGAGGATGCTTTTGTCCAGATTTTAAGATTCAGACTAAGCTTGGTTGCAAATGTATACCTGCAACTCTCACACAGAAGAACAATTTAGCATTCAGTTCTACAACATACCTCATAATACCTTCTGTTCTGATCGTATAAACACACTCAAAACAACCAGTTACAAAAATGTGAAAATATGTCCTTTATATATTTTGTTACATTAAACAGATATAAGAGACATATTTAGATGAAACAGATTTTAAAAGCATTTTATCAGCTATGAGGTATGAAAGAATAATAATTTTTACAACAAAATAAAAAAATGCCAGATTCAAATACCCAAATGATAATGTAAAAAAATTCCCAAATGTTCACAAACTGCCCAAAACTATTTTTATTTGCTCGATAAAAATTGCTCATTTTGGGCCGAATCTGACGTACAGTGGGGGTGAATACAATTAAGATTGTTTTCACAGTGTTAAAAAATGACTTTTAGAAAACGGAAACAACTGTTTCCAGTACCAGATGTCCCTATTATTCTGGATAATCCACAGAACAATAGTTTTCATAGGGACTATGGAGGTCCCATAAAACAAATTCCACAGTGAGGTCTGGGGATTATTGAGAGTAACTGCGACATTGTTTCCGAACATTTGAAATTTTTGAGCACCCCAACTAAAATTCAGATGACCATAATTATATTGGGCTAGAAATATAACGTATATATATATTTAAATCGATTCGTCTCATAGTAATCGATTCGTCTTCAAAGCGACTTCGGGTATTTAGAGAAGCGCTATATATAAATTGAATGTTATTATTAGTAAGTCGTCAATAAACCCACCCATTTCCATGACAGATCAAGTCTTTTTAGCAGTCCATTTGATCATAAATCCTCATCTATCAGCCTTTTGATTTTATCCATATACGGAGCTTTCACATTGACCTTTTTTGACCATGTATGTCAGCCTCACCTCCATCTGCCAGTAAAGCTATGAATGTTTCAACTTGATTAGTGAAACCTTAGCTATGGATAGCTCTCTGGCTTGACTCACCCCTCTCTCTCTCGCTCTCTCTCTCTCTCTCTCTCTCTCTCTCTCTCTCTCTCTCTCTCTCTCTCTCTCCGTGGCTGACCACAGGCCCGTTCCCGGGTCGCTGTCCTCCCTCCTCCACATGCAGAAGAGACAAAGACAACCGCTGCCAGCCTCCTTACCTGGCACCCTGCCAGACCCCACCATGCAAGGGGCATCTGCTCAGCACATGCCTGTAAGTATGGGAGACTGGTTACTCACACATTTGCATTCAGACAGGCGGACATTATGATTTATAGATGCAGGTATCGTGGCCAAAGTGGTCAAGATACCCAAGGTTAGAAATATTCACGCTGACAGAAAAATGTACTTCACTCTTGTGGATGAATTAATCAAAAGTGTCAAACTCCAAATGGATTTGACCTTGTGAAGAACTCTTTATACTTGAAGTTATGTATGTGCTATAACTTTTCCTTGTTACAGTTAAAAAGTTATTCTTGTGTCAATTTATTTCCTTCTTCAGATAGAGAAGCAAATGTCGTGTATAATGGGTCTACCCGGTCCAGGACACAACACCTCCTGTTCCTCTCCCCAGGTACGGACCACATATCTTCTTACTGTTTATAAACTCAATCTGATTTGTAAATTGCATTATTGAAAGGTGAAAGTTTTGTAACACAAGTATTCACTTTCTTAAAGAAATGTGGCTGAAGATTCTTACCAATGTTATATTTGTATCGTATGACAGCAGCTTGTTAGCTTAGCTTAGCTCAGCATAAAGACTTGACTGCGCTCACTAGTTTACAACTGAAGTGTAAAAAATACAATGTGCCATTTTATAGGGGCCAGAGTATTTCTTGGTCGGGAACACACATTTCCTGGAAACCTCTGCTGAAAGCCAAGCAACTGCTCAGAGAAACATAACATTTATATTTGTAACCTTAGATTTTTGTACAGATTACGCATGCTAATTATAGTTATTTCGAGGTGATGGTAGGGTATTTTACCTTTGGAGAGAACCAGACTAGCCGTTTACTTCTGTTCCCATCTTTATGCGAAACTAAGATGACCGTCTGCTGGCTTTAGCTTCATATTTGCCTCATAATTACCACAATACCTTTAAGTGGTTAATGATTTCACTATTCTTATCTATACTCGAGAATGAAAGCCGTAAAACACTTATGTTTTCCTAATCAGTATAGACAGGAAACAGTGCAATTCTACACTTTAACACACACATGTCCACACACACACACACACACACATGTCCGCGCCACAGGAAGTCCCAATCTAAATGTTCTCCCAGGCTTTCTTGGTTGTTTTGTTTCCCTCGTGTTAACGTGCTCTAAATCTCTTACTTTGAACATTTTACATTTTCCTCTTTCTAGGCGCATGTCTGAATTGTTAAATACAACTTCAAAGTGAAATCGCTCTGCATCTCCCCGCACACACACACACACACAGGTTATGACTTCATGTGGAGAGTTTGTATATAAAGTGGTTTTAGGTTTCAGAGCTGCTCAGGTCGCAGGTTCATATGTGAACGTCTCTTCTTTGAGCAACACACTTCTTCTCCAGACCAAACTCAATTGAATTATATTGTACTTCTATCTTGCCAGGTGTTGTGTTTTGCATTTCAAGGGTGTGTAACTATGCCTCTGTAAAACAACATACGGTGTATTAGCATGCCTCCGTTGTACTCAACACTCAGCTGAAGTGGAAAAGTAAACGTTTAACAAGTGGATCAGTGTTTCATGTACAGCTCTGTGTCTTCATTCACTGATCGCTCCAGACAGAAATATCAACGTGGTGTGTCATCCAGGCCAAGGAGACCCATGATGTAACCACAGGGCCCAGTGTCAGGGTGTTTCTATGTAGTAAACAGAGCTGAACCACTCGTGTCCCGTCCTGTTCAGTGTGTGTGTGTGTGTGTGTGTGACTGTGCGTGTGCATTTGACTGGCAGCCTGGCTGGCTGGCAAAGCTGGCACAGACAGCTCGGTGACCTCATCCTTGGCACTCGCTAAATGTGCTCCCTCTTTTCGTTGTTGAATGGTTGAATGGGGGAGGGGGGAATCTGCTTCTTCTCTTAAAGAATTATTGTGTAACAGGGAAAACAGATAGCAATGTGGCGAGGGAGGGGGTGATGTCATGCTCTAAACATGACCTCTCCCTCTGTGCGTCTCCTCTGCTGAGTGTATGAGAAAGGTGAGATGAGGTTTAATTTAGAACTTACAGTGTGTTTAGTCAGTTGATACGTGGGAATCATAAAGTGTCACGGTATCAAGCTGCAGGCGGCAGTATTTATTGGAAAATATTATCTCTCTTATCTACAGTCATGGGTAATTAGGAGAAAAGGTGATGATGGGCTAAGTGGGAGATTGTGGCTAACAGCAGTTATAGTTTTTATTTTGAGACACTTTTTTGCGACGGAGAGTAAGGATACTATGGCCTGTACTGTATAGATTCTGCTGTTACCAATTTAGCCGGTGTTGGGGGTCAAACCCACCACAGTCAGCATGAGAGAGATGGAACAAGTTTATGTATATCCTCAAGGTCTTCGTATATAGTGTTTAGTTTCACACATATCAACTCAAAGGTGGTTTAATATCCCTGGGTACAACGTGTTTAAACATACTCTACGTTGAAATATACATTTATGTTTCTCAATTGACACTACTTTTAGTATTTAAAAGTTGTAAATGTGATGAATTGTACAGCCTATTCTTTGATAAAATATTAAAGCTGGCTAAAATATGTGATTTGTTCCCGCGCAATCTTATTGAGGGGAGTTGTAAAATGACTAATTATCCAGAAATGGATTTTGCAAAGCAAATTATTTTATGTTTATAACAAACTCAGAGTCAATTGATGAAGGGTGGGAGTGAGTAGAGTGGGGTATGGGCCTTGACGAGGGGAGATTCGTAAAGAAAACACATCTGGATTCAGGCTCAAGGTGTTGCCAAATTCAATCTTCTCAGTGCTTCAAAAAAACAAGTCCATTCTATACGTTTGTTGTTCTTTTTGTGTGTGTTTATATTACACAATGGCCACGTTGGAGGCCCTTTCATGCTCAGAATGCAAATAATCATAATACGACACACATTAGAAAATGATTCAACCAAGTGATAGAACTGTGGTTCTGTGGCATCTTTGCCCTTCCTTAATAATATACATACAGAGGCCTGAGTCCTCATTTATTTGCAGAAGGATTGTTGTTAAAAACGTGTCCAAAAGAACCCCACATCCATGGAGGCTCAAGTGAACTTATTGCATCGGTTCACAAAAGACTTTCACTCATGTTTCACTATTTAATACCTTACATAATCGTAAAGAAATGACTTGCAATAACCAGCTCCTATCCAGTGTAACTGGGGTCTTGCTTGGCCCTACACATCCCAGCATGTAATTAGTTCACCAGCCTGGTTATAAATTGGTTGTCAGTAACATTCCTAGAGGCCATAATAAACTCAGAAGGAATGTGCCGTTTGAGAGAGGATGTGAAAATACATAAGTAATAATGAGAGTGTCCATGACTGAGGCTCCACTGTGTTTATCTTTCTCAAAGAAATGACATGTACAGTACAACTCTGTCTCTGTCAGTCTAGAGCTGGCTCACAGCTCACAGCTCACAGCAATCACACGATTGTAGAAAAAAAACATTAAAAAACATTGCACATCGGTTTCGGAGATTGCCCTGGTGGATGCCCATGGGGGGAAATCTATTCAAATATGTCAACAAACAGTACTGTGCATCAACTGGTTATTCAACTATATTTAATGTTTTATGTCACTTCAAATGCGTTGTACAGTGCACCACATGTATACTAATGTTATCTCTGATCTTTTAATCTCCTCTCAGAGATCCAAACAGGCCCTGGGCCACCATTTCCAACAGCACCACCCAGCAATGGCCGCCATCAACAACCCTGTGACATCCATGGGTCACATGATGGAGATGATGTCACAGCGTCATCAGGCACCTCCACTACAACACCACCACCATCATCCTCATCATCCACAGCTTCAGGCTCCACCCCTCACCTTCCAGCAGCGAGGCCATGCTTCACCTCCGCAGCATCTGGAAAGCACCCACGGCCACCAAGCCCCGCCTCCCCAGCTGCACCAGGCCTCGCCACCTGGAACTCCCCTGTCTGTTTCATCACAGGTGCATATGCTTTATGTATACTGATCAGCTAAGAGACGATTCACCGACGACTTCATATTTCTGCATCCAGAGGTCACTTTAAAGATGTTTGTTGTGTGCTTGTAGTCATCACCAGTTGCACAGCAGATGCAGTCCTCCCATTCATCCCACTCCCAGCATGCAGTGCAGGCTGGTGGAAGCTGCAGCAGTGGAGGAGGAGGAGGCAGCGTCGGTGGCGGCCGCCGCAGGAGGACGGCGGAGCAGGACCCCGACGAGCGCAGGCAGAAGTTTCTGGAGCGGAACCGGGCCGCAGCCACCCGCTGCCGACAGAAGAGGAAAGTGTGGGTGTCGTCGCTGGAGAAGAAAGCGGAAGAGTTGACGCATACAAACCTGCAGCTGCAGGTGGGACACGCTCTCAACACACACACACGTGCACACCATCTAAACTTCAAGGATACTTAGTATTTCTCTGCCTGTTCCCAGAACGAGGTGACGTCATTGAGGTCAGAGGTGGGTCAACTGAAGCAGATTCTGCTGACCCATAAGGACTGTCCCGTCACCGCCCGGCAGAGAGAGGCACAGGGGTACCCCAGTGAGTAAAACCCCCGACCCTGCACTACCTCCCACCTCTCCCATCTCACCAGCTTTTCCAGAGGCCAGACACCAATCATCTCCATCCACCACAGAGGGTAGCATTCAGATACCGTGTGCCTTGTATGTGCACATAAAGGAATACTCCGTGGTTACATGTTGTCTTGCAGCTCAGCACACATAGGGACCTTAAGGTGTATCTCACAGTGCAACTAAACAGCACTTAAGACTGTGCTTGTAACCCCATTCTCCAAATATTGGTACATGCACTTTTATTCCTATATGGAGAGGCAATCAGGGGAAAGCATTGCACTCGTAACTCCCCATTGAAAGGAAAGCGTTTTTCATTTTCATTTCCATCCTCATTCAATGAACCAGACCGTGACGGTATTTGAAATGCTCTGGAGCAGTGGTTCTCAACCTGGTGGATCATTTCTCGCGGTTGCCAGATGGTTGTGGAGAAAAAAAAAATGTAATTAGTTACTAAATATAAAGATGAAATAACACATTTTAGACTGGGGAATGTTTCTTTTAACATTACATCGCCTGTACGAGTGATATATTTAGCCTCATAATACATTTCATTGAGTGTTTAAAAAGTGTGCTTACACAAAAGTTTCGAAACGGGGATTTCCAGCGGGTCAGGGGAAAAGAAAAAGTCTTGGAGTGGAGAAAAATCCACAGTGCCTGGAGCACGTTGGACAACGTCTGGGGGGGGGCGGGGGAGGGGTTGTGACTCACAAACGTTGAGAACCGCTGCTCTAGAGTGCAATGCTATATTCTGGCAATTTGCCCTGCATGAAGTTACTTGGAACAAAATGCAGACAATGCCCATCTTGCACTCAAGGCAGGCTAAAGTTAATGTTCAACAATAATTGAACCTGTACACGACCTTAAAGGAAAGAAAATACTGCACCTTGTGGCTTAAAGCAGCCGTTGTGTTCTAAGTGTTGAGCTTCAGAGAACAAAAATGGATGCACTTATTGGCATGTGTTACTTTCGTTTTCTATTGTTGTCTTTTTACCTGTATGTACAGTATTCATGTGTTGAAATAAAAGAGATATTTTCCTTTAATCTGAGCTGTAGTGAGTTTTTCATTCATGTGCATGCACATGCTCACAAACCCTGAACATAGAACAGACAATTACAGGATCTGTGACTTTGATTGACAGCTGTCTCTGTGTCCAGCTGCAGGGATGAGCCCAGGCGGAAGTCCCGCCCCTGTAGGTCCTGGATCTCATCTGCAGGCCATCCAACACAACAGCATCTCCACCTCCTCGACAGCTGTAGGCGACTCAGGGCACCAGCCCAGGCCTGGACGTTAGCCCTCACCACACGGATGACGGGATGCGACTGGATTTCTAAATCCGACCAGACTGAATTAATCTTTCTTTCAAAACTCTAGAGTCTCACTCAGCTGTGGAGCCATGTGTCTTTACATTGTAGATGAAATACTGAACTGGATAGGTGAATTCATAAATCCATGTGAACACTGAGGTATTTGTTCCTTTCTGGTTGGACAGGAGACCAGAACCACATACCGTATACATTTCCACAACAGGTGCAAAATCAACCAAAATTTGAAAGCCTTGTTAGAAACTGCCATCGCAAAATATGGCAACTGGATCCTGTGTTTATTAAGAAAGTGTTTCTGCTCACAGCAATCTAATCATTGCCTGATACCCACGGACTATGTTCGAAAACACATCTTTTCAGTATGTTTTGCTTTTATAACTTGCACAAAAAAAAGGCCATATTTTAGATTTACATTTCACAGAGCATCTGCGAGCACACATCTGATGCTTTCTCTCAAATAATTCATACTAAGACAATACATTTTTTATTCAAAATGTCTAGATCGAACCCACAGCTGTTTTGGAAAGCCATTTAGAACAGGATTGTACAGTAATTTCTTTCATCTGCCCAAAGACACTAATTACAAACTGCACCGTTTTTTTTACTACCCTTTTCATATGACGTTCAATTTGTCTGATTGTTTTTCACTATAAACCTGTGGGTTTAAACAATGAGATTATAGTTATCAATTTGTTTTGTGTGCATACCGTATGGTCTACTCTGCCATCTAGTGACTGCTTTTGTCAGTGATCGTTGGCTTCAATAACTGGAGTGGTCAGAAAAGCAGATCATAGCCTGTTTTATGTTTGACCGATACAAAGACACATGTATGTCTTAATGTATAAAACACAAAGAAAGTTTTTAAAAAGTAATTTGTCTTTTATTTAAACAATGAAGTTGTCTGGCAGTGAATGAAAGTGTCCCACATTCAAGGACTTGATTTTTTAACCAGCTGTGCAGTTTATGAAGATGGTTTTCTTCTTCTACGTTCTGAGATCTTGAGTGTCCGCCTGGTGATACGAATGTTATTTGCTTGCATGCAATTGTGCATCCATATGTGTGTGTCTCCATGTGTCTGTGTGCATGTGTGCTTGATTTGGACTAAATGTGGGAGGCACTCCACCCCGTCTACTCACACAAAGGGCCTGCTTAACTATTGCCAGACCTCAACTTGATGTGCATGGATGCTCACACACACACACACACACACACACACACACACACACACACACACACACACACACACACACACACACACACACACACACACACACAACCACTTACTTTTCCAACATCTTATTGCCATCGTTTCCCCCCCCCCACCCTCACATATTTTTAGGGTCTTACTCTTAAGCTCTAAATATCAGGTGCAGATGAAATAATCATTAATTGCTCAATATTTTAAATACTGTTTATATTATTATACTGTTAATATTACCAGTGACCCATTTTGACAAAATCAAATGCATGCTAAAACTTTTATATCGCTCACGTGCCACAAATGATGACATTTTTCTGAAAATAATATCTGGCCTGCATTTCTATGAATGTATATATAAAATACTCTTTGTGACATATAAACCCATTGTTCTTTACATAATCAGAGGTTTACATAACAGATATTTGAAAGTGGCGGATACAGTTACACCTGTTAGAGGTCAAACACACGTAAGGACTCAAATGACAAATCGATCACATTGTTGGGGATTTTACTTCTTCATGTAATGCAGGTTTATATATAAAAGTATAAAACATGATAAATGTGATACAAAACAAATGTTTTTTTCCCCTGCCAACCAGCAGCCATCTTTACATACTGTACACATATGAGACAACATGGTGTCTATGAACTCAACATTAGCACCATCGTCGAAATCAGTGAGCAATCATTCGTGCGTGTACGTATACGCACAACAAATGATCAAGTCGCACATTCAGGAACACTTGCAGGTGCAAGGAAATGAAAGAGGAAAGGCACAAAGCAGGAAGAGGAAGTCAGAGGGAATGTGCACTTCCTCTGGTGTCCGAACAGGCACTGATGAGCTCAGCTGTTCTATTGTCACTTGAAAAGGTTTGTTTTGGGCAAATGAGAAACCAAGACACAAAATGGTGGCACTGTTGCCTTGGTTTGTTCACAGCCACAAGCACCCATGTTTTTAATATGACACCCAGTTCTGTGACGAGACGGGATAAGAGCAAAGACTGGAGCAAAAGCCACTTCACATGTCCTTCTGTTGGAGGTTTCGTGGCTCTAGTCAGAGAATCTCTGCATGTCGCCGTCTCTGCGAACACTGTTGCTGTCCAGAAAGCGGTCGCAGGGGAACTCGATGAGGTCCCCTTCCTCCAGCGGTGCGAGGCGTGCCGGGCGGCTGCTCTGGTAGCTGGTGAAGTCAGCGGACACGGCGGCGCTCGCCACGGCGGCGCGGTACGGTCGCCGCGTGGAGTACATGTGCCGCACGTGCACGGCCGTCTTCCTCCTCTGCAGCCTCCTCTTCAGGCTCCGCCCCAGCCAGACCCCGGCAATAACGAGCAGCAGCACGGCGTTCCCGGCCAGAGTGGCCACCGTCACCAGCTGGAGGTCAGAGGTCAGCATGCCGCCCCGGCCGAACCCCTCGGGGAGAGTGACCAGCCCTGCACAGTGGTCTCGGGGTGCGACCTGACACACAGATCCTCCGACTACTCCTTCCACACAGACCATGTAGGTCACATCGGAGATGAGCTCTCGAAGAGTGACGGAGCGAGCCGTGCCGCGGGCGTAGACGTAGCGGGGGAAACGATCCGGAGTGCCAAAGCGGTCAAACAGAATCCGGTATTGGACTTCATCTCGGCCTGGCCCATGTTCGGGTGCATAGCGCTGATGCTCCCTGGTGGTCCAGTAGATGGTGACAGCACTCGATGTCACTTGATCCACTGAAACATTCGTGATGAAATGGCGGTTGAAGACACAAGGATCTGCGATTACAGGCTGAGCCTCCTCCTGATCTGACCTCAGAAGGTCAAACTTTTCTCCTGACTGGACCGGAGAAGTGGTGGTGAGCCCTGTGTTTGGATCAGTGGAGTTTCTATCTTGGTTTCCAGCATGACTTGGTGTAGAAATGGCTGGTGGGTCGGTTCTGGAAATGTTATTCGACCTTCGCCTCCCTTTGGCGCGTTTCCCACCAGCCTCTGCAGCAGGTCGTGACCTTGGGCTGAGTGGCTCTTTCTTTGATTTCTTTCTTTCCAATGAAGAAGAGGGTTCTGCCACTACTCGACCCCATTGGTCTCCCTGGATTCCTACCTCCTCCTGTCCTTCTCTCTTCCTTTTCTCTCGCTCTTTGCTCATTATGACTTCATCCCTATACCCCGGTCTCAAATCTACACCTTCTGCCCCCTCAGTCTGGACTTCTTCACCTCTCTCCTCCTGCTTTATCGTATCCACCGCCCCAACCTCTTTTTCCTTCACCAACACCCACCCTCCCCGGCTCTCCTCGGGTTCAACTTGGCTCCTGCACAAGTGGGTCCAGTTCCCGAGGGGCTGCAGCTGGGAGCTGTTCACGTAGTCAAGATATTTCCCTCTTAGAGTTGCTGGGTGATGACATTGCAGAAAAACAGTCAATAATTTGCCTTGAGAATGCACAGCAGTCATCCATCTTTTCAGCTCCTCCAGCCGACAGTCACACGTCCAGTTGTTGCCATGGAGATCTAGGTTGTAAAGCACGTTGTTGAGGGCAAAAATGTCCCCGGACAGGCTAGTGAGCACGTTGTTCTTCAGCTTCAGCACACTCAGGTGTTTAAGTTGTGAGAAAGCCAAAGAGTCCACTCTGGAAATCCGATTGCGACTGAAGTCCAGCTCCTCGATGTGCTCCAGAGAGTCCAGGAGACCGGCGGGGATTTCCTCCAGCTCGTTGCCATCAATCAGAAGCTCTCTGAGGCTCGACAGCCCCTTCAGCGCCCCGCTGTCCAGGCGAGAGATTCTGTTGTTGCTGAGGGACAGTTTGGACAGCTTTTTTAGGTTCTGGAAGACGTGGTTTCCGACGAACTGGATTTCATTTTCAGAGAGCAGCAAAGTGGTCAAAGCTGTGAGTTGGGAGAAAGTGAGTGCATTGCGCACGGCTGACTGTTTGTTGTGGGCAAGATTGAGAAAGCGCAGATTTGTGAGTTGAGAGAAAGCGTTCCTGTGAATATGCTGCAGCTTGTTGGATTCCAGATGGAGATAATGTAGGCTGGCCAAACTTTTAAAAACAGAGTCCTGCAGAACGGCTATTGAGTTCCCATCCAGACGCAATTTAACAAGATTATCCAAATCGGTAAAGATCTCCGGGGTGACTTTCTTAATGTCATTATTATTTCCACAAAGAATAGTTAATTTCTTCAGGGATTGTAGAGTCCCAGCTGGTATATTTGATAAACGATTATGTCCCAAGTACAGCTCCTCCAACTTGGAGAGTTTCTCAAATGCTTTTGGGTGAATAGTTTGTATCTGATTGTACTGCAAATTCAACCGCATGAGGTTACTGTACCGTGTGAAGTCGAAAGCAGAGATGTTACCAATGAAGTTACCCCCAAGGCTGAAGATCAGCACCTCCTCGGGCACACGCGCGGCGGGTTTGGGCACAGTGCGCAACCCTCGATTGGTGCACATGAGGTGTTGCGGGTGCTGACAGTCACAGCGGTCGGGACAAAAGCTCGCCGCCTGGGAGGAAAAGATGAGCCCGTTGAGCGACAGCAGGAAAAAGCAGGTCCCCGCCAGGAAATAGCCGGTATCCATTCCCACTGTGCGGCTGGCACAGACGGACACTGATGCGGCATTCGCTTTTCGTTGTTCAGGTGCAGTCACCCCTCTGCTCTCTGGCGCGCGAAATCGACTCGCCCATAATGCACTTGTTGCTCTAAGCAGCGGAGAAAGGCGGTGTACACATCAAGCACGCGTCTCCATCACTTAGCAGCATCTTTCTTAAGTCCAAATTAGTTTGTGTAGCGCGCTCTGATGCTGTCTGAGGAAACGCTCACCACCCCCAATACAGCCTCCATCCCCCAGTGGTCATCTGCTGCGAATTACAGAGTTCATGCGCAGAGCGCGCTCACACATACGCGCGCACGCGCACATACACACACACATAGTGAAATAGTCCCTCCCCCGCAACTCTTCGACCCTGCCAAAACCAGATGTGCATAAGTCTTGACGCAGTGTTTTGCGCATGCACGCAGGTAATTAGGCGCACACAAACTTGCCAGAGAGAGGGAGGGAGCGAGAGACATTGATAAACCCTTTGACCGAGTTTTCTGCGCGCCCCCGCAGCCACCGGGGGTCTGAGATCTGGATCGGATCCCTGGTATGGACAAAGCAGACGATAAGATTTCCCACGAGATCCCAAGAGGAACCCAAAGTCTTGTATTCCCTCGCAACAGGGTGCAGATATAGCAATGTCCCTCATAAAACAAGTTTAACTCAACGAATTCATGTTATAAAACAGCTGTATAATGAACATCTATGTGGTATATTCTGCTAGCTGAGCTGTCTGAGACGTTGCATACAGTGAGCTACAATCAACACATCCCAGCCCAGTCTGCACTCTGTAGCCTCCAGTAGGAACGCCATCATCATGCAGCCTAACTGTAATTTAGCATTCTCTCATTAACGCGCCTTGTGCTGCCGGGGCCTAGAGGAGCCCAGATGGTTCACATTTTCAGATGAGGAATTCAGGACGATAAGTGTGTGTTAAGACAGAGGAGGAGAGGTGCCAAATCGGAGTTAAAGATCTTCCAACTTGAAGAAGGGGAGCTAAATGCAGGGTGTGTATGTGCAGATTTCGCTCAGACATTTTGCAGATTGAGGAACGATTCTCAGTGTAGCCCAGCCTATGAAGGTTTATGTTCCAGTCCTGTCTGAAAAGCATGCAACGCTGCTGCCAGGACATCTGCACATTTATGGCACATGAGGTGGAGTGCTTACCCACCGCAGTACAAATAGACATGTTTCCCCACATTTCCTCTCTGATACAGCCCTATTGGATGAGGGAAGCTCCCTTTATTGACACCACAATCAACCATAATTCTAACTGGATCATAAACAATGAACTATATACACTGTTATATTGTTACAATATATGTACACACTTAACCCTCCTGTTACCTTAGGGTTAATTTGACCCCATTCAATGTTTAATGTCGGGGTTCTTTCGGGTCAATTTGACCCCAGGCTGTTTTTCACTGTGTCAAACATATAAGAAATATCAACTTTTTTATATATTTAAAGGGCTATTTAGGTAGTCAACAAACAAACATAAAGTACCTCACACTTAAACTTGGAAAACAATATTAATTCTAATAATTCTCTGGAGGTTTTAATTGCTGGGGTCAAATTGACCCCAAGGGTAAAATATGTCAGTAAATATAAAGGTAACAGGAGGGTGAAACATTGAATGGGGTCAAATGGAGGGTTAACTCATAAATATTATGGTGGATTTGGTCCAGTTTGCATAGCGACTGCATGCGAGAAGCACGTGGTTTCAAACGTTTGTTCTTTTGGAAAAATACCCACTTGCCAATATGTTTCCTCACACTCTCGGTTGCAACATGTGATGTAAATGTTTGTGAACAGAGATTTGGTCAACCGTGGAGAGAATAAGCAGTCCGGACTTACACACAAGCGCAATGGCGTGCAGACGCATGCAGCTTTCCCTAAGAAGCAAGTGATGCAATGGTTTCCAGAGCCGAGCTAATAATGACTGTTCATCGCTCCGTGTATTTCCAGAACGCAGCAACAACCTCAAATACACCCTGATTGGCTTTCTCATTCTCATGCATATCTGTTGGTATAGTCATCATGGACATTATATAGCTGTGTGTGTGTGTGTGTGTGTGTGTGTGTGTGTGTGTGTGTGTGTGTGTGTGTGTGTGTGTGTGTGTGTGAGAGAGAGAGAGAGACAGAAGGAAATATGACCCATGGGGAAGCCCCCTCTCTCTGGGAGGTCATTTCCTGTCTGGCCATTTCTCTGCCCCCTCTATCCCTTTCTCTCTCTCTGAGGAACACACACATTGAGAAAACACATTGGCGTCAGCCACAGCGGGACCAGTCCAGTTAGTTTGAAGGCAGTCGCCTGGTTTGTGTCATAGTTGGAAGGAATACACAACATATTTCATCAGCATGGATTGGCTTACACTGTAGCACCAAAAACAACTTCATCTGGATATTGATGATGGTTCAATTCCCAGGAGAGCAAAGTGTGTAACTGAGACGGACAGATAGCATGAAAGATGGAAACAGGTGAAGAAAAAACTAAACAATCTGAGGAAGTAAAGTGAGAGGGTGTGGGGAGATTGTTGTGAGGAAAAAAGTGTGAGAGTTGACCCAGATTCGTAAAGACTATGGCACAATAGGCAGCATTGAGGACCCGTACAGAGCTGTCTGCCACACAATGGACGGCATCCTTTCATCACCTCCATCTCTTCTCCCTGCGGGCCTCTCACAGTCCAATCAACGGGGCATATTATATGACATTGCAGTTTCTCAGCAGAGAGAGAGAGAGAGAGTTTGTATGTGGAAGAGAATCCTAATTCCATCAGGGGGAGAGAGACAGAGAGAAGGTCTTTTATATCTTTCTGCCAAAGTTTGTCTGCATGAAACCAAACATATCCAGGTCAGTGCAGGTGATTTTGTGTGTGCATGTAAATGAGCTGATGCTGCAGCGTATGTAGGTCACTTAGGAGTGTTACATTTCTCCAGCAGAGTCTTCAGGTGAAAGAGCTTTTCTATGAATAAGGGAGACGGACGAAGAAGAACGAGTGTGTTTGGAGGGAGGAATGAAGTCAGTTTGTCATGATGTAGTTGTACACGCAACAGTAAGAATGATGATACATGGTTTTATTAAATGTATCCTCTGAGGGGGAAGACACTAAATATATTGTGTGACTTTGTATATTTAAAAAAAGAGATGTTGTGCTTTCTATTCTCCGGAATAAGCCCCCTTTCACAGCAGACATTTCCACTTGTCATAATAAGAACATTAATAATGTAAACGAGGGCTCCATTATGTTCAAATGGCTCGGCATGTATAATACCAGGGATACATTAAAAACCACAAACCTAACCCTAACCCCCCACAGTGCACCACATTTACAGTCTGCCATTATATTTAAAGGGGCCTTAAAAAAGTGGCCTAAAGAATTCCTCATCATAACTAAGAGGGTTCCTGGGGTGTTCAGGGCTCTCTGCTTACAAACCCACAATACAATGGCCAACCTTTTATCAAGTTTTAAATGACAGTACTCACACATTATTTCCAGGCCCGGCTAACTGTTGCCTCTGGTTCTTGTCTGTACGCTAGGCAGCGCTAACCATCTCCTGGTTGTTATTACATATTTACCACATGAGAGTGGTATCCATCTTCTCATCCAACTCTCTGCAAGAATGTCAATCTATTTCTTTATGGATGTGACTACTTTAAAACAACTGGTCTTAAGTCAAATGCTAACCCACATCTTTAATGACATTAAATGTACATTTAAAAGTAACAAACATGGCAGCAAGTCCGTAATGTAAAAATAGGTCAAATGTTGCATCGTATCATCCTGTGACAGAAAATGGGAACAAGTAGAGAGTCAGTACTGACACGTACTTGCACACATACGCACGTACGTTTATAAAAATCACATGTAACACAGTTGGTGATACTCTTGAAGTGATCATTTATCATGTAAACTGTTCCCAGAGACACGTTACAATGTGCACCAAAGGACACACACAGCAGGACTGATAGTGCCGGGGACTAATGAGCCTCACACAAAGCCACAGACTTGCAGGAAGTTGGGCTGGTGGAAACATGAGCGTCCCATTGTGTGCCAGAATGCAGGGATCTCAGCGGCTAGCTTTCCCCTGAGGGCCCAACATACACCGGAGAGACACTCCATATGGGACACGTCCTGGTAACACGACACGGCATGAGACCGGCACATGGGGCATATCATAGCAGTCAGTGTGAAGCATGCGGCCGCAGTCACGATGAACCACATGCTTTGTTCCCCAGATAAGCCGTTCGACGTGGCTCCAGAGAAAATGATCCAAACAAATAACAAATGGTCAGAGTAAGTGTGCGTCCATTGTGTGGGTGGATGTGTGTGGGCACTTTTGTTCACGAGCAAGTACGTGTTTCCTTGAGTGATATGTATATTCAAAGAGTTTCTTAGTGTCTGCGAATAATCAAAAGGTAGGGAAAAACAAGGCAGAGCGAAGCAAAGGGAAGAAAAAGAGATGACGAGGAAGCGGGATTGTGTGAGTATGTGTGTGCACGTGTGTGTAGGTGTGTGTGTGTGTCTTTTTGTGTTTGAGGGGAGTTTACATGAGCAGCAGCTGCTGGGATCGTTAAGTGCTTTAGGAGTAGGGAATCATAGATCTAGTCCATGCTTACACACATTAACGGTGTGTGTGTGTGTGTGTGTGTGCGTGTGCGCGTGTGTGTGTGTCTGTATGTTTGTCTGAGTGGATGAGTGAATGTGTTTATACACTTAGAGAGATCTGGTGAAGGAGACTCCATCCTCTCTGTGCAACATGTGTTTGCGGCTCCACTCACACGTCGCTGCGAGCGGAGATTGAAGAAACTTTATGCGAAACAGAATGCAGACGCATTTTTGGTGCACCTACGCATATATACATGATAGAAGAAGAGTGGAGGGAACACCTGGAGCCCATGCCTCCAACCCCCAACATTCACACTGCTCCCCATACACAACTCTCTCCGTTGGTTCTTATCGCAGGAAGTGAAAAGCAGAGCAAGATGGAGGGGAAACAATGGAGGAGACAGAGCGTCTGGTCTCAGCAACTTGAAGAAATCTTTCTTTTGCTCATAACATGCGAACAATCTAATCAAAATCAGAGCTTGTCACAAACAGTTGGCACTGAAAATGCACCGTGGAGAAAACGACCGATTGCAACAGCCCATCAGGCAATGTGGGAAACACATTGGCCTGAGCATTCCTTTCTGCTTTGGGAGACCTGCAGCCTCTCCTGCTTGACCTCATAGGGTCGGGTTTTGTCGTTGAGCCCAACATGTTGGGGGGGGGGGGGGGAGAGGGGGGCGAGGGAGGGCAGAACTTTCCAGGTTTCAGTCAACCCTGTGAGACTTTAAAATGGAGGGAATAGAGGAGGGAGGGAGGTACTTGACATCTGGAAAGAATTAGAGAGCATGCTGTTGCCCTGTTGAAAGGGTGGAGAGAGCGGAGGGGGAGATATAGGAATAAGGAATAAGGAGAGCAGTGTAAAGGATAGATTGTGTGTGTGTGTGTGTGTGTGTGTGTGTGTGTGTGTACTGGCAGGGCAGCCCTTTGATCTACCGAGTTTGAAAGGTCTCTCTGCATGCACATAATCAGCCTCAATCACATAATAACACAGAGACGACGTAATGCCTTAGAATCTTTAGATCACCGAGTTGTGCAGATAACACTCAGGGGCTCAAGCACCCTGAAGGGCGGCACAAGGCTGCATGGGCACACCAACACATGGAGGCGAGCGCACAAACACTCATGTGCACATAAAGACTGGATCAGCATCACCCAAGCAAACTAAATGCAAAACTACAATAAATGTGGAATTTATGAGTCATTCAAACAAAGTCGTCAGTCAGTAATTCAAAGACATCTGATCTGCAGCTGTTGACTCTCCGAGTCCTCACAGTGTTGCTTCTGTGCAACACCGCCCTCTGCAGACATGGAACAGTATTGCACGAGGAGGGGCAAAAGCCACATAACAGCCCCTCCAAAAACCCACTTAGTTTATCATCCAAACAAAAACGTTTACACTTATTACTTGTTGTGGTGATTGGACAAACAAGATGTGATGAGTGAAGAGTTTCTGGTAGTTTGCATCTTATATGGAGATATTTGTACTAAACAGCTGTTTCCGGTCTAACTAAACTCACTGATTGTGTTTATTCAAGTTAAATGAGTTAGTGATCACTAATATCACTGTCTGCATGTCGAACGTGTACTTGAAGCTGCTCCTTTGGTGTTTAACAGCAAAGGCCACGGCTCCTACAAAGCGTAGGATTGGTTAAATGCATAGTGCCTGTTTATGTCTGTGACAATAGTTATTTGGCTTTATATTTTTTAATATTTTTTATAAACAATATACACACAGTGGGAGAAACACGTGGTTGGTCGGGTTAATAGGATCAAAGGTCATGTTCATGTTCAGATATAGAACAGGGACGTGTCAGACTTCTAAGACAGAGGCTACCTAAGGTTGTCTCTCGTCATTTACCCCCCCCCCCCCCTTTACACTCACATTCAGATTGCACAGTGCACGCAGCTCAGTGATTGACAGACCTTCTTGTGCAGTAAAAACAGCATTAGGGACCTCCCTGGCATCCATGCGTGTCGCCTCTTTGTTAACATGAGCTCACTGACAACCAGCAGCCTTCAGTGCAGCAGAGGCGTTTGAATTCCCTCCATGAACGCAGGCTGCTCACTGTGCAGTGGCCACAGATAACCTATAGGGGACACTGCCACACATAATCTGCTCAGATAATACTGTACATCTGCTTCTGTACTGACAGTGACAGCAATGTGATATAAATAGCCAATCAGCCTTGGTGGCATTATCTAATGCACGAGGGTAATTGTCCCCTTTGTTATTTAAAGAGTGCTATTATGTTAGTCATTATCCATGGATGTCTGGTACATTTTCAGGTTTTTCAACCTGGCTGTGTGTGTGTGTGTGTGTGTGTGTGTGTGTGTGTGTAGGCAGGTGTGACTCAGAGTCTGTCTCTGTATGCCACGGGGTGTTCCCTTGTGGCAAGAACCGTACACATGCTGAGGTAAGCACAAGCGAATCCACCTGGGTTGGTCAATGGAAAGATCTGTGATGCAAACACTGATAATCTTTTCTCTCCACGTGTTCCACGTCAGCGATCAACATTCATTGCGTCTCAGTCACATATCAGCACCAACATTCCTTTTCCCAGCAACATTAGTTTTGTCGGTTCTAAGTTTCTGGACACGCCCGGCTCTAACTCCCCCTTTCGAAGAAGTCTGTTCCCCCGTTCTATTTTTTTCCCTGCCCTCTGTTGCCATAGAAATAAGCCCAGGCAGGAAGCAACAGCCTCAAGCCCATGCAAAGGAGGACATTTGTTTTGTATGGTAAACAAATACAACACATGCAGGTTCCGAGAGCTACGAGGATAGGGGACGACTGAAGACTCTCTGAAGAAGACATAAGGAGCAGAACTTGAGACGGACATGAAACAGAAACACACAAACACATGCTCATTCATTCACCCACACACTCATTCCGTCTGGTTGCAATCACACAACTCCTCTCACTTACTCATCATTTCTGCAAACAGTGAGCACTTGTGGGGAAAGCCATCTTTTTTTTTACCAGAAGAAAAGCACCAAACAAACTGTCATTGGACTGTTCACTGTGTTACGAAGCAATGAGACCGGGCTGATTATTAACCCATACTGTATCTCCACAGTTAGTATCCTTATTCATGAACACAATCCACAACAGGTATAGTAATTATAATGTTAAAAATAAGGGAATTTATAAGTTGATGAACAGAAAAGTTATCAAGTAACCGAGTCATTTTAAAGCAAAAATAGTCAACATTCCCATGTTCCAGATAGTAATTAGGTATATTTCTTTGTGTTTAGTGATATTAAACTGAACGCATATCGGGCAGCACGGTGGCTCATTGGTTAGCACTGTCGCCTCACAGCAAGAAGGCCCTGGGTTCGAATCCCGGTCGTCCCGGTCGTCCCAGGTCCTTTCTGTGTGGAGTTTGCATGTTCTCCTCGTGCCTGCGTGGGTTTACTCCGGGTACTCCGGTTTCCCCCACCATCATAAAGACATGCACCGCAGCCTCACCCCGGTTCGTATGGATGTGAATGAATGTTGGTGGTGGTCGGAGGGGCCGTAGGCGCTGATTGGCTGCCACGCTTCCGTCAGTCTGCCCCAGGGCAGCTGTGGCTACTGATGTAGCTTACCACCACCGGGATGACTGTGTGTGTATGACTACTGGACTCTGCACTCTGTAAAGCGACTTCGGGTGCCTTGAGAAGCCCTATATAAAATAAATGATTATTATAGAGTTATTCAGACAAAATGAACCATCCAATGACATAACTTGGGCTTTTAATGGACAATTATTCAATCAAAAAAATTTACACATTACAAAATACTGAAAATAATCGTTATTTGAGATGGAGTATAACTTTATCTGACTTCTAACCCTGTTATTTAGCTCTTAAAACGTTGTTCCTGGTAATGTAGTACACAATTAGTTTCAGGGTCTGAGATTAAGGAGATACCTTCGTTGTTGCAATTAACAATTTAAATCAATCAGCATCGTTAGCTTTGACTCCAAGGCCGAATGAGTGGGAATGTAAAACAAACGTGTGATTGATGTGAACGTGGCTGAAACCAGATATGAGAGAGAGAGGTGGACGGGATACGAACAGAAAACAATGTCCCATTAATACACAAAGGTCACTTTCATTATGTGAGATTAATGTAGCTTCAGCTGGAGCTTACCTCTCACTCCATTGTCTGACGTAAAACTTTCACCTTGGTCGCATTTTCCTCTCTCTGACGTTTTTTCTTTTTTTCGTTGAACGTCACACTGTTGTGCGTTCACAAAAAGGTGTACGCCCAAACCTTTGTTCCCGCCCCTCGGGGGTTTATCCTCGACTGTGATTGGCTCAGTGGAGCGTCAGTCTCTACCGCCCACCAAGCAGACCACACCTCCACATAGCTCCGTTGTGACGAGCAACAGAAGCCCCCAAAGCCAGGTATGTCTCCACCACCAGGGTAGGATGCTGTAGCTTTCGCCACAGAACCGGTAAGCCATTTTTCTGTCATTTTATTCTCGCAACACATGTGCAATTGTCTCGCTTCCCTTTGAACTAAGCCACAGAGTTGAATTGCACTCCTGTCGTGGCTTCAGCTGACCCTTTCAGCGCCGCAGTGAAATACCTCTGTCGATAGAATTATTGATGGACTTCCTCGTGACATGTCGGTGCTTCCGCGTGCCATTTAAATGTGGTGTTTTATCTAATTACATGTTTGTATCGCGGCTGTGTGAGCGCAGGGTTCACTGGCACTTGGGGTGTATTGGTATTTGTCTGCGCTGACAAGTTTGAATTGATGTGTTTGCAACAGGAACCGAGCAGCGCGGTGCATTTCCACGGGACACCTGTGGTTTGTCCCCGTGGAGTTTGTCCTCATTACTGGTTGCTGAGTTGACATCAGCCCCAGCACAAGCGGTGCATTCTTCTTCTCTTTAATCAGCGTGCTCATTGTAAATATCGAGGTTATTCATTCAATTAAAGTGGATTTCTGTAAAGTTACAGTAGGCCTACGGCTGCGGTTTGTGTTTTTAGTTGGGACTGCACATTTCTCATGTTATGTGTTTGACCTCTCCAGTAAACAGGACTGTGTTTTTACAGGAGGCCATTCGTGCAGAAATGAGTTGAGTAATTGATCAACAGAAATGTAATTGGTAGCAATTATGATAATCAACTCCGTCGTTTAAGTACTTGCTAAACTAAATGAGCCAAAACAAATTCAGGTGTTCCAGCTTCTCAAACGTCAATATTTTCCTTTTCTTCGAGACTATAATTCAATGGTATCTTTGTTTCATGATCTTTAAATATTTGTTGAACAATACATTTTCTGAAGATGACACTTTTTCACAATATTTCATGAATGATTATGTCAGGAAATGACCATGAGCTATTTAGCACTTTAACTTTGAGGCTTTTGCTTGGGGGTGACTTTGTTTTTATCACATGGTCTGAGTACCTCTTAGTCCAGACTGGATCACGTAATGCACGAGTGATGGCGTCACTATCACTGTTCCATTAACAGACCAGCCACGTACCTAAGATAACTGTAGCCCTGACGTTTATTGTTCACATATATGTGTACATTTGTACTTAATCAAAATGAATGGAGAAGGATACACAATTGATTAATTAATACCCCTCCCCCAAAAAAGAACCAATGAATAGAACAGCTAGTTCTCTTTTAACCTGCCATCTGAATCAATTGTTTGATGAATTGATGAGTCCAAATACCTGCAATTATTTTAATTATCAAAACTTAGTTACAACTTTTGTGAAAAGATCCTCAATGTGGGGATCAGCATTTCTTTTCTATTGTTACTGCTGATACTGAATGCCTTCTTAGCTTTTGGAATGTTGGGCTGGTCAAAATAAGACAAAGATGTCCGAGATGGCTCTTAGGTCAAGCGAAGAAACCGAGAAATAATTGCCAGATTAATTGTTTATTATTAGTTGCAACCCTAGGACGAGTATAAGAAGTAAGAGGCTGCCCTGCAACCCAACAATCGGGGTGCAAACCCCAGTGTTGGCCTGTTGAAGAGCCCCCGAGCAAAAAGACACTGAGACTGAATCCCTGCAGACTTAAGGGGGCGCAGGTCTTTATAAACGTGCATGATGGCACCGTACAGATCAGTGCATCGGCCCATCAGTCGGCCGATTACAGTTCAGCCCAAATGTTGTCTTATTGCTGCAACATTTCTGGGCGTAAACATCCAGCATGGCCGACGTGACTCACTGAGTTATCTCTATGTCATTCTTTCCTTTTACACAACACCCACTTAAAAGCTGGTGAATGCAGCATCGCTGCCTTCACGAATACACCAAGTGGCCACTCTGAGAAAAGCCCGCCTTTGATCTCTAATGGATTTATAAGGGTATAACATGTTGAGTCCTACTTCCAGCCAAACCGACATGGTCGACACTGACAGTCATGTGAAATCATGTTTCTGCTGGTAACGGCACAGGGTCTATAAATAGCTCCGTGTTTTATGCCCTCAGATTTTCTATAAAGAACAAACAAACTGAAAATAGTCTTGCTCTTGCCATGGCTTTGTTTCTTCTTTGTATCCATAGCAACCTGTGATTGAGCAGTTACACAAAGTGTCCCTTGTCTGAGCAGGAAGGAGACGGAGAGAGACCTCGTTTGTGATGCGGCTTTAAAAAAGACAAGAATCTTTGAGCATGCTGGCTCTCCAGTTTGTTCTCTTTCCGTCCCTCATGAAAATACCCGACTGCTGAATGGCATATTGGGGCTGTTTTTTTTTTTTTACCTCTTTGAACATTTACTGATGCCCACATCAGTTTTCCTCTGCACTGTATTACTTTCACATGAATAATACTGTTAGAAATACTCAGTCCACATGAAATAAACAAATAATTAGCTCACACACTGCAGCTCTTCAGCGTCTACTAATTTATTACACCATGACGTTTTCGAGGACAACTGCTCTTCATCAGACTCCAATAAAAACACTCAGTCGGGCATCGTGTCACAGGTCAGACGAGCTAAGTGCTACTGCCACCGGCCCTTTCCAAACCATATGCTGCCACACATCCGTGTTCCTGCGATGGTGTAAAATGCTGGTGTTGTATGAAGTGGCCAGATAATATTGCCAGATGCGAGTCTATTTAAAGCCGGCTCTCTGTTTAATAATCAGTGGATCATGCACAGCTTAAACTCAGTAAATCTGTGAAGAAGCTTTAACGGTATTTTCTGTTGCTTTCCTGGAGGTAGAGTCACAGATGAACCTTTTTTTGCAGTTCCAATCGGCGAGTATCTATGTGGACTGCTGGGTTTATGGCAGTCCTGTTGCAACAATGAGTTCAGGCAGAAAGCAGATGCATTGGCTGCTACGTCCACGTCTGTGTTTTTCATACTGGGACCGGAAAGTCCAGCCTGACAATTCCTCAGGATCCAGTTGTCTCGAGATCCCGTCATAAAAACGGGTGAACGAGAGAAGACGCTTCGCTTAATGAAAGCCACGGGCGCTTTCTGTAAATATGCAATATGTGTAGCCTGTAGCTATGGTGCTCATAATGACTTCTGAAGAGCAGCATTCCTGAAGTGCATTTCTCCCTGTGCACACAGTTGGTCACGTGGCGGCTTTTAAAGGAGCGCCGGTGGTCAGCGTGGTCATTTTTATGGGCCGACCACTTTGTCGGTTGCCGGGGAGCCGAGAAGCAGGAGAATAAAGTTCCACTCTTGTGTGCTCTCCTATTTGCATCTCTGCTTTTGTCTCCTGGCGTTTAGCAGGGCTGTGCTCACCTTTCTGAGAAACGGTGTGTGAAGCTTAGTGGATACACCTTTTGTCATTGTGAGGTAATTAGAGGGACTTTTTTCCTTCAGTGCAATGAAAGAGAATATATCTGCA
Source organism: Pseudoliparis swirei (assembly GCF_029220125.1). Classification (NCBI taxonomy): domain Eukaryota; kingdom Metazoa; phylum Chordata; class Actinopteri; order Perciformes; family Liparidae; genus Pseudoliparis; species Pseudoliparis swirei. The sequence continues at coordinate 12,820,425 of NC_079388.1, forward strand.
GGGGGGGGCGGGTGGGGGAGGGGCAGCATGCCCAGAGTGGTTTAATTCCAGGTTTGTAATTGGACCACACGGCACATGCCACATGTTCCCTGCTGGTGTCCGATGTAAGATCCTCTGTTATCACACATTCATCCAGACAAAAGGTATTAACTTACCGTCTACGTCTGCTCGGTCTCTCCGTCCCCGTCGGCGGACCTCACAAACGCCGATTCGCGTTTTAAAAAAGAAGAGGGGAAAAAGAAACGCGCTCGAACCCGACGCTTCCATCGGCTCTAAATATTTCATTCGCTCATTCAGGCCTTGTGACTGCGGCGGCGGCCTTGACGTGAGAACGACCCCTTTCCAACGTAAGCGATCATTTACAAGGTGTTATGCCATTAATGATTGACTCTCTCGTGACGTGAGACCGGAGGCCAAACCGAGCCGCTTCTAGTCTTGCGGTGCAGGATGCTCAGTGGTGGACAATACGACAGTGACCACTCAGTCGAGGTAAAGAGGCACTCGGGGGATGTTTGGGGACTGACATGTCCAGCTTCCTTTCCAGATTGTACAGTTCATCCATAGCTGTGTGTTGGTCTGTATTCTCGACTAATACACAGCTTTGTGCTGAAGCTTTTCGAGTGAGGAAGTGCTGTAAGGTAGAAGTGGCACTTCACACTAACACTGTGTATGCAGTGGCAATTTCTTTTTGGATGTTTTGCTCAAAGGAAGTGTCATGTCGCCAACGTTGCTGCTGAGTTGTATGAAAGGGGGAAAAGGCTGAGCCGTGGAAGGCAGGGCCAGGCGTGTTGAGCAAAGAGGTGCTTCATGCTCCATCGCCACTCTGAGTGTTTTTAATCGCGACTTTATTCGTCGACAAATTCAGTCGGAGCTGACGATTTCCCACCCGGGCCCTGAGCTCCGACACTCCTTGCCATTGCGTCCTGTTTCATGGCGGTCGGATGCACCTTCTTGCTGTTGAATGTCTAGAGTGCGAACGCAAAGAATCGATGAGCTCATTTGAAGTCCACTCAGATCCGCTGCGTGTCCTTTGAGTCCGTGCTGCGGAGCTGTGAAGCAAGTGGGCCGCCCATGTGCTTCAGGCTGCTTTTAGCCCCGTGTTCACTGTAGCTCGTGTGTGTTATGGTGCGTCGGGGGGGGGTATCGAAGCACTGGGCACATTCTTTCCTCTTGATGACTCAATTCCTGGGCATGGTACTGACTGTAAGGGGGGCCTCGGGGAACTACAACACACACACAGACACACACAGACACACACACTTAAAATCCCAGAGTTGTGAATGTGCATGCGAGCCGGTCTCGCTGTGTGAAGCCACCAGACGGGGCTGTGCCCGGCTCCTGTGTACGGCACACAGGTCCGCGCAACACGCCTGGGGTTAGTCGTCTAAGGTGTCGGCGTACACGGGGAGTGGCGCCCGTGGAGGGATAAGCACACAGCCAGGTTGGGGCATGTCATTCGTTGCAGGCGGAGGAATACATGCGAGATGTCGGTGGGAACGTGGCCTCCGCTGCTCATCCCACCACCGAGTCGTTGGGTAGAGACCGAACGCAAAGCTCTTTCAGCTCAACAAATCGTGTTGGTCTTTTTTTTTTTTTTTTGAGGTTCGTTTTGGAATCACAACTTTGGCAGATGGAATTTAGCAAAATGACGACGGCAGCTTGTAGAACGAAGCCGAGCCTATTTGTGCTTAAAAGGCTGAGCAGGTCGGGGAACCGGAGGAAGTTACTTTAGCTGGAACCGGCCGGCGGTGACGCAGCGAGGGCCACTTCTGTGTGCAGATGGAGTGAGCTCTAAATGTTTAACCCTTGTGTTGCCTTCGGGTCAATTTGACCCGATTCAATGTTTAACCCTCCTGTTACCTTTATATTTACTAACATATTTTACCCTTGAGGTCAATATGACCCCAGCTATTAAAATCTCCAGAAAATTATTAGAATTAATATTGTTTTCCAAGTTTAAGTGTGAGGTACTTTATGTTTGTTTGTTGACTCCCGAAAGAACACCGACATTAAACATTGAATCGGGTCAAATTGACCCGAAGGCGACAGGAGGGTTAAGGGGCAGGAATAGTCTTTGGGTCTATTTTCAAAGGTTTTATACTCACATGGAAATAGCAGTCGCCTCTTGAGTCATAACTTTAATTTTAAATTCTTTTAAAATCTTGTTTTGTATGATGCTCGGCACACTCCAATGGGACTATTGTGTTGTGTTCCTGTCTTCCACACCTGCTTGTTTACAAGGGGACCTTTACAACGTCATAAAACCTGGGCGGTACCATGACTCCTGTCTTTTTAAAATGTTGAACCCTGAACCGAGTGTTGATAAAGACCGATTTGCCTCGTGCTTTTCTTCTGGATATTTGTGTCTAGCTTCCTCAAAACAAAGACACTCTGGAGTTATTTAATCCTCATTTAGGCTGTTCGGTTAGTCAGCCACACAGTGACTAAGTGATTCCTCTGTCTGATCCCGCTGCTCCTGTTCTCTTGAATGAACCCCCCCCCCCAGAAAACCTCAGTTTGTTTTTTAACCTTTCTCCCCAGCGCCGACTGTTGTGCCGTGGCCTTCAAAGGTCAGAGTGATGCTCCTGGCGGCTCGGCTGTGATCTCTGTTGCCGCGGTTTCCACAGAAACCAGACAACGGTGGGCTGAAGGCGCTCGAGTCGCAAAGAGATGACGACGCCGTCGCCCACTCACAGCGACAGCAGCGGCTCCTCGAAGCACGACAGTAACCACGTACGTGTGTGTGCGTTGTCTTCTTCTTTCACTTCCCATTGAAGTTCCCATCAAATCCAACTGTTGACATGGACTCAACGAAGTGTCGCTCCCCGCGTTTGCATAAGAACGCTTTAATGTCCCGTCGCAAACGAATGCGTGAAGCTCAATAATGCTGTTTTTACAACGAGACGTTGCTGTCACAACAGTGTTGGGCTTCAGTGGCGTCTGTGAGGAGGATGTGTTTACTGCTAACATGTTTAGGTCGTGCTATATGGAGAGAGACGCCCGTCTAACTCGTATGGTCCTGCTGCCGTGTCTCCCTCCAGGACAGCTGGGAGATAGTGGAGGGGCTCAGGGGGGCTCCTGCCAGCATGCAGGAGCCTGACAGACAGGAGGGCTTCCTGCTCAAGAGGAGGAAGTGGCCCATGAAGGGGTGGCATAAGGTGAGCGACTCTCGAGACCCTTCTCGAAGCCCGAGACGGCAACATCATCGCAGCCCTCCTTTTGTTTTCGATCATCGCTGCAGCTCTCTATTTTTAACCAAAGACCTATTTTCACTCTGAACTTGATTGTTTCTGAGACAAAGGCTGTCAAATAGTGAGCCATATTGTTTTCTTTTTTTAATATTCTCCACTGCCTTCATCCCATGTTGTCCTCTAAAAGCCCAGATGGTGTTTTTATATTTTTAAACAAGGCCCCACATTCATTTTGGTAAAGAAATAAAGCAATTCTGCTTTCTAAGAGCACACTGTACATCTAGGTGTAGGTGATGTGTACTTCCTGATGATAACATGATTAAACGAGCAGTGTTTTCCGTCCTCCCTAAACGTCCAACTAAAGTTCTGACCTGGTATATTTTAATACCTCAAGCTATTTCCACATTTCCTCCTCTTCACCAATGTAGTCCTCTGGATTTCCTTTTTTCCATTGTTTTTATTCCCAGATGATTACACTGTAACCCTGACTCATCTTCCTCCCCCTCTCCTCTGTGCTCATGCATACCTGGAAACTTCTGCCTTGCAACATGAATTAAATCGAAAAATATTTTGACCGACAAGGAGGTCTCAAGTCCTGTCAAAGTGCTTTAACAGTAAATTCTGTTTTTGTATTGATTCTGTTGACTGTAAAACTACAAAGGGCAAAGTGTACTTGTAATGTCTACGCATGGTCATCATCAAGACAGCTGGTCACTTATTTGACTGCTGTTGTGAAAGTCAAATGGCAGTCATGAGTTATCGGTTCAGAAGGGAACAATCGCTGCATACTCTTTTGTTTATTGCCGTTTTTACTGTTGTGCGAGTGCAAAACTGAACTTAAAAATGAAGTAATGCTGTGATTAAATATTGATTTGAGTTTTATTTCTTCCCACTTAGAGATACTTTGTGTTGGAGAAGGGCATCTTGAAGTATGCGAAGCGTGGAACCGATGTAGGTATCGCCTCGAGCGCCGTCATCGTTCCTGCATTTCAACGCGCTCACAAAGTGTTCTGTCCACAGCTGAAGAAGGGAAAGCTTCACGGCTGCATTGACGTCGGCCTCTCTGTCATGTCAATCAAGAAGAAAGCCATGTGCGTCGACCTGGACACGGAGGATAACATCTACCACTTAAAGGTGAGGCCCCACACTCGCATTTACAATCTAACATGGGTGAGAATTGGAGCTGAATGCAAAAGCGTGGCCTCGCACGGCGGCCGTCGCCCGGTTACTGCTCCTAATCTGGCTTTACAGGTTTAATAACTCATTTTTACTGCAGGTTAAGTCTCCGGAGCTGTTTGAGGAGTGGGTGACGAAGCTGCGTCATCACCGCGTGTTTCGGCAGAACGAAATTGCCACGTATCCCCATGAGAGGCACCTCTTCAACCCCCACGCCTCGGCCTCCCCCTCCCTCAACGAGACCCTAAGAAAAGTAAGTTGTTGCTTCGTAGATTTGACGCAGTAGGGATGTGAAGTCGCACAAGCCTCATCCTCTCTCTCTCTCAAACAGAGGGCTACTCTTACGAAGCAGGCGTCAGTCCACCAGGCGAAGGTCAGTTCCTGGCTCCATTCTTCAGAGGACATGAACAAGTGCTGCAAAGGTTGGTCGTTGTTTTGTCTCTTTCTCTTTGCTCACTGCTCCGGGCTTGCTCGTCTCCCGGCCCGGTTAACGGTTTCCTTGTCTGACTGCAGTGAATCGTTCTTTCGGTTTCCTAAACTTTCATCTGATAATAAATATCTTTCACTCAGACTTGGAGGAATGTGAATCGTACATGCTCGAGCTCAACCTGCTGCTGAAGAGCATGGAGGTCCTCCACCGCACGTACTCGGCCCCGGCCATTAGTGCACTACAGGTAAGCACACGGATTAGGTTAGCCATGACGCAGCTCAATCTAATTCATCTTAATTGAGACAATGTGCAGGAATATCTAATAAAAATGCATTCACCAGCTCTGTGGGTAAAACGGAGAAGTTCTCATGAAGTAATGGCCGATCGCCACTGGACCCGTTTCAGAAGCTTTATCAACGTCCGTCACTCGGAACCGAAACTCTTCCTTTTTGTTCCATCAACACTCCCATAAACCTGTGTTTTTACACTTTACACTTCCGGTCTAGTTTTGTTGCGTTCCACGAATCGGTATCTGCAGCTAACACATATTTCTTTCTCTACGTGTTTTTAACTTATTGAAGTTAGTTCGCTCGTCTGTTTCACTTCAGGCAGATTCTCCTCTCTGGTTAGGGGGGCGGGGAAATAAACTCAATGAATCAAGTCAAACGCTGTTTCTTCCTATTGAGTCGACAGGGAAACTATTTTGGTTCAGTCGGTGAAGCTGCAACTGAGACGTTTACGTCCCGCTAGTGTCTCACGTCCAGTGGGGATTGTGTGCAAGATGTGAAATAATGACCGTAGACTGATAAGGACTTGGGTGCTCAGAAAACGGGAAGTATTTTTGTTGACTACTCCCTTTTTTTAAAGTCTTCTTGTGATACCACAGGCCTCTAATTACGACATGCCCAAAAAAGAGAAGAGGCCGAGGAGATGGCGATCCAAAAACAATGGCAAAGAAACCAAAACCACACTACAGGTGCTTGTCTTTTAAATCATTTCATATTTATTAAAACGGACTTCAACAGTGTGAATCAAGAGGAAGTAACGACTTGTACTTTTTAAAATGTCTTTTTGTTCGCCAGGTCCCGAGCTGCATCTCCTCTCAGCCCCCTCGTCTCCACGCCTCCAACCCCAACCTCTCCACCACCGACTCAAACGCGCAGGAGGTCTCTCCTGAATCCCCGGACTCGCCGACAGACGGGTCCCGTCTGCAGGAGGACTTCTGCATGCTGGCCAACAACAGTGAGTCCCTGCTGGGGTGTCTGCTACTTAGCCACGCAGATGCATTTAGATTGAAACGCATGCTTGTTTGTGTCTATAGGGTAAGATAGTTTCTATGACAACTCTCCCCGTTCCTTGTCTCCAGTCCACAGCACACTGAAATCCGCCTTTAGTTCCCTCGTAGCGGAAAGAGACCGGCTGAGGCTCGCCATCGACAGGCAGGCCCCGCAGCCAGCGCAGGTCATTGGCTTGAAGACCGCCTATGCCTCAGTGAGTGGGACAAAGAGAGGAATCACTAGTGTCCCATAACTATCACCTCGGGTCCAGTTTCACTCAACTGACTTCTTCATCTCATCAGGAATGTCAAGGAGGGTCTCACTCCTTGGTCCACCAGGTGTCCAATGAGAGCAAAGCATCAATCCCAGAGTCAATATCAGAGTTCTTTGATGCTCAGGAGTACCTCCTCTCCTCGTCCTCTTCTGAGAATGAGGTGAGACACTGTGTCCTACCCTCCTCTGTTTGTAGCCACATGCTTTGTTCTGTTAATACGCTTGTTTTGTCTTTAAACTGTCAGAAATGTATAAAGTCCTTCACATGTTCAAGGTCACATGTTGAAAATGGCTTTGTTTTGTTGGTTTGAAAGAATTATAAAGCAGAGAAAAGTGGCAGTTGCATTTGAGAAGCTGGAACCATGAGATTATTTGCTTTAAAAATGATATTTTAAAATCTGTTTTCAAGATTGTTGAATATAATCAATTATTTTACGACATGTTTCAGCACTACAGGGATAAAACGCATCGAGTTCAAGTCTTATAAAGGGTTAGTTGTGCAGGAAAAGTAATGTGTGTTTTTTCGCTGACTTTTACTTTCACACAACTTCTACCGTCTGCAAGTCGCATCAGGCACTACACGGGGTGCATTATTATTTTATTTTAATGTTCTGATGACAGGAGACTTTTGGTTTGTTTGTGATTGTCCTGTTCATGATGTGTTCTTGCCGCTCGCTGACCTTTCAGAGTTGACTTTCTGTCTCCAGGTCTCTGACGATGACTCGTACATTAGTGATGTCAGCGACAGCATCTCCATGGATACCTACAGCAACGAGGGAAGCAGTGAGAGACACAACTCTGGTACTCGATACAGTAACAAGTTGAGCATCTGTCTCTGTGCGTGTGTGAGGTGTGTGTGGACATATTAAAAGAGAAAGATGGATCAAACGGATCTTGTTCTGTTAAAATAGGCAGAGCTTGTCTGTGTTGGCACACTTGAGTGACTGTGAATAAGCCTCTGTGTGCTTTCGTGCATTTCTTCAGAAAGTGTCGGCACTAAATAAATCGATGTCTGGAATGATAGAAGTGACCCACTTGTTTTAATATGACCACTGGCAACTTCCACAAGTGTTTACAAACTCCGTATGTTTCCTCACACAGTATGTGACAAAGCATCCGTCCAGGCATCATTAATTCACTGCTGCCGATGGTGTTAGTTTTGAAAAGAATGTATTCTTTACTGCATTAACCCTCGCTTCCAAGTTGCACAACATACACTACCGTTCAAAAGTTTGGGGTCACTTAGAAATGTCTTTATTTTTCAAATAAAAGCACTGTTTTTTCAATAAAGATAACATTAATCAAAAATACACACTATACATTGTTAATGTGGTAAATGACTATTCTAGGTGGAAACGTCTGGTTTCTAATGAAATATCTCCATAGGTGTATAGAGGCCCATTTCCATCAACGATCACGCCAGTGTTCTAATGGTACATTGTGTTTGCTAATCGCCTTAGAAGACTAATGTCTGATTAGAAAACCCTTGTGCAATTATGTTAGCACAGCTGAAAACAGTTATGCTGGTGATATAAGCTATACAACTGGCCTTCCTTTGAGCTTGAAGTTTGAAGAACAAAATTAATACTTCAAATATTAATCATTATTTCTAACCTTGTCAATGTCTTGACTATATTTTCGATTCAATTTTCAATTCATTTGATAAATAAAAGTGAGTTTTCATGGAAGACACGAAATTGTCTGGATGACCCCAAACTTTTGAACGGTAGTGTATAAAACCATTATCATGTTGCCAATGTAGACGCAGAGATATAGAGTATGATTTGAGCTTATGTAGAGAACCACCCATATTTTGGTTTTCATGTAGATTTTACAGACTGCGTTTGTGCCGCCTTTTGACGCTACAACATCCACGTTTCCTCCAAATCGGCTTTGAACACCGATGATTTTCCCACTCGTCGTCTTCTAATCTCAAACTATTCTTCTCTAGTTAGCAGCGCGCTGACCGTGCCTCGGCGGCGCTCCACGCTGCCCTCTCCCAGCCCCACCAGCAGCGTGAGCCTGTGGAACATCCTCAAGAACAACATCGGTAAGGACCTGTCCAAGGTGGCCATGCCGGTGCAGCTCAACGAGCCGCTCAACACCCTGCAGAGGCTGTGCGAGGAGCTGGAGTACAGCGAGCTGCTGGACACCGCCAACAGCACCCAAGACCCTTACCAGCGCATGGTGAGAGAATAGAAGACACACACACACACACACACACACACACATGCAAGAGCTAGATCAGGGGTGGGAAAACTTTTTGACCTGCGGGCCACATTCGGTTCTAAATGCGTGTCCAAATGCTCCGGGCCAGGAGCATTTGGACACGCAATGTAATTTATTAAACCTGGAGATTGCGTCTGTTTTTTATACATTTCAATTTAAGGTGCAAAGTTAAAGTAATCAACATTTACTGGAAAGAGATCAATGGAATCACTTTCAACATTCAAAACAAATTATTACCCAACGAAATACTCAAGCTCAATAATTTCTAATTGTTTTAAACCCCGCAAAATAATGGACGGATTGTCCTGAGAGATAGACTGTATTAAATATCCTGCCTGCAGCAGAAACTAGAAAGGGGTCTTTAAATTGAGGGCGATGTGTGGCGTCATCTGGTCAGCATGTGTATTACCCGTCACAAACAGACCGACAGCGCTTTACTCGAGAAAATATGACCCTAAAGCTGACAATTGAAGTTCGATTTTTAAAAATTATTCATATCTCTTCTGAAAACACACCTTTACTCATGTGGACGAACTGTTTTGGTGTTTGAAATTGGTTTACCAAAGGTCATAGGTTCACAAAAGCAGTGAAATATCTGAATACAATGCTAGATACATGTAATTGCACCTGTCCATCCTGGAGAGGGATCCTCCTGTTGTTCCTGATCCGATGTGAGGTCAAAGGTCAGGGATGTCTATGTGTACAGATTGTAAAGCACTCCGAGACAAATTTGTAATTTGTGAAATTGGGCTCTACAAATAAACTGAATTGAATTGAATTAAATAAATGAGGAAAACCAAATTTTGTATAAATGTTTTTTAGTAAAAATGATGTGGTCTGTCACACATTCACCAAAATGATAAAGATGGGACTGAGAAATGACTTCATATTGCAGATAAAGTTTCATGGGGTGTGTGCAAATAAAAAATGACCATTACATTTTTTTTTTATAAATATGTATTGTACATTTAAAAAAAATTCTACATTATATACATGTTGTGAAATAGAAAACAGAACACAACTATTGACAGACTATTTACAATATGGCTTCACTATAATAACATCATGTCATCGTGTCACGAGACCTCTCTGCTGGCCGGGCAGGTGGAGCTGCAGGCTGCGCTGCAGGCGCTGGTGAATCCTCTCTGTAAAATACAAGACTAGTCAGCACCGCGCACAAGTTACGGACACCGGGACGGACACCGTGACACGTAACGTGTAGTAAAGACTCTTACCCGGTCCAAGTGGCTCTCTTGTGGCTGCGTGTTCCTCCTCGTGGCTCTGCAGCCCCTCCAGGCTCCGCGCTACTCCCCAAAATCAATGTGGCTGTTTCTAAATGAGTCTCACCTGTGTGGTGGGCGGGTCCTTTGTGATTTACTGAGTGTTCATTGGTTGTTTTTTTCGCAAAATGTTGACAGACAAACGGATTGACAAATCATGGTGAAGGGTTTTGTGTGACGAGTGCTTTCCGCGCCAACGCACACCGGAAGTAAACAAAGTCGCGATTTGGACAAGTTCGGCGGGCCGGATGTGGCCCATGTCTGAGCTAGATGGAGATATGTGGCAATACGTTGACGGGAAATGTGTTTCGAGCTCGGTGCTCTTCCCCGCGAGGGTTTTTAAAAGCTCCTCTAATGTTTGTCTTTCACCCTGTGTGTACTTCCGTGATAGGCTTTTATAAATGTAAATAATGTTTCTCCCAGAGTCTGTTTCTCTTGAGTTTTATGCAAATCTTTAGTTAAATAGTCAGAGTAGGTACCAAGATACAAAAGTGTCAAGTGATAAGTCTCACAGCTATTCCTACTGTAGAGTATACACCATGCAGTACTAACATGGGGTTGTACTTGTACACATGCACTTCTAACTAATGTGGTTTCATGCATGTCCATCCTACCACATGCCATAAAAACGTCCCAATTCAAAGTAAACCTGGATGCCAGAATCAGCGGGACGTCCTGCTGCATCGGGTCTGATAAACAGCCGTATGAGCAAGAGGGTAGAAGTTCAAGGTGCAATGTGACAAGGAAGTATGTCCCAATACTTCATGCAACATTACCTGCTTTGAAAGAGCAGCTGAAGTGCATATGTAAAGTAAAAAGATCAAGTATTTGATTTGGAATGAAGCTGCGTCCATGCAAATAGTCAAATGTGAACAGAGTTGGCAGCATCACACAAATGCATGTACACACAGTCATGTTAAAAACATCATGGAGACAACCCAATACTTTGAATACGCACGTGTAACAAATGTGTCTGATTTTTAATTTCCAGGTGTATGTCGCTACATTTGCAATATCTGCATATGCATCCACCTACCACCGAGCAGGAAGTAAGCCCTTTAACCCGGTCCTTGGAGAGACGTACGAGTGCGACAGACCTGATAAAAGCTTCAGGTTTATAGCTGAACAGGTAGAGGTCACACGGATTACAGCACACGCACGATTCACTACATGGGATATGCACTCCCTTCGTAGAATGAGTTACTTTTTCATTTACTTCACAACTTGAAATGCAAAATATTTTGAATCGAATATGTAAAGTGATTTGAAATCATATGAAAATCAAATGTTTTCTCTGTAATTTAAAATAATGCTTCCCCCCCCCCAAAAAAAATGACCAATTGTAAATATTACTCACTGAGTTTTGCCTTGAATTCTAGAAGAAAACAGTTTTTCTCGCATGGCTCCAGTGTGAAAGAAGAATCCCAAGACGAGACAATTAATGAATTTAAGTAAATATGTGCCACAAAAGCGAAGACTGTATCAAAAGATCAGTTTAAAAAAACTCACAGTACAACCAGTCTCATTTCTCATTTTTCATATGCCGTCTCCTACCAAACGCGTGCATCTTCGCTAAAGTTACTATATAAAACACTTTAGCGGGTATAGCGTACCTGCGTGTGTGTTTTGTACAGAACATTATTTATGTAGATGCATGTTTTGTGGAAGTAGTCAAACATTCGACTGGATAAATGAGACTTTGATTAAACTGCACAATTTGCGTGAGTTAGCGAAATATTTTTTGATCTAGTTTTGCAGTTTCATACATTGACCACAACTCATCGAGGTGTTTTGGGATTTTTCATCGGAGTTAAATGTGCTTCGTTTAGTGTTTAATGTATAGATCTTAACGGTCATCGTGGTTTCAGTGCAGGTCTTGAGCAGCGGTAGAACAGCGCCCTCTTCCTGTTTCCTTCTTCAAAGCAACTTAAAAGACCTCCAAAATGTTATCTCGTAATAGTTGTTTACAGTAATTATACCGATCCCTCAAAATAAAGGCAGTGAAGATGGCATAAAAGGTTTGAGGATTCACTTGTTTTGACTGATTCATTGTACAACTTCCTGAGCTAAAGCGTCCACTGTGTAAAGCTTTTCATTGATCATCTTTGATCTCTTCTCTCCATTTCCCAGGTGAGTCATCACCCACCTGTGTCTGCATGTCACTCTGATTCAAGGAACTTCAGCTTTTGGCAAGGTGAGCGGGAGAGAAGCTGTTTGTAATGCACATCTCGTTTCCGAGTTGACATGTTCTTCGCTGCCAGCGCAGCGTTCGGAGTGTTTCACACATGCTGTCGGTTATATTTAAGAGGGATTAGATGTTGTGGAGGATTAGGTGGCCACACTGTAACTTTCCATTAAATGAGAGTTTCATACTTTATCTCTATACTCTAACAGTTATTATGTTCAGATTATACTAACGTGGCATCACTCAAGGTGCTGCCTTTGTTTGCGTTTCCCTCGGGTCATATTAATACATTTGATTTCTAAACAAACGTTGCTGTTTACTGAAAAAGCCTTGACGGTTTAAAGCACTCACTCATCTCTTTCTTTTAGATGTTCGATGGAAAAATAAATTCTGGGGCAAATCCATGGAAATTGTTCCTATGGGAACCACCCATGTCACACTACCTGCGTAAGTCCTTGACTCAACTCATTGTGTGTGTGTGTGTGTGTTAATTTACACTTGTGCATGGTTAATGCGAGTGTCCACGTCCTTGTGAACATTATAGGCTATATATGTAAGCATTAGTAATAAAACAACTAGTATACTGAGTGCAGTCTGTGTGTTGTCAGGTTTGGGGACCACTACGAATGGAACAAAGTGACCTCGTGCATCCATAATATCCTGAGCGGTCAGCGCTGGATCGAGCATTATGGAGAGATGTCCATTAAAAATATAAACGGGGACGCCTGCCAGTGTAAAGTCACATTTGTCAAGGTTGGTAGACACAGATATTTAATTAATGTCTTAGGTTGTGACAAACGGATATTTATTCCACACAAAAAAATACCCAATGTGTGATGTCACTCCGGTGGATTTCTTTCTGTTGTAGAGACAAACGGTGCCTAAATGTACTTGGCAAACTGTTCCTGTTGGTTTCCTCCTATTCGTATCTACTGGTTTGTCTCATTCCCATGAACCTGTGTCAGACTGCTGTAAACATTACAGTTGCTTAATCCTCTGAACATGAACAGACACCTACGTTTATTCATTAATAAAAAGATGACTGTAGCTTTCTGTCATACAGCGTTTCCTCTTAGTCTTCTGTACGATCATCACCATCAAGGCAAACGGCTCCACCTTCTGGACAAAGATGGGAACTACATTTTCAAACCATGTGCATGGAAAATGTCAATACCTTAAACCCTTGATGTAAATCATTCACTGGTCATCACATGAATTAAATATGATACTTTGGATGTCTGCTGTCCTTTTTCTTCCATTTCTCACAAACAAACAATCTTTTTTTAAAAATGTTATAGGCAAGATCATGGAGCTCTACAGTGAACGAGATAGAGGGCGTGGTTACAGATTCAAATGGAAAAGTTGTACACACCATCTTTGGAAAATGGCAGGAGTCAGTTTTTCAAGGAGACCCGCCTTCTGCCACGTGTATCTGGAGAGCAAGTGAGTGATTGGTCCCTGGGACTGTCCGTAATTACGTTTTTCCAACCGGGCACTTCCAGCAAACGACAGAACTAAATAACTTAATTTGTGCTTGTGTGTACATCTAGATCCCATGCCAGTGGACCAAGACCAGTTCTATGGCTTCACCCAGTTTGCGGTGGAGTTAAATGAGCTGGACTCCTCCCTGAGATCTCTTCTGACCCCCACAGACACACGCTTCAGGCCGGACCAGAGGTTGTCACTCTAGTCTCTACAGTTCTCGTAGCCTGTACACAGACATCATCCCTCCCCGTTTTAGAAACGCAATACCTTATTACCGCCGTTATTTTACAAACATGATTTTGTTGGCCAAGATCTCAAAGAGCCCAAGTAGTGTGAAGTAACCATGGCAACAGACAAAGTTTAGATCCAGAGAAATGAAGTCATAAAAATAATTGTCGACTCGTGTAGGGATTTTATTTTGCACAACTTTGAACCCCAACAAATGAATTCTTGTGAGTGAGAAAAGTCTCATAGAAATCTCTTCAGCAGTAGTGCCAATTATAAATGTTTTTACAATGTAAATGCAAAAAGCCTTTTTCACAGAAAACATTTTTGTGTAAATAAGAATAAATGTTGTTGCATGGTCCTGGTATGGTGAAGCCTGCTCACCGACATAGGTTACTGAGGCACTCGAGTACAACAAAGACATTTAAGGAGTTTTCACAGCAGGAACTTTCCCCTGTGACCAAAATCTTTGTTGAGGAACTTTAAGGAATTAAACCTGAATCTAAATGGAGTTCCTGTAGGATTCGTTACATGCAGCTAAGTCAAGCTACAGTAAATACAAACAACAACAGGATGACTGAAAATGGAAAGCAAGAACGTTTCAGTTTGAGAAATGATGGGATGAATGTCGAAGGCGCTCGAGTAGGTCCACCTGTCTCCGGTTTTCTCTCCTGACCCCTGCGCTCTCTGTGGTTCTTCGTCCAGGCTGCTGGAGGAGGGGAACACGGAAGGAGCCGAGGAGCAGAAACAGAGGATCGAGCAGCTCCAGAGGGAGAGGAGGAAAGTGCTGGAGGACAACAACATGACGCACCAGCCACGCTTTTTCAAGTACGCTGCTGATTTCATGCCTGTGTGCTGTTGTGTCTTTGTGCGCAATCAGACACGCTGTCGGCATGTGTTCATCCACAACGTTTGTTTGTCACGTAGGAATGAAGATCGACACACATATATATATAATTTATTATATTTATATATATATATAATTTATTATATTTATATATATATAATTTATTTATTATACTTATATGTATGTATATATTTTTTATTTATATATATTATAATGTATGTAAGCAGATACTGGATGACTGGTTTGTCTTGCCTCACTCAAAAGTGCAACAGCATCAGCTGCTTTAAACTACCAGTTGGACAGAGGGTCAGAGTGACCTTAGAGGTGTGATATAATGTGATATTTAGCTAGAGTTTAAACAAGGTCTAAAATTAGAAAATTATCCGTTGTTCGTAAACAAAAAGTACAGGCAGACTTTTTGTAAATATATAACGCAATAGTTCCTGAAGCTATAAAGGGCTGGATATAAACCAGAGGATCTGCAGCCTTTAGCAATGGCAGTCGCTCGGGAGACGAGTACAATCAGTCAGGCCCGACGCTATTTGTAATCTGTTGTACTTTAGCCACGCTACGTGCCATCGTCTTGTTATTGTATTATATTATATTGTATGTTGTGTTTGTCATAACCTCCTTCCTCTCTCCTCCTTCCTCTTCCTTCTCCTCCTCCTTCTTCTTCCTACTCCTCCTCCTTCTTCTTCCCTCCTGGAGGCCTCCTCCACACACATGTCACTTTAACATGCACTTTTAACTGAAACACACATCACATGTAACATACACTTTAACTTAAACACACATGTCTCTTGAAACACACACCTAAACACACACCGAAACACTTTAACGTTATTTGTTTATCTTTATCTTATTTGTTTATCTTTATTTATCTTTATCTTATCTTATATTTAAGTTAATACACACTTTGAACTGTTGCTGTCGCGTTGATTGTTGTTTGTCATGTCAAATGTTGCACCTTTTGCCAAAAAAAATCCTCGTTTGTGTAAACATTCCTGGCAATAAACGGATTCTGATTCTGATTCTGATAATATGTTAAATAAGTGTCAGTCTACAAACCTTTGATGAACACACTGGGTTGTTTGGATAACTGCCGGGCTCATCAGGATCATGTGATTGTCCGTGACATCAGATCCTTTACAGAAGTAATAATATGTGACTCATCACTCCTCATATCTGCTATTCTTTACAATATTGTGGTTAAACCTAGAAAATTAGTAAATACAATCCTCCTTGACATTCCTAGCAATTTTAGCTTATTGAAAGACACGAGCAAGAAACCGTTCCGAAACAAACGTCCTTATCTCGGCTCGCCAACCGAATTATGAACATT
Source organism: Pseudoliparis swirei (assembly GCF_029220125.1). NCBI lineage: Eukaryota > Metazoa > Chordata > Actinopteri > Perciformes > Liparidae > Pseudoliparis > Pseudoliparis swirei. Next base: position 12,836,365 of record NC_079388.1, read on the forward strand.
TATCAAGACACAAAAACAATGTTGGGAGGATTAAAGTTAATTTCTTATTGTCGTCATATATTCTGTAAACTGATGTTGCGTCATGTAATTAATATATGATGATCATTCAAGACGCATCGATCATTGAGGGATTTGTGCTGTGTCGACAGGAAGTCCAACAATGACACGTGGGTGAGCAACAACACGTACTGGGAGCTGCGCAGGGACCCTGGATTCAGTAAAATGGACTTTCCTGTGTTGTGGTGACCTCTGGATTGACCCAAACCTCTTCACGACAACTTCTCACCAAGAGGGAAGTGTGAAACTGCTGAGACCAGCCCCCGAGTGTCCTGACCTGCTTAACATAGATGGCCCATGTCATGGTAACCCGAACCTATTCGGACTGAGCAGAGCGTATCGGACTTCTGTTTTGTTTCTTTTTAGGGTCCATTTTGTCTTATTGTCATAACTGTAATGACAGAGTGTCAGTGTGAAGATTCATATCATGTTATGTTGCATCTCAGCATTTACCAAAGTGCCTTTTTATTGCAGTGCCTCACTCTATCAACTGCTGTAGCAGTTATGCAAAAACACTTTTATTCTAGAGACTTTCAAAACTTGTTTGGATGATGACGATGATTATGATGTTCATAAGATGTGTTGACTTCACTGGAGAGGAAAGGGTCGCGTGTTGAAAAGGTCAACTTGCTGAAGTTTACCTCCATCCAGTCGGCGTCGTGACACGAGGATTTTGATCAGATGTTCTGATTATAAAAGAGGGACTTTAGCCTTTTTCTGTATGTGTGTTATGAGTCATGAAGTCATAGCGCTGTGGATAATGTTTATCAATGAGGACAATGACTAATACTCCTGTGTTCAAAGAGATAATAAACTGTACGATGGATGAACACGTTATGGTATGTCTCACTTTGTTTTGCCATTTTCGTTGCTCTCCATCATATTCTTAATTAATTTTGTTTATTTTGTAATTTTCTAAAATTTATTTTCTGGTCAGTAGTTTAGTTCTGTAGTTTGTGAAACACTGTTTTTATTTGATTTTTCTGTAAATGAAATATGTCACTGTACACATAGACAAGAACTCTGTAGCAACCAAGATTGAGTTTATTTGTATCAAGTTCTCCCTCATCGCCTCTGCATCTACTGCCTCGTCTTCATCAAGATCTGCAAGTGAGGCAGGTGTTTCTCCGGGATGAGCGCCCTCTGCTGGGCCAGTCCCTGGATCATCATCCGTCCGTGGCGTCTACAAAACACATTTCCCATTTAGAAACGTAGTGTCCAAGCGCAATGCCAAGAAGGTTATGTGGTTCTGTCTAATATTGAAGAAATGAATAACAATGTTCCCAGAAGTCGCATCGGCCTACTGAGACTCTAGGACTCGATGACCCACCTGACTTCCGGTGCAGCGTCCACCGCCATCCGACTGACCGCAGTGAGGAACCGCTCTGTGAACATCTTCCCAGACGTCAAGATGCGGTCCTCTCCGACGACGTCCGCCAGCTTGTGGAGGTGCTGCGCCGCGCTCTCCCTCACGGCAACGCACGTGTGACTGAAGAAAGACACGAGAACGTGAGACGCATCCTCTGACTTTCTCATTTAAGTTCAAGGACTTTAACCCTCCTGTTTGTTTCTTCGGTACAGCATAGATGTTCCCCGGTCAATGAGTCATCCAAAAGTCCGAATAAATATAGTTTGTACCTCAATCAGTCTTTATTGGAACGGAGTTATACACCCCTCCATAGATCAGAGTTCATTTAGGATAACTGACTCGTTTCAATGAAAAATACATGTTAAAACTATGTTTTAGGTACATTGGAAAAATCTAGATATAAATTGCAATAATCTACCACAACATGCATTTTCTCCAAAATGTTATTAGCATTTTAGATTTTTTTTTTTTCATGGGGTGATGTAGATAAATAGAGATGTGCTCTTCAGTCATATTAACTCGCTCGTTCAAAATCAAGCCAAATAATTCCTACGGATTTGTATTGAAAGTCAACTTTAGTTCCGTTATAGTGTTAACGCCGCTGCCGCTCCACTTCCTGCTGAGTTCTTACCTCAGCCCGGTATTGAACAGGACGCTCATGACTCTCCCGGGGCAGCAGCCCTCCACCAGTGCATCCAGGGCGAGGTTAGCCCGCTGGTGAACGAAGACGTTGGTGGTTTTAGCCAACTTCTGCAGCAGGGCCCGGCCCGTCCACTCGGCCTTGGTGTCCATGGCTCTCCCCAAGTGAACGTGGAGCTGTCCTATGCAGTCCAATGCAGAACAGGCGACAGCAGAGCGCAGGTTATTCACCTAGGTGGTAAATGGGAACGTTATTCAATCCTTCAGTACAGTTACGTGCACACGTCGGCGGAAGAGGAACTCATGTGACGGGAAAACGACGAGAAAGAGGAACACGTCTACAATACCCCTTTTATCAGGACCATGCAGACTTCATGGAGCTTGCTCTGCAGTAGTGCTGGATGGTGTCGCACCAGAGCTTGAACAGATTTCAATCCATCCAGGTTTTTCTCCCTGAGTTTAGATGACAAAATGGTTGAATGATGTTGGCCACTACTTTAGAACAACCGACTGTTGTGTCCCTGTGTGTGGATGCCTTACCATTCATCGGAGCTCATCTGCTTGAAGCAGAGGGACAGACTCTCTGCAGGGTTGACCAAGGCCTGGAAGTCTTCCTGACCTGCTTTTGCAGCGCAGAGTTTTGGCCCAATGTGAAGTCCTCTTTTCTTGGGTGGGACAGGAGGGCCTTGCACCTTGGGTTTCACCTCCAGGGACCCACGGTAAGGTTGTCTTTTGTAGGGTGGGACAGGAGGTGCTGGAACCTTGGGTTTGACCACTGGTTGTCTTCTGCAGGGTGGGACAGGAGGTGCTGGAACCTTGGGTTTGACCACTGGTTGTCTTCTGCAGTGTGGGACAGGAGGTGCTGGAACCTTGGGTTTGACCACTGGTTGTCTTCTGCAGGGTGGGACAGGAGGTGCTGGAACCTTGGGTTTGACCACTGGTTGTCTTCTGCAGGGTGGGACAGGAGGTGCTGGAACCTTGGGTTTGACCACTGGTTGTCTTCTGCAGGGTGGGACAGGAGGTGCTGGAACCTTGGGTTTGGCCACCGTTGTCCAACGGTGACGGTGTCCTCTGTAGGCTGGGGAGGGAGGTGCTCTGACCTTGGCTGTCCCTGCCTGGGCCCTTCTTGATTCTGCTAGTTTTTGAGGTGGAGGATGATGGGTGAGGTGGAACTTTTCCAGTCTTTCCACAAAGTTGTCCACCTTATTTTGAGCTGTCTGGAGCTTGTATCCATCAGCTACATACTTTTCTGTTCAGATTAACAGGGGGGATAAGCATGCTGACACATATTTTCCGGTAACCGTATTCCCATCTCCACCAATGTCTATTCAAGTTCCCACAGAGGAAGTCACCATCACTCAACGGTACATACCTGCTTGTCCATACTTTACAGTCAACACTGGGAGATGAGTCGGTCTTCTGGTGGTCGCTGTGGGAGGAGGACTGGGGGAGAATTGGCCGATGACCCTCAGCTCATTGGGAGTTTGCATGTCTACCGAGCTGAGGAAGGAATCTGGGCTTGAGCTCCTGTATGCGTCTGTAAACTTTGCCAATTTACAGGTAACTATTGCCATCTGACTCCCCAGTAGCAGCTTCTTCTCAAAGAACGGGTCCTCTTCTTGCAAAGTCTGGTTGGTCCTGGACTTCCGATCCCCTTTGTCGTCCTCTGAAATGGGCCTGATCCTCCTTCCTCCCAGAGAAGATTCAGGGCTCTTTTTGGGAAAAGCTTGACACTGAGGTGGAGGTCCAGCATCATCTGGGACGTTGAATCCCAGTCTCTTCAGAACAGAGTCGGTTTGGGCTTTCTGGGAAGCACAGAGGCTCTCCGTGTGTTGGAACTGTGCTGCCCTTTGAGCACATTGAGCTCTCTCAATGTCCAGGATCCTGACCCGACTGCTGGAGCTACTGTGGCTCTCTGGTGGCTGTAACAAAGAAGACACATTTTAATTTTCTTCGGTTGATATTTTCGAACTTCATGTGTGATTTGAAAGAGGGCTGGACGATATGGTGAAAACCAAATATGACAAAATGCAATTATCGATGAATAATACTAATACTTATCAGCAATCTAGATTTAATGATCAAGCGGGTAGAAACAAATAATACAACAGCTTCAACAATCCGGTAAATTCAGAACATTTCCACTTCTAACTTGAACAAAAATGAGCACTCTCGCCATGTTATGATTTAATTTACAACGATATCTAGTCTTACATCACAAAATCAATATCTATGTATTGCTTAGCAGTATTTTGGAAATATCTTTGCTTAAAACCAACAGTAGATTGAAAGTTTTTTACTTACATCAGTGTCTTCATTGAAGTTTTTCTTTTGCCGTTTCAGGAATTTACATATTGCCTCGCAAATAGACATGACTAACAGAGAGATGAAACTAGATAGTCCCAAAATTGTAGAGCCAAAACTATCTTCTGTCAACAGGATCAATGTTAGTCCGGATATGAACTCTCCCCTGGTCTAGGTGAGCATGTTCTAAGAGTTGCCATGCAACATTCTAATGGAATCCATGATGCAGATGGTGTTCTGTGCATTCTCTTCTTTGTTATTAAATGTTTGAAAAGCATCGACATGATCAAGAAATACCACAACTTGAAAAATAATGACACCTTTTATGCTTTGGCACACATTTTATCATTTATTGAATATACATTATTTCCCCGGAGCATTATTTCACTTTGTTTGTCATCACATTTCCAATGTTCCCCATGCTTTTATGCATCAGTGTCCCTTTTTAAGCGTATATATGAGCCAGGCCGCTGACATTACAGTTCAGCCATTTACCATCATCCTGCATATGAATCACATTAAATGACTATAGGCTGCTTAAATTACATATGAACATCATCATCAAATCATCCAAATGGGATGGGACTGGGACACCATGTGTTCAGGTTCAATGTGTTGTCACTCACAGCATTACAGTCAATATTGTGCTTAGACCTGAGACCCCTTTGGAATGAAACAAATATAATGTTATATATTACAATGCATTCCTATAGCTGTATCAATCCCACTGTACATGAAATGTTAATTCCACTTAACCATATATTCTACATTAAATAATTGAATAATAATGCAGCTATACAAATGATATCTCTTTGATAGGGTCCATTGTACATAATGAGTATTAGATACTAATGTGCACTTTGATGATATAGTGTGACCATTACATTAGTAAAACATCTGAATAGTGCTGCTGTGACATGTGCACTGTTAGTGCACAAATGTCCATTATATCTCTACATCTGAGAGACCACTCCCTGTCAGCCCCGACAGAGTTACTTGTTATCACCACTGGTCACACACACACACACACCCACACACATTCTTCTAAACCCACTCCTTACATCATTTCACTTTAGATCTGAACTGCCACATGTTATGTCCGGTATTTATTACATAAAACATGATTTCCTTTACTGTACAGGGGATTACCATTTTAAAAGATAAATGTTAACACCTGATCTGACACTCCTCCAGGGAGGACAAAGAGGGATTGGATTTGGATGCTTTGAGAGTTACATGTGATTGGAAGTTAAATGTTTCATTTTACCATTGACAAAGTTACACATTCAGCACTTTTCTTATGAATTACTGTAGCAGGCCCGAGGCCGCCACCCGTGGGTTTCCCCCCCCAGCACCAAGGATCCGCCAGACAGCACGAGGGTTTGTTCCAAGACATATTTATTCGTCACTCACACGACACCGAGCAGACCGCACAACACGTGCCTCTGCTCACTTCCCTCTCCACTCTCGAGTGGCAGCTTTTATAAGGGTGGCCTCGGCTGCTGAGTGATTGCCAATCACCAGCAGCCGAGGCCAAATCAGACACAGCTGCCACAATTACTATAAAATAAAGTTTTAAATAGTCCACTAAACTGAATACATTTCGTTTTGTCATTACAGGATGTCTGTGGTCTAGCTGGTGTAAAAATGTGTCAAACCACGACTACTGGCATACTTACAATTTACAACCAGATTGGCAGAGAAACGTAAAATGATATGGATGAATAATAAGACATGTATGTATTTTCCCTCTTTATTCATTAAAAAAAGTCTGCTTACGTCCTCCTGAAATAAACACACACACACACACACACACACACACACACACACTCACGCACAGACACATACCACAGTTCATATGATCATATTTAACTCTCCAGTGAGAGTGGGAGGAGTAAGCGCTGTGCGCTTTGCTCTGTAAAGTGGATAAACTGCACTCTCTCTCCCACATTGAGCCTCAGATCTGACCGAACACTGCTGCTGTCAGTGATTGCTTTTACGATACCCGTCGGCGTGTATTACATTCATAATAATACTGCAAGGGGAGGGTCTTTGTTACATCAACAGCATTATTTTGGTCCCCGTTTGGATAACTCGGTCTACTTTTACGCATGGCAGCGTCGGGTACATTCCTGGATTGACAAACGGGACAGACCTGAGTTCTGAACCGAGGAAGCGTAATCTCGATCCTGTGGAGATATTTGAGGTAAGCGACAACTTCACTTCCAAATAAGTCATATTAGTTTTTGTGGGAGAAAGAAAACCAGTAACGTGACTTCTGACTCTAGTCCGCTCGAGATGACCAACGTGATATTGTTGTTGGTATGTTGGATGTTTCGGTATGATCATGCTTTTCCCATGATCTCCAGATTATTTATTTAATTTCACACTCATAATCCGAGTCATGCGTCCTTCGGCTCGTTCGCTGCTGACCTCACTGTACAAGCACGCGCAGCTCTCAGTTACAGCAGCAGCCTGGTTGCATTTGAGAAAGTGGACTGCCGGGAAACACACGCGCGCGCGCTGGCACAATTGCATGTATGTGTGTGTGGTGGTTGTGAATAATTTGTATACACGAGGCAGGAATGTTTTGGGGACATTATGAACTGTATATTGGAAAATATTTTAATGGATACTTGTACTTTCTTCTACTGTATATGCAACTTTAATAGATATAATTATAGACAACACTTTTATAAAAGAAAATAATTTTGGATTTGCTCAGTAAATTTTCCATTGTTAAAAATTCTGTGTAAGTAGCCTATATTGACTCTTTTTTTACAACATGAGCGAGAGTAAATAGCTCCCAGTGTTGGTGGAGAGGTATATGTGCAGATTACACTCTGAGGCTATAGGCATTTTTCTCCAGTTTTCTGACGTTTTATAGGCACAACAACTAATCAAATAAACTTTTTTTAAATGTATTTTTATGTGATACAATAGTTGTTTGCTTTGATGATTGGCAACTGACAGTTTTCAAGGAAGCCTTATATGACCTTTACATTACTGCTATACATTTACAACAACATACTTGATCTTATAGAATTTGAGTTTGGGCTTCTGTACATGTTGACTTTTATTAAAGTTGACTGACTTTAATTATTCAGAGCAAATGACTCGACCCACTGAAAACATGTCCAGTCAACTGGAGTTTGTGATGTTCACACATGTGGGGAGTGGGTGGAGCAAGTTTGAGCCCCTGCTTTAGATTATTTTTTCTGAACTGGCTTCTTTTTCTCTTTCTCCGTCCTCCAGCCTACGTTGCGTTCTTTCAGTTCAACTCTAACATTTCTCGAACCAACAGCTCAATCTTCCTTCCGTTCTTTAACTCTCGGCACAAATCCCCCATCATGCCTGATTACATAACATATTTAAGCCATGAAAGCTGAACCAGCCGAATTAGCCTTCCAGGATGTGTCTGCACGGTTGTGGTTGCACTATTTACAATATTCAGGGCACTTCCTTTATGCCTTGTAAGTCACTGCCAACTGTTGACTGCAAAGTCGTGTTGGGGATACGTGGTTCGGTTGACTTCTCAAACTAGCATAAATTATCTCGTGGGGAAAACAGGAGAATAGCAACTGGAAATCACCCGTAGTGCTTTACTAGTTGCTTACCAGCACACCAGGGCCTTGCTATATTTGCTCTGTGGAAAAAATAACAAATAAGCTAAATTAAATGAAGGCTCTCAATTGGCTCTCTTCTCTTAACTTCTTCCAGCTGTCTGCAGTCCTCGTCAACCAAAGCCATGTTTTCCAAAGCCACCGCCAACTTCGTCCGTCAGATTGACCCTGAAGGAAGCCTCATCCACGTGTCCCGAGTCAATGACTCAAAGAAACTGGTTCCCATGGCGCTGGTCGTCAAACGCAACCGCATCTGGTTCTGGCAGAGTCCCAAGTACCAACCGACCGACTTCACCCTCAGCGACTTGTTGCAAGGCGACAAGGTGCTCGGCCCTGGTATGTGGGCGTGACTCGAGTTATATTTTATTCCTCCTTTTTTCACAAAGTAAATATTTCCCCCGCCAACGCACACAGACATTCATATTAATGCAAACACCACCTGCGCTTTCAGATGTGTCCGAGACGGAATTCCTGAGCTACAAGGGGACGTTTCGAGACAAACTCTCTGGGAAGCTGGACGCAGAGGCCGGCTCTGCCAGCGCCACAGTGGAGGCGCGGGGCTCTTCCAGGCTGCAGTCGTGTTTCGGCAAGCTGAAGAAAGAAGCCCTGGATGTCAAGAAGCTGTTACAAGACTCCAGCAGCAGGTGATAAATAATTCCCTTTTGGGACGGCAGGTGACAAGATAATGACTTCATTATTAATGCGATGAATAATGTGATTGGACATCATCAATTTGACACCTGAGACCAGTAACATGCAAACCACAGAGATTGGGGGAGTCATCTTTCTTATTTAAGCTACACTGGAGCTGTCCTGGTTTTTCGTGTTGTTATTCTCACTGATAGCTGACTGATAATGACAACACATTCATGTTACACACACATACACAACATTGGTATTGAGGATTCACAGCATGTAAAGACAGTCTTGTCATCAGGCTGGTGGACATGCAGAATCCGCTGGTGCAGCAGCTGGAGAAGCGAGCTGACGTGCTGGCGGTGGTGAAGGAGAGGATCCTGACCACCAACTCCTGCTCCATCACCCAGACGAAAAAGGAGCAGTGCACCTTCCAGGGGGTGCTGTGGCTGCTGGGCATGCTGGGGAACTCTGTGAATGTGTGTGTGGGGGGAGTCGAGTGTGTGTGTGTTCTAGGAAATTCTGAAAACATGCAAAAAAGCATGCTACAGTTTCAATGTGATGCTGATCAATACATTATTAGTTGTGGGAATGTTTTTAAAATAAAATAAAAAATCCCATGTGTAATCTCAGGTGTGTGCGAAGGACAGCAACAACATAGAGGTAGACAGCGATGTTTCCTTGGAGATCCCCTCCGGTACAGTCATTGCTTTCAGCATCCTGGAGCTGGAGATTAAAAAAAATGGGCAATATGGTGAGTTTATGCATGTGGGCGCTTGTTTGTGTGTGTGTGCCAGTGTCAGAAAGCCGAACAAATGGGAAGTCAAACATCCCCACTTAATAAGAATAGCCATAGTTCATCTTTTTTAACATCCCACAGGCGGATGTTCATTGATGTGTTTTGATTGTGTCTTTATTTGTATGCTTGTACACCTGTGGTCCATTTTACCCTCTGTGTGATATCTATAATGCTTTGTGTATTTTCAGATATATGCCTACAACCCGGCACAATAGGAGGCATTGAGGCCGACTCGCCTGTGGCCTGGTCATCCCATGATTCCTTGGATACGGTGGACGAAGGGTGCAATGGGAAGATGGTTCCAGTGAATGTAGCTTTGAGTGCACTGCTCAATGGTGCGTGTCCATTCATTCATACGTTTAGCCAGTTCCTCCTTTCATAATAATGACACTTAGAATTTACACTTCGCGTTTTTCTCTTTTATTTGTGAGGAAGTGAAACACATTAGAGGAATGATGGAAATATAACGGGTTCCCCTTTTTTTTTTACAGATGGCATTACGAATGCAATGAATAGTTTGGATTGGTTATTTGTTCTGAAATATATTTGGGCTGACCTGCCTCAGGAGCAAAGCCTGTAACTTAAACCATCTCGATATGAGCATGGGATTATGGCATCTTTAAAGACAGTGCTACTGTGTTTTTTTATTAATCTGTCATTATCAGTAGTGTACACGTCTCTATGCAGTGATAAAAATGAGAAATGTGATATTGTAATTTTGCCAAATAGTCAGTTCTTCATTCTCATATTTCCAAATACAGTAAAGTAGAACACTGTCTGCCTCACCCGTTCGGCTGTAAAATGACACCTCAGATGTGAAATAAAAACGTGAACAAAGATGGCACAAAATCTTTATGATGATAAAAATAAATCTTTGGGAGAAGTAGCACTTTTTACAGCAATAAAAGAGAGCACATTTTAAGTTAGGTCAATTAACAATTGGAATCAACAAGTGAATGTGATTACATAATGTGTTTAAGAATTATGGTAATATCTTGAGTCTGTATAAAAAAGAGCCATATTGTGTCATGAATGAAGAGTCATATCAAAAAAGGTATGGTGATATTAATATACATTTGCCAAGTTTGGTGATTGAATATAATGAAACATATGGGCATGGCCAAATATGGAAGGGCATGTGTCGATATAAGGTAATTATGAGAAAATAAACGCTCAACCACGTCAACCTGTAGTCCAATCAGCGTATCAAAGGTTGAGGAGTGAGGCCATTGCCAGCCACATTCTGTGCAGCATGTTGGTGTCGGTTTGAAATCTGATGCAGTATCTCCCGGTGTCCGACAGGACCCCAGGAGATGGACCTCTCTCCTCTGGCAGAGCTCCCCCAGGCAGCTCGCTGTGGCTTGTTCAACAGACTCCAAGAGGCTCTGCGGGACAGAACTGCTCTGTCCTATATGGAGTGTTTGGTGAGTGACACGTGAACTTCCCCCCCGACGCCAACACACCACAGGTCTGCTGTGGCCACCAGTCACTTTTGGCTCATCTCTCCACGAGACATGTGTTTATTTAACAAGTAGACTAATCCCAATGGACAGTCACCCAAAATCTTATTTATTGTATTTAATGACAGGACATCTGATAGTTTGAACTACCGTTTCTCTTTTTTTTCCTTTCACATTTTTGGATTTCCTCCATTTTGTCTCTTCTCTGTGTCTGTTAGCTGGAAGAGTTGTGCAGTGGTGAAACACTGGATATAGACAAGTATGAAGAACTGTCGGAGAGTCAGAGAAAAGCTTTGTCGGCCCTTCTGGACAATCACGCTGAGGACAGCCAGCGTGATCTCCCGGCCCACCTCGATGCAGCTCACCTGCTGGTCAGTGCCATGGAAGGTGAGGCTGAACTCTGGACTGAATATGGCAAAACAATATTTTGCAAAACTCGGTGAGTATTTCTGTAGGTTAACCTTGTTGTGTTTTTATTATTTTTGTAGCATTACCTGATCAAACTCTGAGCCTCTTGAGTGAGAGTCGTCCGGATTTTCTCGAGGCCTTCGACACCCTGGTTCGTGAACTTGTTCATTTTACTGTGTACTGTTGAGTTGGAATTTAAATGTTACGTTTTTATTTTTAAGTTATGTATTTGATTCTATAAGTGCAAAAAGTGTAAAAGTTGTAAAAAATCTCATTTTTGTTGTTGTTGAAGAAATAGTCTGACATTATCTCACTCTATAGCAAAGCAAAGCTATTCCTGAAAAGCAAAGTCAGACACAAGCTTTCATCACTTTGCAGAGAGCTAGTTATCTTTTTGTCAATCATCCGTGTTTTGATATCTCTCTCGCCAGATGTGCAGTCTGAAGAAGAGCAGCGAGCCTCTGTCCATCCAGTGTCTTCCGGTCCCGCTGCAGGACAACCAGGCCTTCCAGCTGGCAGAGCAGCTGCTCAGCTCCACCAATGTGACACTCAAGAGAGACAGCCACAGGCTGTGGGCGGAGACAGGAAATGAAGCAGGAGCTCTCCCATTGGTCCTCTGCCTCAGCATACAGGGACTGTCCCTGCTGTGCAAAGAGATAAAGTAGTGGTACTGTCTGCATGAGCACCTTAGCGTGTATATTTCCTCCATTTCTTTCTTTATTTTTTTATTTCAATTTATTGAGATCAAATCTTTGTACTATCATTATGGAGTTTTTCCTATTTTTTCCTATTTTTCTATGTATCATATATATATAGTATATATATAAATATATTTTATGTAATGAATTTGTATACTTAGATATATATATATATAGTTCTGACATGGTTATTATATGTGTCTCACTCATTTATAGCTTGTAAAGCAATAAAGAGGTTTTTATTTAATCAGACATAAATCTGGCCAACAAACTATTTGTAAACAAATTGTTTGGTATGAATTCAGTTTCACTGCTTTTATTTATGAATGTTCACGCTCACTCTGAAAATGTGTCTTGTTTATCAACGAGCTCCGGACATTTAGTGCTCAACAAATATTTAAGGGGTGGATTTTAAGCTTCTCAAATATGTCCAATTTGATGCATGCCGACGGTACACAAAGTGAAAACATGTATGCATTCATGCAGTATGCTGAAAACTGTCTTGCACATATATTCCTGCTGGAATTTTTTATTTCAAATGCTGCATTGTAGTGCTGCAACATATTTGCTATTAGACTATTTTATTTATCAAGAAAACTATATATTTAACATTCCCTAAAATACTGTCATTAAATAGAAAAGGCTACATTATATTTAAATGCAGTATTGATGTTGTTCTTATGTTGATTAAGTCTATTTGTATAGCGATACAGGTACAGAAAGCTAACTTTGCCATGGCCTGACGGCCACTTTCCTATTTGTTCGTTAACATTCTAATGTAATGTTGATGGGAAAAACATGTTTTACTTTCTACTATATTAATACATTGTGAGGCATCTTTGCATTTAGGTCTCTTTATCGAAGTATATCCTTTTGTCTTACACAAATGGAAAATAAAGCTTTTTATATTGCATGAGATGTATCACCGAAAGATAAAGAAATGTGTTGCAAAATGACAAATTGCATTAATTTTTATTAGAAATATGTAAGAACATGTTTACTTTGGTCAAAAAGCTCTAAACAATAACACTTTTAATGTATTTGTATTGAAGGTCTTTGCCCATTTTTAGAATGTATATTAGTATGATAAGCAGCATTAGTCTGATGGTACCAACATATTTGTTATCATGCGAGTTGGATTCAATTCTTAATGACAACAGCATGACAAGCATGAGATTCTTTGGCTGGCTTAAATGCATTTCAACTTTAAATGCATACCAGACTCACCTATACACAAGGGTGTGTATGCAGCATATACACCCACACAGGTGATTTCACTCATGGCTGATTAGACCTTTTCTCAGTCCAGTGTGTGTGATCAAAGACCTTGAAGAGATTGGTTGCTGCTGCACCTGTGAGTGGGACAACTTACATAATTGTAGTATTAGTTGATGCACTTAGTTTCTATTACACTTAGAAGGCTGGATTATACCAACAGCAAAGAGGGCAACTCTCTCATGGCCTCAACAATTTCATTATTTATAAGAAAATTGCTGTAAATCTTACCAAATGTGCCACTAAATTACATTGCCCTCTGCATTATCATCTAATTATTAGGTTTTATCTTCGAGAGACACACTGTGTCAATTACCTTAATTTTTAAGGACATTTATTAAGGTCAAAGCGCATTAGTGCTATCTATAGAACTAGGATTGTTAAAGTAGAACATATTTTTGGACTTACTAAAAACAGAAAATTAACTCGTAAAACATTCGCTGTCGGCCTATGCAACAGATCATTTGTAGATTGATAATCACATTTTGTATATTCTCTGAGGTAAAGTGTGACCTTTTAACTATGTACGATCTGATTAAACTAAATTCCTGCTGTTGAAAATATTTTGGTCAGTGGAAGACATCCTAACACACCACGTGGGGTCGCTATACTGCCAATGTTAACCCTTTTTTATTATGTATTTTCATATTCTGTATTTCAAATCAGTTAAAAATATAATAATCCCTTTTATATTTAAATATATATAATAATCATTAATATATTTTAAAAATAATCATCAGATGCATAATTTTGAATATACACAAACGCAAACTAACGAATACAATCCGCATGTTTTCGCCTCTTGGCCGGAAGTGCAAGATCGTGACTGGTGACGTAAATCTCCTGCGACACCAAGCTTGTGCGCTGCTGCGAGCCGAGTCGCACGAAAACATTGGAGGCGCGGATCAGAAACACTTCTTTTGACCCGGGACCAGCCCGCTGCGGAGATGCCTGTGTGCAATTTCTTTCTTCAGGGCCGCTGTCGTTACGGCGACACATGTTGGAATGAGCATCCGGCGGGAGGAGGAGGAGGTGGAGGTGGAGGAGGAGGAAGAGGAAGAGGAGGAGGAAGAGGAGGTGAAGGATACAATAACAACAACAACAGCAACAGCTTCAACTCTCCTGCTCAGCAGCAGCCCCGAGGAGGAGGTGGAGGTAACGTGAAGGAGCAATACGTAAAGCTAAACGTAAACAGTATTTATGTGACGCCAGCTCGTCTCCTTTTATGTAGCTCGCTAACATCCGGCTGCGTTGGCTGCTAGTTAACCGTTTACGAAGCAGGTAGAATGAACTTTCGTTTCTCATTTGTTGACATTGCTCCAGGACCTTAAACAGTGGTTCACTAAAGTTTGATCTCAACGACTTTACATCAATAAGATCAGACCAGAGATGTCAATCAACATCTGTTTAAAAAACTGTTTGAATGTTTGTCATGGTTTAACATAATGCAGTTTTTTCCTGATTGTCGACTGGTTTCGGTGTGCATGTTGGTTTCAGGGTTTGGAAACAGAGTTTGGGTGAATCCTTCCCAGCAAAAAGTAGGCTATGTCCAGCCATCATCTTTCTCCTCTCACGGAACTGAGGAATGGGGTCAAGGAGGAAGTGGAGGAGCTGATTGGAGTCGAGCTGTAGATGGAGGAGGAGGGAATGACTGGAGCAAAGGAGGAGGAGGAAGTGGCGGGAACAACTGGGGCCGAGGAGGAAGTAGCCAGAATGACTGGGGCCGAGGAGGAGGAGCAGGAGGTGGCGGGAGAAGAGATAACGTGAGCGTCGCTGCTCCGAACAGATTTTCAACGCTTGGTTCTCCCACTCCCTTTGAAAGTCGAGGAAGTGGACAGCAGCTGCCAGTCGGCGAGGAAGACGATGACAAAAAACTGTGAGTGTCTTTTTATTTTGAGTTGTGCATCATAACAAGTGAATGTCTTCATAAGGAATTCATTCATGTGATGTTTGTCTCACGGTCACCCAGGGAGACCATCCAGATGGACATGGATATTTGGGAGAATTCGGGGCAGTGGGGCTTCTCGTGTTATTCTAGCTTCAAGGCACCTTTATCTGGTCTGTATGAAATACACATTTGATTCAATTATTTGTGTTGTTATATGTAGATACTAGACATGATTATGTTTGCATTTCTTTGCTACAGGTTTCGCTGATGTCTCCCCAGAAGAGCTCAGGCTGGAGTATTTAACCAGAAGCGCTTCAGGAGAGGTCCCGATCTATGTGAGTGTATTGTCACGCATTAATCTTATTCCTAATATTGGTCTTCAGGCCAATTAGAAACTAAAGAGGAGACATCTCCTATGTATTTCTGTAGAGACTTGACTCCTCGGCATGGATACAAGTTTTTGTTTAAGTGGAGGATAGGTGACATCTTAATGTTCAATCTTGAATTAGTGGGTTGTTTGTTTGTTTTTGTGTAAAAGCTAAATATATGAGTCTAAGAAACTGCTCTTTTATTCGTTCAGGTTAATGCTATCCATGAGTTGATCAACCGGTGGAGGAGCAGGGTCCAGGAACTGAAGGTTATGAGTCCAGCCACCCGCACAGCTTTGGTGAGAAACAGACACACTCACTGTAGCAATACTCCCATTTATTAGTATGAAGGACAACAAGTCAGTAAACATGTTTTGATATTTTTACTTTTCTTGCAGCTCGCAGAGATAAACAACCCAGCACCTCAGGCATCTTCGAGTGGCTTTGGTTCAGCTACAGTATTGGAATCTGCTACAGACAGTATGGAAAGCAAAGGTGAAGAGGTCCCCATGCAATAGTATTGCTTTATGTAAGGCTGCACCTTTTCTTTTGCAAAGTACCAAAAGAGGCACCTGTTCCCTGCCAATAAATAGTCAGTTTTTTCATTCACACTTTTTATTTTGTGTGGATTGAAGAAAACTAAAAATTCCATCACCCAACAAATCGCTGGAGCAGATCACAGGTGACACTGGGCGAAGGCCGGGTTCACCCTGGACTACTGCAGTCTGTCACAGGGCACATGTAGAGACAGACAAACCATTCACGCTCACACCTACGGGTCATTTTAGAGTCTCCCATTAACCTGAGCACAGTCTTTGGACTGTGGGAGGAAAACGGACAACCTGAGGAGAACCCACGCTGCCACATGCAAACTCCACACTGGACTGCCCAGAATCCGGGATCGAACCTGGACCCCTCTCGCTGTGAGCTGACTGGTCGCCACTACACCTCCCATGCAGCCCGCCAAAAAATACATCATATGATGTGTTGAATAGTGAGCTTTAGAAGCAGTTTTCACCTTTTTTAGATAATAATAGTCATGGTTCCAGTCTTTGTGCTAAGCTAGATGCCTGCTGATGAGTCATATTCAACAGACAGGAATGAGTCGCTTCATCTAACTTAATGCAAGAAAGAACGAATGCTTTAACGTGTCCCTCGTCTCTCATGAATGCAGGCTTGAGCCTTACTGCATGTCCCGTCTGAATACAATGATCGGTTAATCTAATTCTAAGTCTTTCCGGGCATCTAGGCTTCGAGGCTCCAGCACCGGCTGCGTCCAGCACCTTCAGCTTCGCTGCTCCGAGCGGTGGGTTTGGTTCCCTGGCGGCGCCAGGTTTCGGCAGTGCCTCGGCAGCCCCGACACAACCTCCCTCCGGGTTGGGTTCCTCCGCTGCAGCCTCCTCGGCTCCGAACGCCTCTTCCTTCTCCTTTGCTGCGCCGTCCACCAACAAGCCAGCAGCCACTTCAGGATTTGGCTCCGCCTCAGGGTTCAATTTCACCTCGACACAAAACGCCACAGGAGGAGGATTCGGGAACGGCTTCGGGGCTGCAGCACCGGCCTCGGTGGGGGGCGGCGGCATTTTTGAACAGACAAGTGGAGGGTTTGGGAAGACGGCGGCTCCACCTGCAGCAGCAGTGGGGTCTGCCGGCGGGGCATGGAACACTCTGTTTTCACATGAGAGCAATATGACTCCAGAGGAGCTGGCCCAGTTCAAGGCGAAGAGGTTCACTCTGGGCCAGATTCCTTTAAAGCCTCCCCCAGTTGACATGCTGGTGGTATGATGCTGTTTGGAAGGATTCCCAGGATTTTTTATGATTATTAAAAACAAAATATAACATGTATTCTGCTTAGTGCTTCTGTTTACACCTAAGTGACTATTACATTTGTAAAGATCTGGCTGATGTTTATTCTACTAATACTATAGATAAATTCTAGCAGGGAAAACGTGCTTCATGTCAGATGTTTGTGTTTATGCAACGCGTGCTTCAGGTACAATACATAGTACATATTTTTAGATGTCGTTTGTCACATATACATAGTTCTATTTTCGATTGATTGACTTTCGGGATTGTTCAGAATCTGAATTTTCCCCTTATTTTTTTAGAGGCTGGTAGTAAACAGATCAGGGGATGAGCACGGTTTCTGAAGATTTATTTGCATGATTATGTGATCTAACAGCTATTATACAATTAAAAAAATGCTTTGAATTTGATTGGAAACATTTATCTGCACAAAACTCCTGTGACAATGAAGGTCCATAATGTCCTCTAAACTAGAAATGTATAGAATATCCTCTAATAGACTGCATTCATAAAAGTTGTCATTGCACAATTAAACCAGGAGAGGGTGTCGAACACAAGTGTCAAGAAACACGGACACAAGCTGTGTAACTTAGAGGTAGTTTCAGGCTGATCCGTCTCCTTTTGTATTTGATTTTACTCACTGTAACGCGACGCTATTGTAACAACTGTTAGTCTAAAACCATCCATTCAAACCAGCTTGCAGGCCTTCATCTACCAAAAGAGTGGAAAGTGATAGTGCATGGATGATAGTGAGTGAGTAAGCTCTTCAATACGTATTCATTAGGTGTGGACCTCTCGGAGAGGAGTACAGCAATAAGCTGCTCTGCTGCTTTAGGGGCTACAGCTCTGCTGACTGCAGCATATTTTCAGCTGACAGGGAGTTTCTGATTTCATCAAGAGGCGAACTGCCTATGCCGAAACAATATCTCCTAGTGAGCCTTTACTCCAAGGCCTTGTGCATATAGGTTTTACAATTGTATGCATGTAAAAGGCAACGCAGCATTCATTAACTAGTGTGCAACACGGTAATGCTCTCTCCTACTTCTCTGTCAGCAGTAACTTCCCTCCCACCCCCCTGCTGCAAGATAATGCATAAATAATTCAACAGATTAATGAGCGTTTGAAAAAGAGACCTCGTGAAAAGCCACTCGCACGCTTGTTTCCGGGGAACTTGTTTAAACTGCTATCTGCTGACAATAATTAAATGGAGAACTACATGTGTGATCCCAATTGTGTCCCCATCAGCAAATTAAAGTATATATAACCACCAACTGCTGCAGCATCAGTGTTTATGTTCTGTAATGTATGCATGAGCTGCACAGAGGTGGATCAGAGCAATATTAAGGATGAGGGATGAGTGCATGGAACGCCGACACACAGACCCACAGAGACACACACCGTGTTTGTATCACTCTGGAGGACATTGAGACCTGTATTATGGTTATGGTGCAACTAAAGGAGCAATTACATTTCACTCCTTTGACAGGTTGCGAGGGGATATGATTTATGAATGCAGTCATTTCCTGAGGGAGCCTGGATTCTGAGCGCTGACATTTGAGTTGAAATGAACACACACACACACACACACCTGCTATGAACTGTACACACATGGTCCTCCTTTAATCCCCAACCTGCCCTACCCTCCTGTGAAGTCATAGCTTAGCAAAACCCCCGGTCACATGACCACGATGTGTACTGTAATTCAATTGACCGTGACCTGACACCAGCAGCATGGACCAGACATACAAGACGCTGTTAATAGGGCCTTCCAATATATTTCTCCAAAGGGATGAGAGGAGTTGTCTGTATTTTTTATTCACTGTTCAAACTGCGTACTGCAGATGTGTGTGTGTGTGTGTGTGTGTGTGCATGTCAGCGCTCTAAACCAATCAATTCTTTGAATTATGACTTCTGCCTCCAGCTATTGAAGTTCCTCTTGCCGTGCTGGCTTCCACACATCAGCCTTTTTATGATATGCACTCCCTAAATGCACAGTGCGTTCGTTGCTATGACAAAGCCGCCGTGGTCACTACATCTGCTGATTGCAGATCAGACCGATGCCCGTACTGCCATTTAAAAGCCCTCTCAATGGAATGCCAATGAGCAGATTCGGATTCAATGCTGGTGTTCGTGTTTGATGGGGGCTGATCCTGGTCAAGCCTCCTTGCTGCCGCAGCAGAGAACAAGAATTGATTGTGTTATGCCACGGATGTTCACCTATGGGAAACAGCATTGATCCGAGACTTGTGATTTATGCCCGTATGGGTGACTGAGATGCACATATTTCATGTGCATAGATCTTGTAGCTCAGTTTCTGTGCTGCAGATGTGTCTGGGTTCATATTAGGATCAGTGCCCCATGTTCTTCTCACACACTGACAATGCAGACAATGTACAGAGCTAAAGCAAAGTCACTGCCAGACTGTGTACAAAGTTTATTTTCAATACATGAGTGTAAATATGATTTGAGAGATGTTTGTAAGTTCACGGTACAAAAGGCTAAAAAAAGGGATTCAAAGAATATGTATTTCTGTTGTAGGAGTCCAATTATGGAATAATGTTGAAATGGATGTAAGACTGGTGAACTTCTTTTTGGTTTTCAAGGGAATTATTTATAAAACAATTCTTGAGAGTTATAAATGTAATTAAAAATGTATTAATATGGAAGATGTATGTGGTCGTATATATAATCATATTTGTTTTTTATTTTGTTTATTGTTGTTTTATTTTCTTCTTTATTTTATATTAATTTTCTGATTTATTTTGATTTCAATTTAGGATAGGAATTTATAAGCATTTTTTTTAAAGGTACTCAGACACTTTACAAAACATATTTACAACATCCAATACAATAAAATGAACTAAAATCACAATAAATACAAGAATTTCAATCGCTTGTTTTCCAACAGGTGTAGAGTGTAGATATGATCAAAATGAAATACATATAGCAAGTGAAACAAATATATTATTATAAGGCAAGATCAATCTCACTTTTTCAATGACAGTGTCAGAGCAGGACAATGACTGGGCAGAATATGGTTGTTGGATTATGCATGGTCGCTAATCTGGGAGATTATGTCATCAATAGATCAAGATAACAGCAACCACTGAGTCAAGAGTTAACCAGGATGGAAACACACACATGGAAGTGGAACGTGCTTGTAAAAGAGTGAAAAAGATATATTGTTGTGACACAATAAGAGTGTTGAAAGAAGTCTAATGTGAGATGAGTTTAATATTATAATTAAGTTATATACTGCTGGCTGGCTTAATCTTGAATAATGTTTGATTATTATTTTGTAAAAATAGTCTAAATCTACAAAGTAACTAATTTTGCCAAATAAGTAGAATTAATACTACAGGAAATGATTGTGATGTGTTCAGATAATTGAATTAAAATAAACAAGAGAAATCTCAGAAAACAATGTGTCTAACAAACAGCGGATCTATAGTTTTCAAGATTACAAGTATTCTAAATGAACATACTGATATGACATTAAATGTCAGATGTTTGTTTTTATTACTTGTTTTCTGTCAATAAAAGAACCTTAAGGAGTCTTTGTTTAGGAAATAAATACCGAGGCTGAGAGGCCTGCCTGCTGCAGATCACAACACCGCCATCTACTGACAAGGAAGGAAACTACTTTATCAGTCACACTAAACACATTGAGGGTACTTTTATCGTATAGGCGTTAATCTAATTATTAAAAACAATAAATTAAAGATACGAGTCTGCTGCAGCTGAAGGGTCTAAGTTTTGATCGTTTGTTTTATAAAACAAATACAGAAATGCCATGGTTGTTTTGGATGGATTTTCAGTTAAATACTCATTGCAGCTGTTTATTTTTATATATCTGCTATTTTATATTTCCATCTCTTTGTTTTTCTATTGTGTCCCCGTTCTTTATCTTCTTCCTCCTCCTCCTTCCTACTGCTGCCTAATGTTCCCCATAAACATCAAGTCAGGTCCTGCCCTCAAGATCTGTGCTCACTTTAACTGAAATTCATTCAAAAGTGTTCTTGACAAATTTGTCCAATTCTTTATCGTCAAAAATAAAGTCATGTTTTGTCATTGAGAAAACCTTTGATTCTCATCCAACCGAACACTTGTGGCTTTTTCTTGAAACGTGTTTTTTTTATTTTCTTATAAGCCACAATCAGAATGGCATTAGGACATAAATACAGTAAAGACATATGCATAATTTAATTTAAATCTACGCAAAAGCTATATATCTGTCAAGTGTTTGTCTCGGGGTGAGGCTCAGGTGCAGAGACAGGCTGGACTTCAGGTTTGAGTGAAACTAAAAAAAACGTTACTTTGGAAAAAGGTAAAACATAAAAACGCTGGCTTGAAAGCAACTACAAAAAACACTAGGAATCACCATGCGAACAAAGACTGAGAATGAGACGTCGAAACAGAGACACTACGAGACTGAGATTAAAACCACAAACCGACAAGAGAAAGACTGGCACAATATATAAGGGGAAAACAGGTGTACGGCATGAGACAATCAGGGAGACAGGAGTGGCTAATGGCAGGTGAAGGGAATTAACCAATCAAGGAGACAGAGGAGTGGCTGAGGGCAGGTGAAGGAAATGAGCAATCAAGACAGAGGAGGCACAGAGGAGAAACAGAGACGGAACAAGGTGTTACTTACAATATCAGTCATTATCAAATATGCCATTTGCTTTCATTTTCAACTGTTGTTTCAGGGAACATTTATAACTTTAATGTTAATCCTGTAAAAAATAGTACTTTCCATAATTTTGTTAGAATGGGTTTCATCAATTTAAAACGGTGGCTTTTTATGACATTTTTTTTCTTCATATTTTATTTATTCAGTTAACCATAACATATTCTTTCTGTACATTTTATTTCCCAACGTGTGATTGCCATGCCAGCAGGAATATAATCGGATATTAAAACACATTTGGGGAAACTTGATGACAGAGAGAGTAACTGTTATTCTGAAATACTGATGAATGAAAAAAGTGGGCTCCAGCAAAAAGGGCACTTTACTCATCCAGGGCAAAAGGGCTGGTGCTTGAGCACCACTATAGGGCTCTTTCTGTGCACGTGCCTGCATGGACGGCATGCTAGCAGTTTTCTTTCTGCGTCCAGTCTTTATGCTAAACTAAACTCGCTGTAGCTTCATCTGTTTTGCCAACAGATGTGAACGTTATCAATCTCATTTAAGCTAACTCTCAAAAATGTAAAACAATATTGTCTTGAACTCCACATTTAACCTTCCACATGTTTAGGCAACGCCATATTTAAATTAAATGTGTTTAACCAATCTACAACGAACGTGGGTCAGTGAGCAGGTTAATGAGGCACACCTGGTGTGAAGGTAATATTTATCTCTGTGCAGTTGACCTTAGAGGAAGCTGTTTTTTTGCCGGGCTTTTAACGCAGGTATCCATGTGCAGTTACCTTTAGTGCCGTGAACAACCGAGGCAGCGTCAACGTGAATCCCGCTGCCTCCATCTCTGTAGCGCCACAAGTTGTCGCTGTTTGCCGTGCGGCTAAAATCAACCGGTCCAATAATCTCATCACCCTTCTCCCACTGTTGTCTCCCCCTCCTCCCCTCCTCTCCTCTCCACAGCAGCGCGTCTCTCACCGCGCCTTAGATGCCGTGTGACCAGCAGCACTGAGCGGAGAAACCGTCCAGCAATCCGTCGTCCAGCTCAGCAAAGACCCAAACCCAAACGATGACCTTCTTACAGATACGACAGAAGCCAACAGTTATTTGACAACTTCCGACCCCACACCTTGCCTTCGCCCCGCTCCTTGCTGTCAGCGGTAAGTGATCCGATTCCCTTTTTAATTGCAGTCCTCTCGGTGCGCAATTTCCGCACAGGGCAGCGCCAGCGCCAATGGACTGATATTCTTAATATTCATAGCACCAATTAATAGCCGATGATCAGCGAGAAGCTCAAAGTGTGCACAGTAATGTGAATGTGGGTTTATTGATGTTTCATAGTGCTGTTGTAAAATCAACCAGCAACACATTAGTGAACTCTATTACTCTCATATTATGTCATTAGAAGTCCAGCAACACAAAGATGGTCTTGCAGGTCACAGTGCCATGCCTTCTCCTACTTCAGTCAATCTCATTACATGTTTAAAGGCTCTGCTACAGCCGTATGCTATAGAAAAAGATAATGCACATTAAGCCTGTTGGCGTGGGGATTTTAATCTGACCTGGATACTGTATTTGTCTTCTTCTTTCCTTTTAAATGTATATAGTTTTGATATGTTTGGACATTTGTATATGCTCCACTGGGATTTGATTTAAAAAAAATAATTATAGATGTTGCCACTTAGGGACAAAGTTCAGCACGTCATGGTCAACTTCACTCTTCAATCTAGATTACGGTTGCGTGAGGTCATATGCATCAAGGTGCTTTAGGATTAATCCACATGCTTCCCCCTTTTTGATTGCGTTGGTAAGTGTGAGCGAGGGTGACAGTTAAGGGAGGGGGAAGGGAGTGTGGAGGAGAGAATACGCATGTTTTATGATGCCTGCCTTCTGCCAGAATTTAGATGAGGCCAAGTGCATGCTGAGGTGTGAGATTGGATCAGCTGGCCCGCACACGCCGACACAAACACAAACATGCAGATCTGGGCTCACACTGTGTTCCCCACCTGTGGATCAGGGCAGAAACACGTGATGCGCCTCCTGTGTCTTTCTCTGAATCCTGCTAAGAAAATCTCACAGCCTGAAAGCTGTTTCATGTGTCTCTGACATGTGCGATGATTGCCGTTAAGCTCACAGTGAAATGTGAGTACAGTTCCTTTCAATGAAGGAGCTCCCTGCTTGCCCAGTTTTAAGAAATTCTATGAAAAAATAATAATTACGTTAAATTGAAAATCCTAGCCTGACTCACACTTTATCCTCTGAATAATCCATTGAGACAGGAACAGCTAGAAATAGACTTAACCCTGTCCTGTGGAAAGCCATGTTTCTCTCCCTCCATCTACACATCACTCAACAGATTTAAATACAGATGTCACTCACCACAAAATCTGCATTCAAAAAATCTGTCATCCTGTTTTAGACATTTATAAACAGCTGTGTATCCCATGTGTCTCAGTTTAGTCCCACATTTGCATCGGTGTGGGTGGCTGCCAAGTGGATTTTAGATGTATATTGCACATGAGTTCAGAGGGCAAGCAAAACCCTGTCCGTTTGAAATATAAACCATGGTGACACATTTATGTGCCCGTGTGTCTACGACTATGATAGTTCCAGATGACTACTACTCAAAAGGCCAGGCTGACTGTTCTGCACTGTATCATCTGCCATCAAAGAGTCTCTGCTCACATGCACACACACACACACACATCTGGCCACACTTCAGATCTGTAGCTGGCAGCTGCTGGTCCTGGGCTTAAAAAAAGAAAAGAAAATATAATGAAAACAACCAAGGGGCAGAGCGGACACTCGTCATAATAAGCAGGCTTGTGTGTGTGTGTGTGTGTGTGTGTGTGTGGAGCCACCATTATGTGTGCGAGTGTGTTGTTGTGATTGGCTGTGGACACTTGTAGAGAACCACCTGCACAATTCACTGGCCAACTGGTATGCAACATCAAATAGAGTAGCTGCGATAGGTTGATAATGAATGTGTGGTCACTATTGCGCCTCTTTTCCCACTTTAAACTGCTAACGAGATTCTATCGTCTTGTTTGGGATTACTTTGTGCTCTCAGATTGAATCACATCCACAAGAGTTTAACCAACATGGATGAGGATGTGGGTTTGGTTTTTACCTTTTTTAATTTTTTTGATTTTGAATTACAAAAAGTCCGGAGATCATCCAGTTGAATGCCATTGTTCTTTTACCAAGCTATACTGGACTTTGCAGCAATGGCATTTTTCACGTTATATTTCTAGTTTGGATAGATAGAGATACGGTTTTATCATAAAGGTAATTGTTAATGTGTGTAGTTTATTTTCTTCACAATTGGCCGCATGAAAATAAGAATTTAAAGCAAAAGACATCCTCGAATAATTTGCATATTACATAACATAATTGCATATGACAATTTACAATGTATATAATCACAAAATGAATACAATGGTGGACAACAATTACAGCCTTGTGGGAAATAACACGCAGTAACTAACATCCCTGTGTTCCAATGGACCACTATAAGTCTGAAAGATCACCCACACACTGAAACATGAAAGCTAACCCCAAAAATGAGGTCACATACATAAAAGAAAGATGGGAGAGTAAAACATTGAAAGCCTATAATAGGAGTCTTAAAAACATAAGCGGGAGGAGAGAGAGATATACAGCTCTTATCTCGTCCGCCCTCAGGATCCGGTTACGTTCCAACGCACACATCCCTTCTTGAGGTTTATCAGACAGGGAGGTGAGCTTCGGTGGGCCCTGTCCTCCCCGTCTTAGCTCCCTCCTCAGCACCACACAACCCATGACGTCTAAGCTGGGACCCGGTGATCCAGTCATGGTTAGTGAGGTGAGAGTCAGGGTGCTACTGTGCCCCGGGGCTACCAGATACCAGCATCCCAGGTGGGGCGAAGAGATGGGGGGGGGGGGGGTTGGGAGGGAGATGTCACTGACCACATTAGTCACCAGAGAGAGCAGGCCATGAGTCAGGAATTCTCCCAGTCTCATCCATCATGTCCTTCTTAACCCACTTTCCTGCCAGTCCAGCCACTTCGGCTTTTTTCTTTTTCTATTTTCTGCTAGCTCTCCATCCATCCCCCCCTCCCCCCCACACCCCACCCTGCTGACAGGGTAACTTCTCCATCCTTCTTTTGATGGTGATGAAAAGGAGAAGAGGGCACAAAGCGAATTGTTTAGTGCTGGGCGGCCTTTGGAGTGCAGCGAGGGAAACGGTTAGGAAATGGATTGTATTTTATATATAGTATACATTTGTTTATTCTAACCTTTAGGGAGACAGAAGAGCTACCACAGTGATATAGTGCGTCTCATTTTCACACCGTATTCCCCGTGGAGGTGTGTAGAGAGAAACCCTTTGAGCTGGTAAGACTGCTGAGGGGTGATACGTGATGAGAGGAGAGAGGTCTCACTTCTCAAAAAGGCTGCTGGCTCAAATCCTGGATGAGGTTTTTGATTCAACGCTAAAACCAAAACATTGTATTGCCAGCTCGGCTGCGGCGGGATTAGTGTGGATTTTGGTTGAGTGATTGGACATTTGGAAATGATACTCCACAGGGTAGTGATCTGATGGTTATCGATGTGCCTTACTTCCACAAGTATTTTCATGTAATTGTTATTGTTATAAATGGGTAACCACCTACCTCTCAAGCGTGAGTGAGCTCAGTCTAGCTGTCGTTTATGTGTAACGGAGCATCACACCACGGCGCTGTCGCAATTCAATATTTTGTTCAAATTTATTAAGATACTGATTTAATTTACTCATCTTATCAGTTTTACACTATACTCACCAAGTTAGTAGCTGAGGTCATGGAATGCAGCAATTTAGTAAACAATTAGGTCTAATAGGGGTTTAACACCCATAGAGGCATCGGCTGGCTAAATTGCTTCCTTATTTAGCTCCTTTAGCATAGGAAACACTGTATCTTCCTTTATGAAAGGAAAGGAGATAATGCTGCCCCACAATTCTTTGCGGCGGTAACATTTAAAGCGACGTGTCATTCTATCGTTCGCGAGAACAAACAATCTTGTCCGAGAAACGCAGATTATGTAAATAAAGTGTTTCAAAAACTATTCTTATATTCTATATTATTATGATCAGAATATAATCTCCATATAAATCAGAATAACACAAAGTGATATGAGACATTGTTAGTGGGAGATCGAGTTTAATTCAGCATGTTTTAAATTGAACAAGGCGACAGTTTAGTAGTTTTGTTCTCTGAGACGATCCCTTGGTTTTTCCCTCTTTTATTTATATTCCAACACTATAAGAACACGGATGAAGTAACTATTTTAAGGTTGCATTAAATTAGTACTGGGATGAGTTCCGTTTAATGACAAATGGATTTCTATCTGATAAGAAGACGTCATGGCTTATCCATCTGTTAGTGTTTTCTTCTATCATTGGTCACAGATGTAACTAAGCATTTCAATACAACATTACATTTTACACGACCTCAGACAGGGTGATGCGACCCTTGAGTTGTAGCTGTGATGAATAAAATGTCAATCTTTGCTCACCTAATGTAGCTGATGCAACATGATCCACAGAATATGTGTGAACACGTGGTGTGACGGATCGCATTTATGTCTGCTGTCACAAGGTGATGAAGCAGGAGTGACTCAATGACTCACCTCATTAAAGACTTCATTGGATAAAACATGTGATTGAGCCAATAGGAGGGGCAAAGTGAAAGCCCCTTATAAACTCCCTTCTCTGGTAATTTCACAGCTGTTGGCATTTGATTCTGATTTGTGTCTCTGTGATCATCAGCCATAAAATTGCTCTGAGAGCGTGACATGGTAACATTTGTGAAAATGTTATGGCGGTGTGACTGTATCGGGTCAGTTTTCTTCTGATGCACTCTTTCTCTTGGTCCATGTGATGATGATGAAGAAGAAGAAATTGAATCTGTGTCAGAGCAGAGTGTTTTACAGAAGACTGTGGCGTTAATTCAAGTTCATCAGCCAAGTCTTCGGTGTCGCGGCCCCTGTCGTTTTCAGCATACCAGCTCTCTCTGGCGCGTACATTCAGCACAGCAGCTGTGTGTTTGCACTGCGCTGGGTTTCTGTGTGTGGTCCATTTGGCACTCAGCCATCCCCCCAGCCTGGTCCCCTTTACTCTGTCTGTGTGTGTCGAGCTGCAACGACAGCTTTCTGTTTTCTTACCTCATGAGACCCCTTCTGGTCAGAGAGGGCTATCAGACACACACACACACACACACACACACACAGCCTGAGGATCATGAAGAGGAGAGGAGGAATGGATGCATGTCTCAGTTGTTGTTCTATCAGTGTCATAGTCTTCTGCCTCTCCTTCTCTTGCTCTCTCTCTCATTAATTCTCACAGATCAGGCTCAAGCTTCCTGCATGTTCTCCCGTCTTTTTGTCAATTCATAATGAAGCATCTTCTCCTCCCACATCTCTCTCCCTGTCCTTCAACTTTCCTTTCTTGGTCTTCGCCGACTTGATAGCTCTCTGGAAGCAGAATGAATCTATTTGTCTATCTTCTCTCCTTCTAGATCTCTTCCCTATCCCCATTTTCTCCGGTTCTGTTCGCTGTGTGTTCAAAGCACAGAGGCCCGCCCAGAGAGCTGGAGAGAAGTGTGCATGGGCTGGAATAGAAAAGAGGGCGAATGGGGAAGAGAGGGAAGGCAAAAAGAGAGAGAGAGAGAATAATAAACTGGTAGGGCATAAAGGCTCACCTGCATTTTAGATTCCAAGCCCCTGCCTCCCCGCTTTCTTCTCCCCTCAATAGCCCTTTCCACTCATAACAAATGTCACTGGGGTAGCTCTGTCCAAAGCATGCATTATTCCACTTGGCTTATTATGAGTTTCATTACAAAATGCCAAAATGGGCCCTTTGCTACATCAGTTTAATGTTCCTCAATAGCACCCATTTGGGTTATTGTGGTGTGGCTCAATAACTCCCAACAAACGGTGGTGGTCAGCAACACTTCTGGGTCCGACGGCATCGTGGCCGTGTGGTGCGACAAAGCAGGGCACCGATGATGATTCACAGAGACATCTGAGGCACAGGGCGTTTACATCTTCCATCTGAAAGTCGCATTACGGGCAAAGTCCCTGTACTGTATATGTATTATTTATGACTTTTTCAGGGCAGTGAGTGTTTTAGTAGAACGTTTCCTGCACTGAGTGGTGGATTATGTAAAACTGATGTCTTTTAGTCATGTCAGAAGCACGACTCCAGAGATGGCAGATTGGCGAATATGTCTCTCCTTAAAGACTAAATTAGGTTGAATACAATTATTTATACTATGTATATTGTTGAGGTAACACCTTGATAAGATAAACCACTCAAGGAAAGTCGTACACATCTTTAAATAAAGCTATCTGAATAGCAGAGCGAAACGAAGATTCACTTTGAGTTTCCGATAGAGATGTAACATCGACGCCCCGCTGAGGAGAGAGGCAAACACTTGGGAAAGTCTGCTCTTTGAGTCAATGTAATATTAATTTATGATTATGAAAACAAAAGGAAAATTCAACCAGGAAAAGAAGAGATGGGGAGCCTATGCGTTCTTTGGTTAACAAGGCCGCTCACGTTTGGCTTGGAGCTGAACAAAACCTTATATTTGACATCAATATTTCACTTTTCATCGACTACAACTTCATACGTACCAGTGCGCTTCAATTGTGTGCCCTCATGTGTGGAATATAGTACAGTGGTAATGCGCTGCGTCTTTTGCTTTATGGAAAGCTTGGCACTAATGTCTTCTGTTCTTGTACGTAGCTGATGAGTAACACGCCACGCAATAGTTGGGCTGTGTGCCATCGGAGAGCTTTCTGAAGAATGAGCTGCCTGTCAGACCGGAGTAATCAAATCCGTTTAATATTGAGGGGGCAAATGATCCCTCTCAATTTGGACTGATCTTGGTTTTATGTTAAAATCTGATTGGCTCAGATTGCTAAACTCCCCGAGGTTTGCTTGGCCGCTCTTGTTTTTTTTTCAGTGCAGTGGGAGATGCACAAAACACCAACTGAGCCAGGTGTCAGCAATACATCCTGTAGCATCTTAAAAGTCATCAGCATCCACAGATTCTGTTTACACAACAACATTTTGTATGATTTGGTTGATCCTGTAACTTTCTTTACACAAAATAGCTGCAAAACATTTGCTGACATTCCTGTCAGCCTTAACTGTGATATATTGTGTTAATTAGCAAATGTTAGCATGCACACCAAACTAAGATGATCAATAATGATAAATATTATATCTGATGAACATCCGCCACACATCTTAGCATGCTGATATTAGTATTTTTCTCAAGCATTGCAGTGTAAAGCGTTTCCAAAGCTGCCAGCATGGTTGCACACTCTTACATGAGCATGCATGCAACGCGGTTAATGAAGCATTCCAGCTGAGCATCAAACCATGTTTGTGAGTCACTCGTAAGCTCTGAAACGGAAATACTGCAATGCTGGACTCACTGTGTAGAACACAGAGATGGAACTGAGGCTGTAATGATAAAGCAGCTGGAAAGAAGTTATATGGAATGAGAAATATAAAAATAAAATATGTTTTAAAGCACAAGCTTGGCCACAGTGCATCTACATATTTAATGTGGCCTTGGGCTGTCGGTTTAGCCTCGGCATAATGAACTCTGAAGTCGTGGTGCGAGAAGGAGAGAAGGAAACGAGTGAAGGAGAGGAGAAGGATGTGGTGTGATACAGATAATTGCCCTTTTTTTTTTTGTCAGACATTTTGACATGTCACATTAGGAGAAGCACAGGTGCAAATAATACAATGAATGATGGCTGCATGCTGGCCCACTGTCCCACTGCCATGGCTTACTGGGACACTTGGATATAATGGAGCCATTATTAAGTTATTCGTAAAAACCTATGCCTTTTCCCACTACGACGTCGTCAAATTGTCTCCAGTGAAAAAGAACCAGATATTACAAAAGTGTATCAAAGTATAGTGAAAGGTGTGTCCTCGAAGGGTTCTGCCAACCATCGACTTGAGCTGTATACTTCATCATGTGTCACCGTTTAAGTTCAGGCACAAAACCAGATAAAAAAATAAATAAATACGCAAGACAAATACCAGCTGACGGGGTCCCCCCTCAAAGCAGGCCGGCCCTGACATTTGGGTGGAGCTGTGGAGATGCGTCTCAACTCCCTCGGACCGTCTGCTGCCGTGTGCACTGTCCTCGTCTGCCGCCTTTGTGCCCTTTGTTTTCTCAGTGTGAAAAACTATTGGAGATCTTTTTTTCAGCTTTATTTGTGTTTGACGGAGTGGGAAGTCATTTCTGCTGCCTCTGCAATAAGCAGGGAATTTAATCGAAAGCCTCTGTGGTCGAAATTTAAGCACAATGTCCTTTGGCCACGGGGAACTTCTGCCTCGTAAGACGAGCTATATTCCGTATTCCAGACGCATTAAGATCTTTTATTTGAGCTGTCTTTCAACCTCTCCTCTCGACTCCGCTCCTCAGCCCCGCTCCATCTTTCCGGCCCTCCAGTCCAGCGAGACCATGATGCTCAGCGGCTCAGTGGAGGTGCCCAGCCCGGGCGGGATGAGCGGCCTGGGCGGCCTGAGCGGGCTGAGCGCGGCGGCTCGTAACGTGGTGCGCTCCTCCAGCATCTCGGGGACCATGTACAGCGCGGAGAAGAGTCCCGGCGGCGGGGGCCCAGACTCCACTTCATTGGCCGGCAACAAGAAGCGGCGCTCCAGTCTGGGCGCCAAGATGGTGGCCATTGTGGGTTTGTCGCAGTGGAGCAAGAGCACACAGCAGCTCAACCAGCAAGGTCAGTTCACCGTTCTTAATTATTCTGTTGGATGTACATTGTCCTTTTTTTACTTTGTGACTTTTGAGCCCCCATCGAATACTCTACATCCTAAGGTAGTTTCTCTCTTGTCATTTTACTGCCACCATTTTAGCTTTAGGTCAGTTTGACTTTTTACTCCACTTCATCCCCGTCCCACTTTTCTCATCATCCCTCGTCTTCCATTCTTCTTTTTTTCTGCCTCCCCTGTTTTTGTCTCCCTTCGTCTTCTGCCCTCCGCAGCTTCAGTTTTGTCTATTGGCTGAAGTATGGGGACAACAATCTTTAGTTTAAGTTTGGGTCGAGATTTGAAGCTGAAAATCATATTTATTTCCAAAGGAAGATGGAATTCTTAATTGGTAAGACATTTAATCACCATCCTGGCTTCGCTTCAACTTTTCAAAATACCCCTCATGCTTTCAAAATGATTAAATGTTTTCCAGTGCACTGGAATTGTTAAACTCTGCCAACACTGTTTCTAACAGTGTTTGTTTCAGTGTATGCACAACGATATCAGCATAATCCACTCCAAAGGGTATTTGATGGTGCCCTGCCTCAGTTATAACACCGGTAGCATTTAATTCAACAAACTCTCACTGGCTTTACCTGTCGCGGTATTATCGATGTGATTAGCCTTTTTTAAAAGCCTGCAGCACTTTTGTGTGTTTAACTCATTAGCAGCTGGTGTGTCTGGCGGATGCATCTCAATGATAGCGGCGCTATGTTCTAGTGCGTGTCCTGTGGGCCATAATTACAGGAACTGTACAGCTGCAACAAAAGTGTATCTTGCTTTGTGCCTCAGCAGCTACTCAAATCCAATCACTTCTGGTGGGAAAGAGAAAAAAACATTTGCACACCGAAGCTTGGTAAATATAGGCAGGGGGGGGGGGCAGGGGGTGCTACTCATTTCAATGCATTTAGATTGGTTCCTCATTCTTCAATACCAAGGGCGTTGTTCATCTCCTAGCATCTGTGCTTCTCCTTCCAGTACTTTGAATGGTCACCGCCTCAGAATGCAGCCTGCGTGTGTCTTTCTGTTCGCTCGCTCGTGGTTGTACAGTCTGAATGTTCTCTCAGAATTAGACGTACAGTCTTATTGATGAGTCATCTGAGGCTTGTTGCTTGCTGCTCTGTGTAGCAGGCTGGGTAGGGTTTGAATCTTCTCTTGGTCTTCTGTGAAATTTAAAGTGAATATCAGACAAAGCAGCACATTAAAAAAAAATCTGTTCTAACATTGTGCAATTGAAAAAATTTCCCAGCAGATTAATCAATAATAAAAATAATCGAATGTAGCACTACATCTCAAACAACAACAACAACAATGTCAGTGGTGACACATCAAAGTTCATGTCTTTCAATCTTGATTTATAAAATAATTTATTAAAGAAAATGAAATCTAAATCCCAAACTGAATGGTGACCTTAAATTACCTGTCTTTCTTCTAAAAAAAAAAATTAACAAATATATTTTGCAAAAGATAGACTAGGATTGGTTACATTCTGATTGAGTGTAGAACATGACTCATTGAGGAATTAAAAAAATAAATCTTGTGACAAAACAAAATCTTGTATCAACTTTCAAGATTTTTGCTACTTCATGCTAATGTCCGATTAGGAAGGTACACTTTTTCCATTTTTTAATGATCTGAACTTCTCACATGACTTCCTCTTCTTCGATGAATTTTGAGAATGAATAAAACAAAACCAGGCAGGTCGCTTTCTCTACACCTATATTCTTCTCATGCACGCTCTAATATGGTCACCGCATGGCTAATGGAAGGTGGACTCAGCGACACACACACACACACACACACACACTCACACTCACACACACCTAAATCTAGTATCATTACCTGCATCATTACTTTGTCTCCCATCTGTGTGAGATGGCTGTTGCTCCAGTACACACACACACATAGACACAGAGACACACACACAGCTGACACTTGTCTGATGCAGGGAGAGCTGTCGATATTTTCACCACAGGCGTATTCATGTCTCTGTGTTCGAGCTGATGGCGAGAGCACAATGGACGGAAAAGTGTGGATGAGGAGGCTAGGAGGGGCTGAGGATATATAGAGAAGAGGAGACGAGTGGTGTGTCTAAATTGAGATGTTCTCAGCCGCCAGAAGAACACATCATGCCTGGAACAAAATCGCTCCTTCCTTTTCCATCTATATCACAACTTGTTGTCGCTATAGCATCTTGAGATCCTGCATGATCATTTTCTTGGGACATTTGGGAAAAAGAGAGCGCTAGTATGGGATCTGGGCTTATTATTGGTAGGGCCTGAGTTTAGGTATTTGTATTGGGAGCAAAGTGGAAATGATTCAACCCTATTTTAAATTGACTCGGGTAGTCTAAAAAAAGGGAAGTTTCAATAGATTTAGGTGTTGGTTAAATGAAAATACAGATATTCTATGTAGATTATTGTACATAGCATCCATCCAACAGCAAGATCCTTTCACTAGGAAGAAAATGACTAGGCTGATCATGGAAATTGGCTCCTGGAGACGAGCAAAGCTTTTTCTCAAATGACCCAGAGAGGACAAAATGGGCGACCAGTCTGTAGCTTTCCCTACTTCATAATTAATAACCAGCTAGACAAAGAAAATGGCTGAATATAAGGAGTTGAGTGACCCACACAGACAGACAAAAGGTCACGCAGGCAGAGGAACAGGGTGACAGGCAAACATTCCTCCTCGTCTGGTCGAGTTTGATTGGGGTCCTCGAGGTACTTGTTCCTGGAGTTAACGGCCCCCTCTGGTCAGCTGGCACTGCTCCCCGTTCCGAGTGACACTTGCATCGATTGGTTCGCGGGGTGGTTCGGCCCAGGTGCCGATCCCTTGCTTTGCTCGGTTGGCCACCTCATAGCCAATAAGCCACTGTTTGAATTGGTCCCCAGAGAAGAGATGTGTGAGGGAAGTAATCAGTAATTTGTATCAAGGGGGGAGAAATTGGAAAAATAAATGGCAATCTTTCCGCGAAACAAGAGACAAACTAACCACATGTTTTGTTGGCGTTGATTAATTGATCTTATTGAATAACTGTCTGTTGTATGTTATGGTGATTACAAAGTGAACCTTGAGGAAACAGAGAGACTGAAGCATCACCTCAAAATCTATTGCCTTTATTCTGGTATGCCAATACTTATTCTCAATGTGTTGCACACCTTTTATGGCTAGCAAGAGTCTACTTTAACCATTAAAAAACATTTTATTCTTGTCTAAATATTTAGAGTTATAGTGAATGACTGAATAGAGAATTTAAGTGAACACTGTGGAGGCTGAAAGGGACATGAAGACAAAAGGCAAAGTGAACGTACACAGTGGGTTAATATGTCAGAGTCTCACCATTCAAGCGCTATTAGGAGGTAATGTGGTTATGACGTTGTTATTGTGTCAGAGTTCCTGCAGGGGATGTTCTAGCCATGATCAATTTTGTGGATTGGATTGAGTCCATATACAACTATCTTTAACATCTGTCTAGAAAGATAGTAAACTCTTACTATCAAGGACGAACAAGGACGTTTATTTGAAAAAGAGAATTCCTGTTTTCTATTTCTAAATGCAGCTGTAATCTGTCCTCAGAAACAATCCATTCACAATATTTGGAACAATGATGGAATGTATTCAAACCTTTTATCACTTACTCAATTCCGGCATAAAGCTTCAATAAGCTCCTTTCATTTTTGTTCCATACCCCACTGTACACAAAATTTGTTGCGCAAATGTCTGAACTGAGTCACCGCATTCTGCGTATACCGTAGGAACACAAACTCCGATGTAAACGCAAGGACAAGGAGGACAAGAACATTTATTTCAGACTGCAGCCATGTCAACCTTTTAGACAGCAGCTGGGACCTCTGACAGTTCTCGGTGTTAACAGATGCTCTAGGATTGTACCCACTGGGGTTTCCAAACATAAATGTGCAACTTTAGGGAGTCATTAATCAGATTATTTTCAAATATAGGAATCCATTTGGCATCTCAGCATTAAGGCTGGGTGTTGTGGCGATGCCATACGCCTCTGGGGACACTGGACAATATTTTTGTGGTTCAGTTGTAGCGAGTCGATGTCCGGGCCAAGACTTCCTTTTCCATGTGCTTCTCATTGTTTACAGTCTGAGAAGCAACTTCAGACTTCTCCAACGTGATTGGTCAATACCACTCGGACTAGGAAGGAAAACCAGAATGCTTCCAATGCCCAAAATCTTGTCCTGTTGCCTACAGATTCATGTGAATGCAGAAACTGTTCATTGAGTTGATTGTAGAAGTGCTTCCACATTTAGATCCTTTGATGGAAGCTATTTTCATGCATTCCTACTAAGATTATGCTTGTTTTTCTTTCATATCGTATTCTCCTCCCGTCATTCCATTCATAGCTACAGTGCCTTTGCGTCATTATTCTGGGTTTTGTAACAGACGAGTGTTGAGGTTGGCATTTTGACCTGTGTTCTATTTATTACCTGCTATTATTTGTATGGGTGAGGAGAAAACACACGCACACAAACACAGTTTCCCAGGTGTAACGGGTGAGTCACTTCTCCGGTGAACACGGCTTTATCTCCTGAGCAGGTTTATCCCCGACTGAAAACAGGGCCAGCAGAGCGTCTCTCAGCACAATGTCAGTCTGCACTGAGGGACGCGGCTTGTCGAGAAACAAGCGCCTCTGACGATGAGAAGCAGTGCACCAGGAGAGTTGGATTGAAGGAAGCCAGGCGTGGATGTGTGTCTGTTTGTGAGTGTTTTTGGTGAGAGTCCCAGTGAAAGGCTTCAACTCTACCCGCCCCCCAGTTTATGTGTGTGTCTGTTTTACTGGTGCACATTCACACTCCATCACATCAATCCTTTCTGCTCCATTTAGCTCTCTAAACCCAATCTACACCCATCCTCTTCATTTCCTCAAGCTCATTCTTCAATTCCTTTTAAATATTCTTAATTGAAATCTTTGTGTTTATTTCTGTGGGGATGTAGATATAGTTGGACATAAACCAGAGACACGGAAAAGAAAGAGACACAGAAGGAAAATTGTGACACAGGAAGAGAATACTTGTTGGTTTGCTTATTGAATCGATTCCAACTTTGTTCTGAGACCAGTAGCAGACACATTTCTGGGTGAACGGTTGTCACACAAATATTTGAGTTGGCTGACTGGAACTGTAGTTCCAACCTGGAAGTAAGGATGTGTGAAGAGGCTTT
The DNA here is from genome assembly GCF_029220125.1 of Pseudoliparis swirei. NCBI lineage: Eukaryota > Metazoa > Chordata > Actinopteri > Perciformes > Liparidae > Pseudoliparis > Pseudoliparis swirei. The sequence goes on from NC_079388.1 coordinate 12,873,335, forward strand.
CACCGTTGTTATAATGTTAGAAAAATACATACACAATGTCTGCTTCTGACTCGAGTTTTATTTTGCGTTTCAATACAAAATCACCTTATTGTCAATTAAAAAAAAGCATCTTATTTTTCCCACTGTAAAAAGTGCTTTTATTCAGTGTCACAAACCACAGTGCTGAGCCATGAATTGTGTTACATTTTGTTTTGTATATTGGACCGGAATATTGACATATATTAATACTCCTATTGGTGAAGCCTGAATGGCTTTGTGATATTTCGGCACATGAAAGGAACGAGGGAGGTTTCGGCAGGAGAAAGAAAGCCAACAATAACACAATTAAAGGTCACAGACATTGGTTAAAAACAGTCGGCGTCTCTCCGCTCCTCGACCAGAGAATAGATCTGGCATTTTAGTATTCACTGTGCTTTCAGGGTGACTCACGCATGCCCTATTTCTAGCTCTGTTTCTGAGTCACAGCAACACACTTTAGGAATTTTGGCAGAGACATTTTGGAGAGCTTACAGGGATCAGACCCTTCGAGGAAAATATTCATCCCAAAAGAGAATTTCTCACATGTCATGACAGCTCAGGAAAGGCGTTTGAACTAAAATGAGCAACAGTGGGCACAACGCAACGGATTGCTAGAATAGCAACAATGAAAGTTGTTGACTCATCTGACCTATGGTAACTGTGCTTGCAGGTATTTTACAGGATGAATACACATGATGGCTATTCATACTCACTATGACGAATGGAACAAATTCCTCCTTGAGTCTTTTGAGCTGCTATTTCAGGTGAGCCTTCTACGACCTTGTAGTTTCCCTCACCCCACTTCAGGCTCCACCACCTCTATTTTCTTTAGAAGCGTATTGATTCACTGGCTCTCCTGACGCAAGCAAACTGAAACCTTACTCGCGTCTCTAAAAGCTTTCTCGTCCCCACCGGTGCTTTTACGGGCTACCAAACGCCAGCGAAGCTGACCTGCAATCAGTTTTTTTTCTCCATTCTCAGTTTCTGCCGTACTCCCCCGTCCCACTCTTTGTGTCTCCTCACTGACATCTTAATTGTCTCTCCGCTATCGCTCCTCCCTTCATCTCCATCTTTTGCTGCTCTCACTTTCACTCAAAGCGTCTATCATGTTTTCCTAATCTCGCCCACTGTCTCTTCCATGCTCCGTGTTCTATTCTTAGCCAGACAGATTGGTGAACCGTTCAACTGTGAATCTGGCGTTCTACCTGCTATTGTGGGCATACACAAGTGTGTGTGTGTGTGTGTGTGTCGACTTGCAGAACACGGCCTTTCAACACACTGTGAAGTTAAAAGGCACTGAACCTTGAATATGAGGCAAAGTTTGACATTTATTAGAAATATGCCTATATACTTTCTTGCTGAGTCACATGAGAGGATTGACACCAATTTAATGTCTATATGCTAATATGAAGCTCCCACGATCACCAGTTATCTGAGCTTAGCTTAGCATAAAGACTGGAAACTGGGAAACGGCTAGCCTGGGTAGAAGTTGTAGAAACTGCAGTTTCTAGACCGACAGAGGATGCAGAGAGCTATGAGAAAGGGAGCTTTTTCCTGCTCTTCATTTACACTCTGAATGAAGGAAATGATGAACAAGTCCTGACGTGTCCCGGCTGGCTAGCGTGTTAGCGGTTAGCTTTCAAGCCACAGTTCCCCACCTGCGTCACCAAAGATCCAGAACCACATATCTCACATACTCCACAACTCTTTTTTTGTTTTTGTTCTACCGAATAAACAACAATATGCAACATGTTATATAGTAAAACATCGTGATCTTTAGAGATGCTCGCTTGCAGATCTTTTTAAACCTTTGCACAGGCTAGCTGCTTCCGGTTATTTGTGTTAAGCTAAGCTAAACCAGCTCTGTCTGTTGCCTCAAGTTACTCCCCGCAAGAAAGCATAGGTTATAGCCTATGCAATTTTCCAAACGATTCCTTTAACGGCAACAACTTGAAGCTTGTGCTTTGTTGAAGCTCACGGAGTTGCTATTTCTTCTTTGAATTTTATATCATGTTAGTTTTTTTACACAACCAACAGAACCAATTTGGGTGTTATTTCTCAGATATGTTTGGGGCTTTTAGCTGATCTGGCAAACTACACCAGTAGAGTGAGAGCTCTCAGATTTAGCTGGTCGAAAATGTGAAAAAGCACTCACTGGCTCCCGTGCAGCGCTTTAAGGCACTACGTGGTAATGTGTGTCACTGAGCTCAAAAGTGTGTGAGGTGAGTCACCATGTTGTGTGTATTTATGAAAGACTCTGTGTAAAAGCCCTATAATCAGGGTATCATTACTACTCCTCCTGATGTAAGAGTGCTGCAAACACACTGTAGGCTACACACTGCTGCCAGTTGCCTTAATATATGGTGCTGTTCAAGAAAAGGTGGACTGGAGAGCAGCTTTTGGTGCATAGGAGCAACACACACACTCATACACACACACACACACACACACACACACACACACACACACACACACACACACACACACTTGCAATGAGAACATACAGGTTTAATTCTAAATCGGTATCACAGACCAGGGTTGCTGCTGTTGCACTAAAGGAAACATTGATTGATATTTTGTTTAGTTTTTTAAAATAGTATTTGCTCTAAATTCAGACAGCTTACAGTTGTGAAAACATTTCCTTTTTTCTGAATGCAAGTTGATCTGCCTGAGGTATTTTCTTGCCCTAAGTTTAATGTTCTTGATGCAAAGGGGAATTGTCTGAATTATTCTGCTTTTTAACTGAAAAGTAGTTCAATTAGATCGGAAAGAAAAGGATATATATCATCCCTCTGGCAGCATTTAGTTTTTTTAACACGGTAAGATTTTATTTGTCTGCAGTTTACCAGCTATTATTATGTTGTCTCTGTGTCAAACTGGGAATTGTTGTGGAAAGTGATATTTAGTACTGAAAAGGCAACAGAAGGTTTTGTGAAATATTAAAATGTTAATTTCAAGTAATTTAAAGTCATCTGTTTCTTCTCATCTGCTTGTCTTGTTTAAATCGTTCGACCATCTTGCGTCATTTGTCCATCAGCCTCTAAGTTGAGTAATCAAGAGGAAATTACATCTGAATTTGATTACTCTTCTCCTCATTGTAATTAATTGTCATTAGACAGGAGCCCGTGTGGAATATTAACTCACTGACAGACATCCTGCCATACATGAATGTTTTAGATTTCAAGAAATCATTTCCTTTGCGGTGCTGAGAAAGGCTAATTGCCTTGCATTGACCTGTCCCTGCCTGAGCTGTTCATGTCACTCTCACACACTGCCAGCGCGCACACACAAAGAATAACTCATAGAAAAGTTGAATGCTGGCAGTGACTCATAAGTGGTTGAATAATAGTGAAGCAGCCTGGTCGTTTGATTTTATTACCTTTGGACAGGCTCAGGCTGGCTGTTCCCCCTCGTTTCCAGTCTGTATGCTTCGCTAAGCTAACCACATGCTGGCTCCAGCTTCACACACAGTATGAGAGTGGTTTTGATCTTCTCGTCTGAAAAGAAAGTGAGTTCTGTCTTTAATACTCGGTTAAGCTACTCCGTCAGGGCTGTATGGGTGGGATTTTGTCAATTAGATTTATAATTTGCCATTATAATCTGATTAAAATGATAGATTGTGATTGGAGCACTCGTGTAATTTTTTTTAACCAATTTGGCCCCGCCCATAACACATTGTAAAAAACTGAAATATACAAATATTTCATGTAAAACAAAAAGAGTTCTAAAAGCAGCAGAAAACAGTGTGTCAATGCAAGATTACACTACCCATAAGAAATAACTGATTGAGAAAATCCGTTCAGAGCCTTTAAGTGTAAAAAGAAACCTTCGAATAGCTAAACTCAAGGCACTGATTCGTATTAATGGTCCTATGAATGAATCTGCTCTCACTGTTCTGTGCCCTTGAGCAAAGCACAGACAAATTAATGCTTCTGATTGTTTACACTGTCACGTTTTGACAGATGTCCTGGAGAGTAGAACTATTCTGCTACGTCTAATTGATTGATTTGCTTAATATAGTTACTATCACTTCGGTAACGTGGACTGATCTGATCCTTCTACCAAAATAAACAAAAAATATGTCTGATTGTATGAAAGTCTACGATAAAAAAAGCCAAACTCTTGCACGATGTATTGCCTCAGTAAAAAATGATAAACACACGTTTATGTTTTTAATCGCTATAGTTTCAGGCTTTCTTCAATACAACATGATGTATATTTTGTAAATGATGGTCCCATTTCGAGTGAAATAGACAATAAAGTAGGGTATGCTTGAGAGTGTGGCTTCCTTATGATTAACAGGTTGTCCCTATTTGCTCTTACAACTTTAACACTTTCACACATGGAGTTTTCAACGCCATCATTCTCAAACCAATTGGCTACCTCACACTTATATTTAGTCTATGTCAATGCTTTACATATGTTTTAATTTCCATGAAGCTTTAAAAGATAATCATAGTTTAGTATCTAGCTTTATACTACGCACACATATATACTGTGACTTACTGAATCACTGGCTATGATGTTATGTAACTGTAGAATACATGAATATGGCTTTGAATCACTGATTCATGTACATAATCTCTTCTTCCTACTTCTTCTTCTTCCTTCAATCTCCCCTCTGTCCAAATTTAGTAGGTGTCCAGCGGGGAAGACACCACAACAGATCTTTCATCTCCAACTCTCGTGCTTAGTTACTGTTGCTATGCATGGTGGATCGTTGCTGTCACCGGTGCATCCAATAGGCATGTCGATGCAGCCAGGGAGTCTAAAAACAGCATTCTATATAACAGCATATAATGAGAAAAGCTTCATCAGTGTTCTCTCTAAATGTCAGAGCAGCTTTAATGATCTATTGAGCACACAGACACACACACACACACAGTGAGAGAAGCTGTATATCTTGTGCACGCCGTCTCTTTTCTGCGTTGTTGGCGTTTTTCATTAATACCAACTCTCTGATATTAATTCACTCCACTGAAGCTAATAATTTGTACCATCCCCATGACCCCATCTCTTCCGTCTCTTATCGTAATCTTCCCCGTCACTTGATCTTGCCTCATTATGATGATCAAGTATGTGGCCTGGATACAAGTTTCAATGAATACCGTGGCTCTTGCATGGTCAAAGGAAGTTGTGAGCGTGTGACTGCTCCGCTGGGCGTCACATTTCCGTGAGATCGATGAGTGTGTCTTCTGGGATATTGTATGACTCATAGCGAAGCCAACGGGAGACCCTTTAAATAGGCATGTACCCCCTCTCCTCAAGCACGCTGAAGCACAACAGCTTATGTCATGTTGTTGTTTTTCTGCTCAAACGGCGTATACGTCAGACTTCTTCTAATTACTCCTTCCAGGATGTGCGTGTTTTTGATGTTAACACTGTATAAACAAAGTTGGTTCAGCAGGGAGAGGAGAAAATACGCTAAATAATTTAGTTGGGATGGACTGGGAAAAGAGATGGATGTTAGTGTGTTGAAGATGGATGGTGGCCAGAGAACTTTGAATAATGGCGGAAATAAGCGAGAAGGACTTGCAGATAAAGCATATTATAGGAATCAGTTCATATCAGTGAGTATACGTAGAGGGATAGGGGCGGCAAGGAAAAGAAAAAAGACCGCAGTTAAACAAAGAGCTGGAAACAAAGAGCTAAAAAAAAAAGAAGAGCGTTGGTAGATCTGACTGAAAGACAGAGAAAGAAAAAGAAGTATTGGCGAATTAAGGAGTGAGACTCATGGAGAGGACGAGACGAGCGAGGCAAGACACAGAGAGGGGAAAGGCTTGTGAGCGAACACGCCAGCCTCTTGGTGCAATGCAGACGCATTGCCATGGAAACGATTGGAGGGAGAGCGCAGACAAGGAGGAGGGGATTAAACGGGAAGGAAGAGATCACTGCTTCACACTGTGTGTGTGTTTGGGGTTGGGATGGGGGGCGGCAGGGGGAGGGGGGGGGGGGACAAATGAGTTTGTGTGAAGATGAAGTTAAATGAAGGAAGTGCTCGATAGTTCAAAGATGAGATTTTAGTGGGGATGTCCAACTTGTCTGTAGGAGCTCGCCATCAAGGTTCTGTTTACAGATCCACACTCGTTATGGACACATTGGACCACCGTTATGCTTTTATTATCCACGCTTGTAAGTTATTTATGTTTCAATAACAGTTTTAAAAGCTGTATTTATGACCTGCTGGCCCGTTTGCTTTAATTGCGAGCCAGGTAGAGTCCAGTTGACACCAGTTGGTCCATTGATCAGAACAAAGTGCAGGAGCTTTGGTGAAATGTTGACTGTATGAAGAAAATACAAAATGTACAAAAGTGATTGGTGGGATAAGGCTGTCGCCATGGCACCAGTTGTCTCAGGTGGCATTGTCTGGGTCCAGATCTGAGGGCGGGGGTTGTCATGGCAGCAGGAGGGCATGGGGTTTGTCTGGGTGTGATGCTACAAACATACACACGCATGCACACACACACCTCTTCTCTCTCTCTCTCTCTCTCACACACAGACACACACTCTCGACTGCATGATTATAAATAGAAGGCAACAGAAGGCAGCATGCCTCTCCTCATCTCCAACACCTATGGGACCCCATCATTCTCATCTTCCTCTTCACCCTTTTCTCCTCAACAATTGCTTCTGCTTGTCCTCTCTCGTCTCTCACTCTTTATCCATTCTCTCTCAAAGCCCTCTCTACTCTTAAATCTCATCTTTTTTTCAGCACCCCCGAAGTCACATTAAGCGGCTTTGTTTGCTATCTGTTTATTACCTTCGCATTGAAATTGCGGAAGGTTATGTTTTGATCGCCGTGTATTTATTGATTTATTTGTATGCGTGTTATTCGCGTAACAAAAAAAGTTGTAAACCGAATCGCATGAAATTTGGTGGGATGATTGGTTATTATCCAGGGACCATTTGATTAGATTTTGGGATTGATCGGGTCAAAGGTCAAGGTCATGAAAAAGGTCAACATCTTCTTGAATCGCATGAAATTTGGTGGGATGATTGGTTATTATCCAGGGACCATTTGATTAGACTTTGGGATCAATCGGGTCAAAGGTCAAGGTCATGAAAAGGTCAAAATCTTCTTTTTACCATAGCACGATCAATTTTTATCCAATTGGCATGCAACTAATGCCAAAATGTTCATAATTCAATGCCCAGTCTTGTGATATGCGAAGGTATGCGCTCTACCGAGTGCCCATTCTAGTTGCTATAGTGATGGTGATGATGCGGGGTGTCTGCGGTTGTCATGGCGATGAGATACGGGCACGGCAAGGATGTTTAATGAGCTTGGACTTGCTCAGGATAATGAAGTGGGACAGCTGTAACTGGGTGTGCACTTAACTGACAACAATAAGCAACCGCTTGTTAAAAGTCTCCATTGGTGATTGCGCTCTTACAGAGGAGAGGTTTACGACCGCAAATGCAGCCACAAGGAGCTGCAAGGACGCAGCACTAAAACAGAAACTCACCCAATTGGTTTGTATTTACTTCTAAATTAACAAGTTAAAGGAAAAAAAGTTAGAGACGTCCGTGAAAGGATTAAGTCATTTTTTAAAAGAATTCAAACCCCTACAGCAGGATTATAAGAGAAATGTGCCAGCTTTGAAAGCTCCTGTCAAAGGAAAGACCTGGACATAAGTCTTTTTGGAGGTCTTTATGAAGCCAAACTGTGCTAACACAAGGACTCGCAGCCTCTCTCTCCCGACTGCTCACGTGCAGACTCTGTGCACAGGGGTGTGAATGAACCGACACTCTGGATATCGACTGTCAGGATGACGTTTGTGTGTCAATGTCTGCATGTGTCTCTGTAGATCATTGTGTTCAAGGGCTTTGGGAATGTGAACTTTTTACATTGCTTCATTGTTTACAGTTGTAGACCTCGGGGAGAATGAAAAAGTTTATTTTTTTCGCCTCTTGTAAACCGGCCTGCATGCATCGGCGTGTGTTTGTGTGTGTGAGGTGCATCGGTGAGATGTAAGCTTAGAGAACTCTGGCTTACTTTTGTAAGAAGGAAGGCGACACACACGTGGGAGTGATGGAAGAGACGCATGAATTGTTGTCTGCCAAAGGTGCATGAGTGCGCGACCTTCCATGTCACATCCTGAGCCCAGAGCACTTTGACTGTGCCTTGCTCCTTTGAACTCGGCATGTCCCGTCACAGAGATGCAGGGGATGATGCCCTGAGAGCTTCTTGTGGGGCGAGCAGCTCTCCAGCTCGCTCCCGTTCTCCCAGCGTCAGCAGAGCTGTGAAGCCTGAACACCTTCCCCTTCCCTCCGTCCCCCCTCTCAGCTCAGCCCTCTAACTTCCTCTCTACCCCCCTCCCCCACACACACACACTCAGAAAAATTCCACAAGCTGCCAATTTGTGTGTTTCTACTGCGTTCGGGACTCCCCCTAAAGGCCTTTTGCGCCCCACTCGCAGCAGCCACTGGTAAATGGGCTTCACCTGTTTGAAATGGGCCGTAGTAATACTTGTGAAGTGGAGAGATTTTCCAAGAGTGTGGGGACGTCCCAGTGGAAATTATGTGAGATTGCCTTCTTGCCTGAGTGAGCTTGCTTCAAAATAAATGCTGGAGAGACGGTAGTTCTCAGGGCTAAACTGAAATTGTCTATTTCTAGCGCGTTTAAAAAAAAGCAAACTTTGTGGATATTACTTGTGCAGCCCATCTCCGACGACTTACAACTGTTTGACAGAAATGTCCATCTTTGGTCTGTTGTGTGTCTTCATAAACTCAATGACGAGGACAGCATTCGGGGAACAGAATAAGAACTTCTAAATCCCGCCTATGAAAACACATACGAAAGTTTTAATATCTGCAGGAAAAGATATGCGGAGATTCAGATATTGCGCCTTAATGTACAAGCAGCATGTCCCCATAAATTGCTTATCACGCAGACACTGGTCCTGTGTAATACCTGACTTGCTTATCAGACAGCTCTATACCATCCTCTGATTATTATGCCGAAATAAGGTGAGCTGTGACCTCTGTGTTTTTCAGACGGTGGGACCAAGAAGCTTCGCAGCACCATCCGACGGAGCACGGAGACCGGCATCGCCGTGGAGATGAGGAACCGAGTGACACGGCAGGGGAGCAAGGACTCAACTGACGGCAGCACCAACTCAAATAGCTCTGATGGAACGTAAGTACCGAACCAGCAGTTCTTCCACTCATCCACGAGTCGACGGTATCCATTATTCTGCTTCTCCCCGCTCAGGTTTGTCTTCCCGATCACACGCCTGGGGCCCGAGAGCCAGTTCAGTGACTTTCTGGATGGACTGGGCCCCGCTCAGATTGTCGGCCGGCAAACACTAGCTACACCCCCCATGGGTAAGCCGATAGAGAAGTGGACTAACAACATCGCCTTTTCCTATTCAATGCATCTCATTATTGTCAATTATAGTTAGCTCCTTCCTGCTGATCTATGAACGTCTTTGCACTCTTATTTGCGGTGGCCTTAAGTGCATTTTTAAACCTCTCACTTCCAGTGACAAACACTTACAGCGCCTCGGTGTCTTGGTGCGCGAATCTTGCACCTTCCGCCAAAAAAAGTTCCTCGTTTGTTTGTGAAAACATTCTTTGGCAATAAACCTGTTTCTGATTCTGATTTCTGAGGATGACAGAAATAATTATCTACAGCCTTAAACAGCAGCGTCTAAAAATGCTGCACAAAACGAGTGTATTCACTCAGCACCATGAAGTTATTCTTGCATGAGGTATAAATCTTTCATGCAAAGGTCAACGCTTGTGAACAACAACAGGAGAGAACACTGAGCTCCAACATACCTGGTTGTGAAGACATACGTACAGCTCTGTGTCCCCCTCTACAGTCAGATAATGACCATTGCAACATCAAGGCTTATAGCAAAAGCATTCGTTAACTAAGCACCACCACTTGTTGAGTTTTTGGAGTTGATATATATATATTTCTATTGGCTTATTAGACATGGTATGTTGTGTCTCTACAGGGGATGTTCATGTAGGCATGGTAGATAGAGGAGGGCAGCTGGAGGTGGAGGTCAACCAGGCCAGAAGGTTGACCCCAAAACCGGGCTCCAAGAACATACCAGGTACTCTGAACTGACTTCACCTTCGGCATTAAACTCTATTCACTTGGCTTCTTTGTAGGATTTTCACTCTGTTGTCCTTTGTCTGCAGCGACCTACGTGAAGGTGTATGTGCTCGAGAATGGCATGTGCTTGGCCAAGAAGAAAACCAAAGTAGTGAAAAGGAATCTGGACCCAACCTACCAGCAGGCTCTGTTGTTCGATGAGAGTCCTCAGGGCAAAGTCCTACAGGTAGGACCAGTAGACTCGACCAGTGGACAGGATTCCTCCTCTTACAGTAATATTTGTTCGGAATTTACCACTTAAAAAGACTGCATTGTTGTGTTTGACATCAAATTATGATTTATACTGAATCCTGATTGATGCATGGAAGTATATGTAAAATGTACTCATATGAAGCTGATTGAGAGAAAATAAGTATTTGGGGCCTTTTAAAATGTGCAAAATGTACCCATATCTTATTGTTGCATGCATGATGTATTCTCATCTCTCCTCTAGGTAATAGTGTGGGGGGATTACGGGCGTATGGACCACAAGTGCTTCATGGGAATGGCCCAGATCCTTCTGGAGGACTTGGACCTGTCTGCCACAGTCAGCGGCTGGTACAAGCTGTTCCCTACCTCCTCTCTGGCAGATCACAACATCGGACCCCTGACCAGACGCCTCTCCCAGTCCTCCCTGGAGAGCACCACCAGCCCCTCATGCACCTAGACACCGAGTAGACGCCCACGTGCACGGGCACAGGCGGAGTCGAGCAGACACGGACACACGTACTGTATATACACAACGACTGTAAGTGCGAGACAGGTAGGCATACACATACACACATACTATATACCCGTGTGCATCTTTTGAGGAGGACACATTTGACATAAAAGTGCAAATACATGATCTCACGCACATGAGTACACACACTGGCACGCTGCCATATGTTTCACTACATCCATATTCTTACACTTTAGTCAGTACTTTAGTTGTGAAAACCTAAGCAAACTCAACTTGAAGTCGACATAATTTGCCAGAACATGTAGCATTTTTCAAAGTCCCATTTCAGCATTTCCTACAATGACACGGAAAATCTGCATTCTAATGTACTAGATGGTGGCACGACTCATCCTGATGCCAGTTTCTAAACTATCTATGCCAAACTAAGAAGAAAAAAAACACTTTATTTTTTAAAACCAGAGTAATTGTTATTGTTGTTATTCCTACTATAAGTCGTGAACTAGTATACAATATAAAGTATGGATATGTAGCAGAGTCAATGACTTGGATGTAATGCAAAAAAAGTACATACATTCTACACACATGAGCTGAGAAAACGGCAAACACAAAAACATACCTGGGCAACAGGCTTGGATATTCACATCATGGCTGTTATGTGAGGTAGCAACACTCCTATTCTATAGTTTTTACAGCACAGATTTATTTATATATATATATATATATATGAATAGATACATACTTATTTGTGTTTTTGTATGTATCGGCTGCATTCTGCATGTTTGCTTGCAACCCCTGTAGAGACATTTAAAAGCACTTCAATCTTTTTATTTGGCTTGCCTTGACCAATGTAACCGGTACAGCACCACTTTATTTTGCAATAGGAGCACTGCACTGAGTTGGGTAGGAGGACGGGGTTTTGGTGACGTGGGGAGGGGGGTGGGGGCCGCTGTCATTGCCGATTGTAGAGGAAGACAACCAATGAGTCAGCCGGCCGCCATTCGCTGATGGACTACATTTGTGATCCTGCCTTCATCTTTCCAGAAAAGGACTGTCTCGCCCCACAGGGCACACAACACGAAGGCTTTCTGGTAAATGTGTCCAGCTGAAGTCTGGAGTTCTTGTGCCACAGTCACACACACTCGCTCTCTCTCTTTGTGAACCAGCACCCATACTTGTTTGAACTTCCTGTTGATGTCCCCCTTTTGATTGTCACATCAATAGAGGAGGTCGAGCATGCCTCTGTCCTTCACACGCCGACACTACAACCTTTAACCCGTCTCTTTGGTCCCCCTATCTGTCACACTTACTGGAACTTGTAACCTGTTGTAAATGTGTAAACTTATATTGAAATCCAGATTAGTTTTTCTTTTTATATATACCTGACTATAATGCCAGTGTTACTTTTCTTGCAGGTCGATTGTTAACCTGCTAAGTATACGGTCGTTGTACTTGTTTCAGGTGCAACGTGTCACTCTTTATATTTCCTGTCAGGTTTGTGTTTAAGATGGCACTTTACTGAAATATATCAATTATGTTTAAGTTACAAAGATGCAGTGGTTGACTACCTGTTTATGTTTTTATTTACCAGCTTATTTTTAGATTGTTTGGTTGTTTGGAGTTTTTTAACCCTTGTGTTGCCTTAGGGTCAATTTGACCCGATTCAATATTTAACCCTCCTGCCGCCTTAGGGTTAATTTGACCCCATTCAATGTTTAATGTCGGTGTTCTTTCGGTAGTCAACAAACAAACATAAAGTGCCTCACACTTAAACTTGGAAAACAATATTAATTCTAATAATTTTCTGGAGGTTTTAATTGCTGGCGTCAAATTGACCCCGAGGGTAAAATATGTTAGTAAATATAAAGGTAACGGGAGGGTTAAATATTGAATCGGGTCAAATTGACCCTAAGGCAACAGGAGGGTTAAACAGCATGGAAATGTCAGTGCGAAGGCCCACTGAGACAGAAACGGGACAGAGCTGCCACTGATTTTCGACTTAAATTGGATCATCATAAGTCAACTATTTGCAAAGAACTTCAATATTTTGCAACATTGACATATTCAAAACATAAAGGTGAAATACATGTGTTCCAAAAACAAAACATTTGCTATGAAGCATTTGTGTATGTGATGTATTTAAATGTTCTCCTCTTTTTGACAAAATCTAACTTTCTCTTTTAATGATTACTACATTTCAAAACGCACAACATTAGGTCAAACTGACCTGGCGGCTGTTCAAGTGAAATGTACAACGTGTGCGTCTTCATTGGTGGCAGCGAGGAGAACTGAACTACCGGTGTTTACCGTTTGGTTTAAGATGAAGATTTGATCATTCTCTTCAGCGGTTCAGTGTTCTTCAATCTGTCCGCCTCGGGACCAACACCAAACCTTGTGTATGGGTAAAGACACTCGAGTTGTATTTCCGTAGATTTAGGAGAGATGACGGTCTCGTTGTAGGCTATAAATAGCTTGTGCATGTTTTTGGAGCTCGGACTTGGTTTTATCTCCACCATATGTTCTATTGTCTGCTGAGAACTTTGTAGCGCACTCCTCTTCATCACTCTGCAACAAGGGAAACGCAAAAGCACTTTTTGTCGTCAGCACATCAGATCAACAGAATTCACATTCAACCCTCTATAAACTTTGGATAAAGGGATCTCTGGCATTCTTTATTTATTTTGATGTTTTGGAGCTATTCCTTTAAATTCATGGTCACGTATATGAAGTCATTTTATGTACCTTTTTAATTTGTATCTAGTTTTGTGGACAGCGGCCATGATGTTAAAATATAACTTATACTCTTGGTATTTGCACACATTCCTTCAGTGCGCGTCTTTTTAAAAGGACAAAAAAAAGCTTTGTTGACGAGAGGGAAAATAAATGGAAAGAACGTTTAAAAAAAGACATTTCTAGATCTATATAACTTCCCTGCTGAATGTTTAGTCCTTGGTAAACTTTTAAAAAATGCTGTCAATGTTTTTCCATGTGATTTCCAATACTTTGGAGCTTATAAATGACCGCATATGCCCCTTCCCTGTATATTGAGTAGATCCAATGATTGAAAGTACAGAAAGAGGAAATGTAAAGAGATGTGAATATTCTACGAGGACAGCGGAGGGCATTGGCCAGATTTATCCAAATCGTTTGATTCCTGCAACCAAATGGAAGGTCGACATATTGCCTTTCTTCAAAGTGCAGTTTGGATGTATGTCTTTCAGTGAGGTGCAGTTATTGTTCTGCGTGATGCATAATAATGAGCAGAAAGATGCGAGTAAGAAAGATAGTTAAGATGTGTAAATATTGATTTGAAAGCCACGTGTTGACCACAGTGAAGAGAATTTAAAGATCAGGGTTTTCAGATATGAACGTTAACGCCTCTCATTATTACATTTACCTTACATTAGAGCAAATTGTAGTCACACGTGATTAACATGCATCGTCTCATGTGGTCATTTCATTTATTCTGACATGGTTTTAAAGGAGTGGAAAAAGTTTGGAGCCTCACATGCAGCAGGGTTTACTCCGGCAGGTTGTCAGTCTGAGACTTGGTCACTTTTAGTGTGAAGATGGATGCATGCAAGCAAGTCGATACATTGTTGGATTATTCAAAGTCAATTGGAGACGCTTCAGAGCAGTTTATTGGAAGCGGCATGGAGCATGTAGAGCTCGGTGAACTGTTTCCGATTGGTGAAGCTGGTATCGGCTCGAGTTCCACGGCGTCGGGCTGCTGAAGGTTGAATGAAAAGGCTGTTGATGCTTTCTCATGAAAAGCCCATTTGTTTGCTTGCTTCCCTGTTAAGTCCACATTGAGCGTTCTCTAACCCAACTTTATTGTGTGCAAATCTTTTATAACGCACCTTCTATCACCCTTGAATCGAGTGCTATGTTGGAAATGTATTTTTATTTTTGTAAGGAAAGAGGTATTATTCAGAGGAGGAGGAGAGAGTCAAGAGAGGCAACAATCTGCCTTGAGATTCACGGCGAAAATGAGGGCTTGTCTAGTTTACAATGGCCTTATTTTGTGTAGGAGACATTGCTATCACTATTGTAGCACACAACTGAAAGTTTTGACAAATGTATTTTGCTTGAAATATTGTACCGACATTCTATATGTGTATATGTATAGTTTTATGAATGTATTTCTTAATCCTTACACCAGAACTGAGTGTAATTGTTTTGCCATCTTGTTTGCCGTCTTTTTGAAGACTTTCCAGGGACCTCGTCTGCATCGGTTCAGGCAGCTCCTACTTTTACTGTACACTGTATGTCTTATTTTTTGTGTGTTCCTTTTTGAAAAGAACAGTTCTGTGGGTGAAAGAAGCATGAGTTCTGTCTGGAGAAATACGTTTTTATTTATTTAAATCGCCACGATAGGTTTCAAGCAAAAAAGGATTGCTCTCCCCCTATACTGATTAACTTTAACGCAATCTATCAAGCAGATGGAGTATTTACAATTGTTTGTACATTGAGCTTGAAAATGTTCGCCGCATGGTTACTCTGATGTATTTAATCTTTATGATGGTATGATTATGATGATAATACCTATGATAATGACATGTGACGATGTCAATTAGACCCAGTACAATGTCCAAGGAAAGTCATTGAGATGCAAACATCTGTATTTTGAAGTAGCATGGATGCCTTCCACTTTCTGAAATACTTCTTGTGGCAGTAACCATTGGCTGGAGCCTCTGCTGTTGCCGGGGCCGACACTTCTGGCCTTGGCCTCCGTGTCACGAATTAGAGTCGGGTCGTGGAAACCTCAGGCTGAATCTGGATCAGCACAGCATGTTCACAAACAAGATTTAAAGTCAAATCCCATTTTAAAGCAGTTGAAGCAATTTGTGATGCATTTTGAATAACTGCAATTGTATGGTAGCCCCCATGATCAACACATTTTTGTTTGTTTTTTGTGTACTTTAATTTTCTTATGCAGCATGCATTCCAAATGTCTGTTTACCGACGTAGCAGCAACACGGACAATACAGCTGAGCTCACGGGCAAATTGTTAGTGAGGCATGTTTGTCTTCATCCACGTCTATTACTGCCGGTAATCACAGCACAAGTCTCCTCAGTATCCGTTTGGTCCTTTTAGCTGTCTGTCAAACTATATTAAGGCCACTGTAGCTCCCCGCCCCACTATCAAGACACCCTTCATCTTCATCAAGCACAGAAAAGCACGATTTCCAACACTGAGATACATCTTGGGAAATAAATCTAATGATGGATTGAAGCATCTGGTGAAATAACAGCCCAGTTAAATTGGATTGCTGGCATTGGTAGATGATCGGTTGTCGTTTCTTAACCGGCCTTAACCTTTCCACCGAGGAGCGCTCACAGGGCACGTTTTAAAGGGCAAAGGCGTAGCAGACGGTCTGATGAAAGGATGCTTACAAAGAGGAAAAAGGGAGCTGTAATTTTATACCTGTGCTTTGTAAATGTTTTCTATGTGCAGTATTTGATAATGTAAAACTGGTATTTTTGTGGTTTGTACGCTGCAGAATTGATAACTTGAGGTGCACGTAGTTTTGTAAGAAAACAGAACCAAACTGAGGAAAAAAAGAACAATTTCGATTCAGAAGCCTGTATTTGCATGCCGTTTGACATCTGGACGCAAAGTCAATAAAGTGTATTTGAATCACAAACCTGTGTCTATTGTGTATTTGAAACTATAAAGTTCCAGGCAAAAAAATAAATAAAAATTCTGCCTCAATTCCTGCATCAGCCTCACTCAAGCTGCCAGCAGAATGCCAGCACTTGGGGCTGAAAAACTTTAAATCAATGTGTAGAATTTAATCAAAACAATATTTATTTTTTAGATTTTCACAGACAAGTATCATGTGTTACATATTCTCAAATGTAATTGACTAACTTGTGCAGACATAAAATCAAAAGTGGCAAAGCATGTGAAAAGAATGTAGAAATAATACACAGTACACATTCAGCAATTTTCTTCAAGGGACACACGATAAAGAGATATTCTGATAAAGAATAAAGTACACAATATCTTTTGATTGACAGGTACATAAAAAGATACATTCCTTTAATGACTCTTATTTCACAGAAAATATACCGGACAAAAAAAGGAACTGAATACGAGCAAACTAAAGGCTTTATACTGCTTCTTCCATGGCGAGCTGAAGGTTGTAAGACGACACGTTGTCTTCTCGGCAGACGACGTGACTGCTGCAGTCACGCTGTCGCCTCGACGGCCACCAAAGGAGCTCAAATCGAAAGAGAAAAACCTGGAAGGTTGCTGAAAGGGAAATGTTTACTGGCTGCTCATTGGCAGCAGTTAATAAGAATGTTATGCCCTGTCTGTTCATGTATTTCTCTTTCAGCCCTCACATTCAAAGTGGCAACACAATAGCCAACTGCTTAAAAATAAAAGACAGAATATTTACACAAACAGTGTCATGCATTTATAAAAATGTGTATATTTTTTTAGAAACGCCTTGCAGAGAAATCGGGACACAGAGAGGGGCGGCTTGTTTGGTAGAGGTGTAGAGGGGTTAACTAAAATGTTGAGAGGTGATCAGATTGTGGTTATACAATCGCTTTTCTCTTCACAATGTCGCACGGGCAAATTATAATCTCCCCCCGAGTGACCTTTAGTTGCGCTAGCCTGGTCACAGTTAGCTCCTAATTTGACGTTATGACATTATAACATAGTTGAACTATGGTTCTGCTGACCGCAGAAGTTCAAAAGACACTCGTGTAAATTGCTTGACGAAGTCGTAGAATATCAAAAAACTAAATGCACCCTCAGCTGCACGTATGCAAAATGAGTCCTGTACAAGTCCTGAAACATATTCAGGACCCACATTCATTGAGACATGTTGTCGGTCTTGACCAGAGACCGATTGACAAGAAACATTCAAAGAGAGACATTCAAACATCTCAAGAAACAAACAGTATATACAATCAGAGCCAGATAGACATTATCTACGTGCAATTCAGTGGAAGAATCTGAAACATGGCGCATCTGTACTTGAAGTTATCTTTTGCCTCTGTCCCCACCTCTCTAGTTCTCTTACTTACAGACATTCAGCATTATTTGAGGCCTCTATTGTAGAAGGTAGATTAACTTGAGGTGTGTGAACGTTACCTCAACTTTTACATACATGCAAGTGACTTTTTAAATGTCCCACTCTTGCTGAGAAAGTAGCACAGTGAATTGAAATGCCCAGACATTCATCATGTGAGAACACGGTAGACCAAACGCACTTTTAAAGGACTGCTGAGTTGAATGTTATACAAATCACTAGTTAAGCGGCTGCACAGATGTAAGAAAGCATTGGAATACTGTACAACCATAATAAAGCTAGCGTTGATCTTTGGTCTCCCAAATCCAATTTTGGATTTTAGACACTTCAAGATTATATATTGATTCTAAAAGAAGCTGTTTTTATTGGGTAGAAGACATCATAAATACGGGCTGTTTTGGTCGGTTGTGTAGCTGCTTTAAGATCTTATCAACACATGAAGGGATTTCTTACATTCGTTATATTGTTGGACAGAAGAATAACTATTTAGGAAGGGGATATATTGTTTTTTATCATATTTTACAAGTGTTTTCTACTTACACAGAGCTAGGCTTATTCATTAATGCCTTTACCTTGAAGATGCGACGAGAGAGACTAGCTTAGCATAAGCTAGTTTGATTCTCCTCGAACCAGAAGGCTAATATCCTAAATGACTCCTCAGTGAGCTTGAAAGCTGGCTAGAAAAACATCCGTAGTTGCTGCTTCACAAATATGGTTGCGGCTTGAATTAAGCTAATTATATTATATTGTTAAGAAACATTATCAATGCATGGTTAAACAAATTATTTGGTTTTGAGATAAGCTGAACGCTATTTCACTGTCTCGTCAAGAGTTGAAAGAGAAAATCGACAGCAGTCTCGTGTCTGCACGATGAAGCTAACGCCATTAGCCGCACAGCTTAGCGCAGAGACTGGAAACAGGTGGCAACAGCTAGCCGGGCTCTGTTACAAAATCAAATCAAAATCCAGCTTCCAGCATATTTAAACCCATTAATTATCATTTTACATATCATTTGTTCAAACTGCAAACATTCAAAGTCTTCAGGACAAAGCCAGGCTAGTTCTTCTTTTATATTTCCAGTCTTTATGCTCAGCTAAGCTAACCATCTGCTGGTGGTAGCCTCATATTTGGTGTACAGACTCATGAGTGGAATTGTATCAATCTTTTCATCGAAGTCCCATCAAAAAAGAAAATAAGCATAGGAATGTTTGACTATACAACACATTTAAAATCAATACACCTTATCCTTGCAAAAATGCATCTTGTTCCAATAAATGTTGAAATGCAGGCACACAAACCAATTGAGTTTAGCTCTGCTAACCTTCATTCTGATTCTGTTCAAGTAAGAAAAACTGTAAAATTCTCCAAAAAACAAACTGTTCTCTTGAGTTTGTTGACACCCACATACAGCAGATGTGTGCGCACACACTCCCACATATTAGATACAAAGAAAGACGCGCAACCAGTGAACCTCTGAACCCTGTTGTCTTGGTCATCATACCAAAGTGTTCGAAAGGCAAACATGGAAATATGCAAAACATGGCCGTGGATGTGTCGAGAAGAGGAAGCATGGTCCGAGAGGAGAGAGAAAGCGAGGTAGTCGTGGTTTTCCAAACCTTGTTCATTTTCACACCCGTCTCCTCCTCCTCTTCTCTCTCCCTTGCATTAGAAAATGTCTCATGGAGAGTCTGATCCACAGATTCCTTCAACTTAGTTTGCCCGTCTTTTGTCGGTCATAGGCGTTACATCACTTCCTGGATGGACGAAATCATTTCCAAACGTGTGCTGTCATGTGCGCCGAGTTTGGAGTTGTTGAGCCTCCCGTTTGTTGATTGCTGAATCCCATCACGCCGTTGTGTTGAGTCATCTGAACGACACAAAACACACTTCATGAACAGAACTTTTACAACCCAAATTCAACCACCTCCAAAACAATCACAGACGCACACACACACACACCTGGGTAATGTTCCACTGTAGCTGCTGGGCATGTTGCCCTCCCTGCTGAGGAGGTAAACCGGCAACCTGCTGCTGCCCCATCATCCCACTCTGTTGTCGTTGTCGTCCCATAACGCCATTCTGCTGTTGTACCATCACCCGACTGTGTTGTTGTTGTCCCATAATGCCATTCTGCTGCTGCCCCATCATCCCACTCTGTTGTCGTTGTCGTCCCATAACGCCATTCTGCTGCTGTACTATCATCCTACTGTGTTGTTGTTGTCCCATAATGCCATTCTGCTGGTGCACCATCATCCCACTATGTTGTTGTCGTCCCATAACGCCATTCTGCTGCTGCACCATCATCCCACTTCGCTGCTGACCCACCGTGCCCTGGGTCATGTAGGGTGGAGCCATGACGCCCTGCTGTCCCATCATGCCGTTCTGTTGAAGTCCCATCATGGCCATCTGTGACGGCATCATGGAACCTCCCATCCCACCTGCTTGGGCTAAAGAATGGTACGATCCGTAGGGGTGTGTCGGGTATCCCATTTGGTTCATGTACAAGCCTGCTGAAAATAATCACAGACAGAAAGGAGCCATTTAGGCAGTTGGTAATAAATGAATAATGTAAATTTGATATCTATGATGAAACCAACTGACACATCAAATTAAGACTGAAGGAATCATGGAGAAAACAACATTGGAGAGAAGGTTTGCCTCACCGTGAGTCGACATACTGCTGGCGTGCACTGAGGGGGTGGAGGCGTAAAGGGACAGAATCGAGTCCTTGGACAGTTTCTTGACAGTGCCCTCCTCTGCTTTGGGTGCCGAACGCATGAACAGACTGAGGTTGTCGGGCACGGATGCAGTCACTCTGCTCTGAGGCATGGAGCTGGAAACAGGCTGGAGCGGGAGGGCACCAGGGTGGCATGAATCGGGAGACGAGGAGAAGGCGGGAGAATGTTATCGTCAACAGTGAAAGGATGAAAGTGCGGGTGACAAACGCGACACACGCTATCTCAAATGGTATCTCAAATTTAAACAATAGTCAATCAATCGCTCTGTGAGGCAGAGGGGTGCTTTGAACTAAATGCTCCCAAGTGGCTGTTTAGCATGTACACTACCGTTCAAAAGTTTGGGGTCACTTAGAAATGTCTTTATTTTTCAAAGAAAAGCACTGTTATTTCAATAAAGATAACATTAAATTAATCAAAAATACACTCTATACATTGTTAATGTGGTAAATTAATATTCAAGGTGGAAGTGTCTGGTTTCTAATGAAATATCTCCATAGGTGTCTAGAGGCCCATTTCCATCAACTATCACTCCAGTGTTCTAATGGTACATTGTGTTTGCTAATCACCTTAGAAGACTAATATCTGATTAGAAAACCCTTGTGCAATTATGTTAGCACAGCTGAAAACAGTTATGCTGGTGATATAAGCGATACAACTGGCCTTCCTTTGAGCTTGAAGTTTGAAGAACAAAATTAATACTTCAAATATTAATCATTATTTCTAACCTTGTCAATGTCTTGACTATATTTTATATTCAATTTTCAATTCATTTGATAAACAAAAGTGAGTTTTCATGGAAGACACGAAATTGTCTGGATGACCCCACATTTTTGAACAGTAGTGTATGTTCTACATCTTAGTTAAAAAGTACAACTGTGGTGGGTGGGAATGAAAGTTCTGCAGGTGGCTTAACAAACAGAAATGTTAACCTGGTGATGACGATACATGAAACATCAGGGGATCACGAAAGTAAATACAACTCAAGGGCAACATTCATGTCTGTATTTATTGGTAATCCAGCCAAGATTTCAGTCTGTATGACAAACCTCCTTTCACCTCTATTTGGTACTATAAATATCCGTACTAAATTGTACGTCAATCCATCCAAAATGATTTCCGTCTGGACCAAAATGTTCGACCGACTGACATCCATTGGCCCCCTAGAGGTGTGCAAATAGCATGGCTACAGACATAATGGCTTTGTGGAGAGCACACTGTGTGTAGTATGTGCAGTCTGTTACCGTGGTTTTAATGGAGGAAGCAGAGGAGGATGCTGGCAAGGAGCTGAACAAATCCAGTGCAGAGTGCACCAGAGCTGGATTGGACACCGCCAGGCTCTCATTACTGTCTGGAACACATCCTCCACCATTAGACACTGCCGCACTTGGAGCAGGAGCATCTGATAGCGGGTAGATGGAAGCATGTATGATTATTCAAAATGATCCGCCGTTCAAGAACAACCCGTCTAGATCTCTCACTGTTTCTTTCTCTTCCCTCTATGCTGTTCATGCGTGTTAGTGAGTGCATGTGTGTGAGGTGCAATACCTAATCCAAGCAGGTCTGTAACGGCCTGGGGATCTGTCTTGGGGCTGAAGTCTTTTTTCTGTCACAACAGAGAAATCCGATGTAAATGTGTGTCAAATGAGCTTGAATCCAGAATCTTGACCTTCCCAGTCCAGTCAGAATAGTTACGGTACTCCCAGTTTTCACCCTGCTCGCTGAAAACCAATAAGTCAACCTCTGTCTGACACCCTCTCCTCTTTCTTTAGCTCCTACTCTTCCTCTCCTAGCACTCACCCGCTCAATCTATTGCGACACTCGCTCACTCTGCACCAGAGCATCCGCTGAATGCTAGAAATCGAACAACCTTTAAGGAAGATCAGTTCTCTCTTATCGCTGTGATTCAGCCAGTACTCACCAATTTCATTTTCTCAAACACAACTGGTTCCTTGGGTATATTGTCACAGCTCTTTTCTTTCTGTACAGAGCAAAACAAGCAGTTTTGTTGAACAAGCAGACACTTCAGGCAGAATGGCCCTGCTCAAGAGTATCATGACAGTAGGAGATATGAATAAAAGAGGCGAGACAATAAAGTACGTGATGCAGTTTTTGTTTCTGCCGAGACGCAAACAAGCACACAGCTTTCTCCCTGTGTGTGTGTGTGTGAGCGAGTGTGTGGACTCACCCTAAGCATCTGGATGTCAATGACCTTGTCCATGTATTTCTTCTTGTCATACTTGTCCCTGATGAAGATCTCTGCTGATTGGTCCGTCTCGGGGCACTGAAAGCACTCCGGTAAGAAAGCCTCATAGAGACGTTTGGCTTTGGCGTTCCCCATCTCCTGGACACACTGTGACACCGAAACACAACACACACATCGTTTCCTTTTCAAGCAGTCTAATGATGAAATGTATGATATCCAGGGTACTTGTGTTCTGCCAATGAAATGAGTGTTTATTATTTTTATGGATGGAGAGAAAAGAGAAAAATAAAGATGCTGACTTTTGGAAAATGATCACACTGGGAAGCACAATGCTGACTGTCAGAGCCAGAAAAACGAGCTGCATGCTGATGATAAATGGTTTCTTTCTCTTCTGGATGAGGCAAGTAAATGTTGACGCATTCTAAATTGGTTGTTTTTCCCCTGCTGATATATTAACACAGGGTTTGATAATATTACTGTTGGTTGTATAAAGAAAAGTCTATTTTTAATACAACATTCAATATAATTTAATTGCATGAATACAAACTGATAAAATAACAAGTGGATGGTGCAACGGAAGAAAACAAGATTATGGGGAACAAGGGAGTAACAATTTTAGACTTTACAGGAAAGGAGAAATAAATCTGACTCATTACGACATTAAAGCTGGCCTGGGTTATCCAATATAACAACTATATCTTCATCGCAGCTTTTCTGTACCACAAGACTGAAAGCTGTTGTTTTGATTGTACTTCATCCAACACCACAAGGGAAACATTTACACTGTACTCAATCCAATAAGCTTATATCAATATATGTATATTACTGTGCTTTGTACATTATTTACAAGATGTGTGCCTCTTTTCTACAAGCCTAGAAAAAATGTGCTGTACCCCAGCTCTGGTGAGTGAATATGTTGTTATTGTGGCACGTATTCTATATATTTCACATGTTTAAAAGAAATATCTGCTTACTCGCCTAAATCTCACCAATAGACACATTACATTTCTGGTTGTTATACATTTTGACATTCCATATCTGCCAACTTTTTTAATCTGTGGTGTGACCTCTGACCTGGACCTGCTCCTGTGTCCACTGGTCCAGATTGACAGATTTGACCTTGGAGATGTGGACCCCCAGGTTTCGATGGATACCAGCACAGCGGATACAGACGAATATGCCCAAATTCCAGGACGCCCATCTTGGACCTGGCAGAGAGGCAAAGGTAGTGTTTACAATCTAGAGCAGAGGGTCTTCAAAGGTGGGTGATTAAGGAATTGAGCAAAAAGAGACAGGAAGTATAATAGACTGTTCGAGTCCGCAGGCGAGCGGATCGCGAGAAGAAGGATGAGAACAACTCTGATTAATTTAAGTCCAATTAAAGAGAGACAAGCCTGAAATTAAATTAGGAGTTTGGATTCCGCTGGGACGTCGACTAATCCAGTGTAAGTCATGCAGTGTCCTGACACAGAGCGGGATCCAATAGAAGAGTTAGCCTACATAACTGAGACTGAGAGGAGAGAGGGGGAGTGGAAAGTAACACAAACCCTGGAAACCTGCAGGGATGATTACTCATCTCTCTCTCTGTGTGTGTGTGTGTGTGGTTATCTAAGTGGGCCATTTTGTCCATCTTGCTACCATATCTGTCTTAATGGTTACATCCCAGTGCCCCGTAGAGCTGTGTAGGTTTAAGCCCCGTACCGTGTTGTGTGCCTCGCTGTCTAGGAACGTGTCGGGAACAGACAACTCCGAGAGAAGGGGGGGAAATAAAAACAACACCGTTGTGCAATGTTTCTGCTGAAAATTATGCAACCGTCCTCTTCAGAGAATACTGGCAGCTTCAAAGAGAATACTGGCGCTTCCCACCCCGTCTCTCCTAACATCTCGCTCCCTTCTTGCCCCTCCTCCTCCTCTCTTTCCTCCTCCTCCTGCCACCCTCTGCCTCGTCTCATCTCGCCGATGAGTCCTTGCTTTACAAGTGGATGCACCGTGGCCTCTGCACCACTAGATGGAGGAGCGACTCCGCTTTGGATTCCTCATTGGCCTCTCCTGTCTGGCAAAGCCACTGTGCAGTGGAGAAGAAAGGCCATTCTATGCAAATGAAAGAGGAAGTTGAGTTTCAGAAGAGGACACACACGAGACCTTCGCCTTTACAGCAGCTGGGTGTCAATTATTAGCCTCCCGTCTCGCTGGCATCTTGAACTGTGAATGCTGAAAAGGTTATTCTTCTTGCATCGTTAAAAGAAAATCATCACACCGACTCTATATATTTTTTCATCTATGTCTGGGTTGCAAAGTTTGCATGCTGCATATTCAAACTAGAACGGGCACTCGGTAGAGTGCATACCTTCGCATATCACAAGATTGGGCATTGAATTATGAACATTTTGGCATTATTTGCATGCCAATTGGATAGAAATTGACCGTGCTATGGTAAAAAGAAGATTTTGACCTTTTCATGACCTTGACCTTTGACCCGATCGATCCCAAAATCTAATCAAATGGTCCCCGGATAATAACCAATCATCCCACCGAATTTCATGCGATTCGGTTTAATACTTTTTGTGTTATGCGAATAACACGCATACAAATAAATAAATAAATTAATAAATACACGGCGATCAAAACATAACGTTCCGCATTTTCAATGCGAAGGTAATTAGGAACGAGTAAGACATCAATGGATGGAAAAATGCAAAGAAACAACAGCAGAAGTAGCGCCAGGCTGACAGGACGTCCATCACCCTGACCGTCTGGCTGCAGCGTTAGCCGCCATGCTGGCTAATAATAATAGAATTACTCCGCAAAGCCGGCTTAGCTGCTGTAAACGTTGGCAGTGACGGACACTGAGACAGAGACATTGTCAATTGTGTAGAACTCCCTCAAGGCTGGATTTAGTTTGCCCCTCTCCTCCTCATTCTAATGCTCCTCTGTGTCCTGGCCGCCATTTCTTATCTCTCTCTTCCACCACCGCCGCCTCCCTCCTCCTCTCCTCTGTCCGTCCATATCTCCCGCTCACAGTTCTAATCCTCCCTCTCTGTGTCATTCTCCACCCTCACTTTCTGGGCTTTTGCCACCATCGTTGCTGTTTTTTTGGTTACTGCATATACTGTATTGACTTGTTAATCTCCTTTCAGCCAGGCTGGTGGTGGTGGTGGTGGTGGTGGTGGTGGGACTCTCGGGGTGCCCATGTGGGTCTGTTGGTCCACTGCTTTGATGGATACATCTATTGGGCACAGAGGATAAATCCTTTTGACTCTTATGATCCTCGGCCTTTTCCTCTGGCGCCAGCATGAGTTTAAGATTTTGGGTTTTTAGTGAAATAGCTCCACAACCATTTGAAGGACTTCCATATAATCTGTAAAACTATTCTTAGCTCACAGTCAATGTGTCCTTGTGACTTTCGAGTTCCCCCGACTTGTATCCTCTACCTCCACCACGAGGCTGACCTTTGTAGTTTTGACTCAAATGTCTCATACACGGCAATGAAAGTAAACACCGCTGCTTTCATTCTTTCCCGAAAACGTGTGCGTTCATGTGTCCAGTGGTGGGAGCACAAGTGTACTGTATGTCTAATCTGCTTACAAGATGGCTAATATTAATGTGTCCAAGAGTGTGCCGACCGCATTAACCAAGGAAGAGGGAACAGAATTGAAGGTGAGTTATTTAAAGTGAATCACATCCGCACACCGCACCACAGCAGCCTCTTTGGTTCTAATCAATGCCGGGCTTGAGTAAGAAACTATAAACAACAACAATGCACACCTCCAGGTAC